>NW_021703771.1:12749575-13162021 GCF_005190385.1 Monodon monoceros | reverse complement strand
ACCTAGGGGTAAGACAGGAATAAAGACACAGACCTACTGGAGAACGGATTTGAGGATAGGGGGAGGGGGAAGGGTAAGCTGTGACAAAGCGAGAGAGAGGCATGTACATATATACAGTACCGAACGTAAGGTAGATAGCTAGTGGGAAGCAGCCGCATAGCACAGGGAGATCAGCTCGGTGCTTTGTGACCGCCTGGAGGGGTGGTATAGGGAGGGTGGGAGGGAGGGAGACGCAAGAGGGAAGAGATATGGGAACATATGTATATGTATAACTGATTCACTTTGTTATAAAGCAGAAACTAACACACCATTGTAAAGCAATTATACCCCAATAAAGATGTTAAAAAAAAAAAAGGATAAGACCTATTGCTCTGATTGTAAATAGAGGAAAATGTAGTAGTACCATATGAAACCCTGGCTGCTTACCTTCTGAGCTCTGTGACCTTGGTGAGTTCTTATCTATAAAATTCATTTTTATTTATGAAGATGATGATGATCCAGTCAGGTTCTATTGTTTTTACTAGCCCTTTGAACTTCATAAATTGATATAATCGTTCTGCTTTAGTTTTTGTGTTTTTCTGGCTCATAGTAAGTACTCACAAAATTTAACTATTAGGTTGTGCTCTTTAATATAGTGGACTCTACACAGAAGGATGGTTGGCATCTGTTGGGTGTGTACTTCCTGTCATATTCTAGAATTGTTGCTGCTTTAATCAGGGTTTCTTTGTTGCTAAAAAAAAAACCACTCCAGCTAGTCTTTCAAAAAAGTTTATTAAGTTACATTGGTTTATGAAGTGATATTAGCTGAAATCACATTGCTAGATTGTTCCAGGATAATCCTATTCGCTATGTTGCAGGGTACAGGTTCCAATCCATACTGCCAACACTGGATGTGCCCACTGGGAGGGGCGTGTGACTGGCAAGGAAGCCTAGGTCACATGTCTGCACTCTAGATGTAAGGACAGTTGAGGTTCTTGGCTTCTAGTTTCAGGAGAAGGGGCCATAAGGCTGGAAAGTTCTGAAACTTTGGAAAGGTGTTCAAAAAGTGCTGGATAATCAGAAAATATAATAATAAACACTATAAGCCCTTTACATAAATGATCTATTTTAATCTTCACAACTAGCTGGTAAAATGTCATCATTATTGCCCTTTTCTGGACAATGCAAGGTCTGAAATATAGTAGGACCCTTTCAAAGCTCTCAGTTAGTAAATAGCAGATCTGGGATATAGGCCTAGGCTCTCTGTCTCCAAACCTCAGACTATTTCTTTGACATCGTTTTGCCTCTTCACAGTGGATGAGGATGGTACATTCTACCCTGGCATCCTTAGCCAGTAACCAAACAAAGTAAATTAAAATACGAACTTTTAAACAGATAGGATCAATATGTAATATGAGTTTCCTTCAGAAAACCAGTGTCAGTATACTCCAACCCAAGTAAATTCTTATTTCTTAGTTATTGCTTGATCTGAAATGATCTCAGACCTTAATATTATTAATTGGGCCAGTTGATCCTTCAGGCATAGTTGTAATGTATTTTGGATGATGGAATTTTTGATATAGTAAAGCCACCTGCCCTACCTACAGGCTCTGGGTGAGGGTGTGAGAGTGATTACTGAGTGCATGTGGTAGATTTAAAAGCTATATAGTCTTTCATATTTCTTTGTGCTCCTAGAAGCACTTTTTAAATACTTAAAGGACCTGCTCATTAATTCCCTTTTCTGAGAACTCAATAAACACAGAGAACAAGAAACTGACTCAAGGCTCCTTCAGTAAATGACCTAGGATGCTCCAAAAGCATCTGTTGATTTGGACACTACTGTTTGTCTCAATGTTCCCAAAAAATTTACTTAGAGGATTAGTGAATCTGTTATTATTATTGGTAATCATTGTATTTTGGAGGAAGCTTGGAATATTTCAAAGGGCATCAGTAAGGGAGGGTGGGAGGGAGATGCAAGAGGGAGGAGATATGGGGATATAGGTATATGTATAACTGATTCACTTTGTTATACAGCAGAAACTAACACACCATTGTAAAACAATTATACTCCAATAAAGATGTTTAAAAAACAAAACCCAAAAAACAAAAGGCATCAGTAATAGAGACAGAAAGCCTCAGTTCTCCAACCACTAACAGTGTGAGCATGGATGAAAACTTGTCCTCCAGAGGCCTCAAGTTCCTTATCTAGGAAAAGATATGTGATAGTTTATTTTTCTTTTTCACAGGGATTGTTGTGGATATTAAAAAAAATGAGATCTTGCATAATTAAGTGCTTTTAAAGTGCCAAACTACTGTGCAAATCAGAATTCATATGAAACCTGAATGTTGAATCACCATGAGTGGCATTTAGAAAAGAGGAAATATTCTCTTATTTTAGTGTTTCCTTTCACCCAGTTTCTAACTTGCTGCTGCTATTGTAACCCAGAGGTGACCAAATCCAGGGTATTGTAATCCAAGATATACGGACTGAATGTTTCACTTTTTTGTTGGCTTAAAGAAAAACTGTGCCCCACCAAAAAAAGGTACATTCTTTGATAATTCGTCCTTTTATTAGTTTTTGTTGTTGAGGGAGGCCAAATTTGACTTTTAGCATTTCCTTCAAGGGCAAGTCCAAACTGGGACTGAGAGTGTAAAGACTAAGTTCTGAAAGGAAGGTGCCAAGAATGAAATTACTAAAATAATGGGAGAAAAGTATTTTCCTACTACTAATAAGTAAACGACAGTTTGAAAACTTTACTATGTGCTGGGTATTCCCTTAAGACCTTATCTAATTTTTACAACATTCTTCTAAGGAAGGTATTATCCCCACTCACAGATGAGGAAACTGGGGCTAATAAACGTTAAGTAGTTTGCCCAAGGTCACATAGTTCGTAAGTGGTGGAGATGTGATACAAATTCAGGCAGCTTGAATCAGAGCTTGCTCTTTCAGCCCCCTGCTAGCCTCCAGTAAATACATAACCACCATCTGCCAAGCTAGGAAAAGATGGTTATGCAATGTCTTGCCAAAAGCTTAAGATTTTGCATGGCAGTTTTGGTAGCTGTTACTAGTTATACCTGGATATCCTATTTGCAGATCTATATCAGAGTTTTGCTACCAAACAAGACTTAATAAAAATGATACACACAGCAATAGGCTTTTTGGGTATCCAGCGAAACATGCTCATAGAAGAAGCCATCTTTGCAGATTTATTCTTTGACAGTGCAGTTTTATTTTAGCAATTACTTATTACTTGAGCATTTGCTATGCCAGGGATTGTAAAAATGTATTTTTTTTCCAGTAATATTTAGTGGCTTGGCTCTTCTAAGAAAGAAAGGCTGTGTCATATCTGCATGATTGCATGTAGTTTCTCCAGACTTTTGGAGACCGAGGAAAAAGGGTTAGTCCAGAAAGCTGGAAAACGAAGAGGAATCTCACTTGGACACGCTACTTAAGACTTAAGTACCCTGCAGGTAACCCATGCAGCCCCAGCTCTCTGAACCCACTGCCTGAGCTGAAGGTGAGCTTAACAGCAGGTGCAATACTACAGGCCCCTGCAGTAACCTGAGAGACTTTGGCTTTAAACCTGGGTAAGAAACACTGAATCATTTGAACTATGCCATGACAGACAGCAGAAGGGTCTTTATCTGAAAAAGCTCTACAACTCTGGAGAATCACCGCAATAAATGAGAAGCCCTTATGTTGTAAAAATTCCCTTAACATTCTCAAGGGATAGAGCACTACAGCTCAGAGGAAAGGAAAACCACACTAATGGAGTTTTCTTGTTCACCTCTTAGGTCAGCATCACTCCCGATATAGTCATCTTACTTTTGAACCATTAATTTCCTCTAGGGAATCGCTGTATGTTTGCTTCTCTTTACTTTTGCCTCACATACACATTTTTTTTTTCCTTTAAGAAACTAAGAAGGAATGTAAGCTTTTAGGAAAAGACCATTTCCATAGTGTTCAACTGTCTATGAAGTATTTTACTAGATGATTGTTATTAAGAATGAACATTTGATGGTAATTTATATGTTTAAAATATTTAGAAGAGAATCAGATGCCTGGCTGAGCTGTCTGTGATCTGGAGTCCAGGAAAATCTCCATTCCATATAACTTTTCTTGCCAGTGATATCCACTTGAACTCCCACTCTACTTTCTCTGGTCTTGAGCAGAAGAGTTAGAAAAAGTAGTCTTCACAAGCTCTCTCCTTTCTTCATTTCCCATTCTATTCTTAGGTCCCAGTGTCAACTTCTACTACTATATAGAAATTTCCCTCTAAAAGTTTGAGTTGTTAAACAGCTTTTTCTTTGGCATCTCCCTTTCCCATCACCCTGTAATATTTCACAGTGTTGACGACCTCTTCCACCTTGAGTTACCTCTTGCCTCTGTTGCCCTACATTCTCAGTTCTCCTACCCCATTACTTCTTCTCCTTCTTTCTGGAGGAGCACGTCCAGATTATGGGAGAAGGGTTGGTTCCTTTTAAACCAGTGACTCTTCAAGGAAGGATGGGAGGATGGGAACCTAAAGATGTCCTGGTACTTTCTGGGACCCTTCAGAGTCTTGGAGAAGTCCCATAGACTTCAAGGAGACTGCCCAAGGACTGCTATCCTGTTCAGCCTTTGGAGCTACTGCCTAGATTAGCTTGTATCCCCCTGAGTGCTTCTGGGATTTCTAAGAACTTTCTCTAGTCTGGAGGCAGCAGGAACAACTCATCTTTAGTTCTGAAAAGCCTTAGGATCAGCTTAGCTTCTGTTAGCACCATTGCTATGGTCTGCATGCCACACAGGTATGGTCTAATCTCCATCTTGGAGTTGTCCTTTCATATAAGGTTATTGAAGAGAGTGTTAGTAAAAGCAACCTCTCTTACTTTGCTAAGACCTGAAAGGGAGTTTTAGTTACTTGTTCGCCTGCATGTTTCTGAGGGAATTATCAATATCAGTAAAACTGAAATTATATAATCAGGCAGAATGCAGGAAATGCTATACATAGCCCAGACCATATTGACAACGTAACCTTGAAGGCATTGATTATAGGGAAGGACAAAAATCTGTAAAATTATATTTTTAGCAGGCAGGGAATTTTGTAGAAATATCACATCCAGCTTTCTGTTACTTCAGTGTATGACTGGCTGTATGATTACATATGTGTGGCAGACACTAAGCAACAGTTTCTTCCCTCCTTATATAATCCTGAATTTGTTGTGAAGCAGCATGCCATTGTCTAAGCCAATCATGACAGTAATGTTCTTTGCCACAGGCTCAATCTCCCAGGCTCCTTTTTTGTTAGGAGGGTTATCTGACCAAGTTCTACCCAGTGCTACACAAAGGGAATTAATTCACTGTGCTGTCAAAGAAAGTTAGAAAAGGAGAGAGGGGCTTCCCTGGTGGCGCAGTGGTTGAGAGTCCGCCTGCCGACGCAGGGGACATGGGTTCGTGCCCCGGTCCGGGAAGATCCCACATGCCGCGGAGCGGCTGGGCCCGTGAGCCATGGCCGCTGAGCCTGCGCGTCCGGAGCCTGTGCTCCGCAATGGGAGAGGCCACAACAGTGAGAGGCCCGCGTACCGCAAAAAAAAAAAAAAAAAGGAGAGGGTAGCCAGGCTACCAGTTCCCTCCTGCTTCTGAACGTGGTCACGATACCTGAAATCATGTAAAAATGCTAACATGCTGATGATGGTTGATAAGATGGATGGAAAATGTGTGTATCTTGATATTGTTGAACTGTCAGACCAACCCTTGTCTCTATATATGAGCTTACTAAGTAAAGATAATGCTCTACTTGTTTTTCCTACTGTCAGTTGTTTATTCATTTATTGTTAGATACATTTCTCAATAATATGAGGTAGTCCTGTCTTAGTCATGATCACCAATACCTTCTTATAAAAAGCATTCATTTGGATTTCTTTGAATAGATTGTTCTCTGCAATCATCTTTTAATATGCTCTCCTAAATTCTTAGTCAATTTTCTTTAATACTTTGTATCAATTTAGTTGTTGACAAACTTATGAGAAAGATAATGATCACACGTACATAGCAAATGTTAGGGTTATGTCATGTGGAGAATATATCTACTTACTAATAAAGTTAGTATTATAGCTTGAAAAATTTGTTCCGAATTACTCTGATATAGTAGTAGTATATCAATTTTTTTTTTGTCTAGCTATTAAGTAAAATTTTCCCTTTTGGAAGAAGAAAGTAAATGTGGGATATTTCAAAGGCTAATTTAATTAAAAAATCAAAGCAATGCATTTGCATGTCTTTCTACATTACTCCATTTCACCCTCCTTGACTTTTATTTATTTATTTAATAAATTTATTTATTTTATTTACTTATCTTTGGCTGTGTTGGGTCTTCACTGCTGTGTGTGGGTTTTCCCTAGTTGTTGCGGTGAGCGGGGGCTACTCTTCATTGCGGTGCGCGGGCTTCTCATTGTGGTGGCTTCTCTTGTTGTGGAGCATGGACTCTGGGCATGCGGTCTTCAGAGTTATAGCACATGGACTCAGTGGTTGTGGCTCATGGGCTCTAGAGCGCAGGCTCAGTAGTTATGGTGCATGGGCTTAGTTGCTCCGCAGCATGTGGGATCTTCCCAGACCAAGGCTCAAACCCATTTCCCCTGCATTGGCAGACGGATTCCCAACCACTGCGCCACCAGGGAAGTCCCCTCCTTGACTTTTATAACTACATATTAGTTGGAATAGATCCTTCAGAACTTGATTGTGAGAGAATATTCTTAAAGTTAAATAACAATTATGCATATTTATTCACTTTACCAGTAGGAGTGAACTGGGGTTTTGATGGTCAGTAGGTTCCTAGGATAAGATATCGTGAGATTGTCTGAAAATATATGGAGTGAAGAGAAATAAATTACAACATGTAAAAATGTGTTCTAAAATATGAGAAGCACCATACAAATGTAAAATGTTTTATTGATGAAATGAGGATATGAAGCACTGTTGGGTGCTTTGTGATCTAAAAGGTCCATGGTGAGTAGAGAGCCTTAGAGAGGCTTGTTTATTTTTTTCAATGTGAAATAAATGTAGTTATTGAATAACTTTTTAGAAGTAAGTACCCAGAGAATGTTACTTGGGGATATTATTATGTTTTAAAAGCAACTAAGGTTGATTTTCTAATATACATTTAAAAACTAAGATTTTAAAGTATAACCATCCAAATTGAACCTTGTAAAACTTACAGGGCAAACCTTGTTTTCTTGTTTTCTAATGGTATATATAATATAACATATATAATATGCTATAATAGTCTGAAACCATGACACATTTTGAATATTCTTCCTGTTAGTATATACTTATTTTGATAATCACAGAAAAATATAAAGAAGAAAATATAATGTATAATTTTGCCTCATGTAGACAACCATCAGTATTTTGTTGTACTTTTACCCAGTTTTTATTCTTTGAATTATGTACATACACATATATATTTTTTAACTTTTTATTTTATATTGGAGTATAGTTGATTAACAATGTTGTGTTAGTTTCAGGTGTATAGCAAAGTGATTCAGTTATACATATACACATATCTATTCTTTTTCAAATTCTCCCATTTAGGTTATTGGGAGCTTTACTCAATGTAATATTTTTATAATTATAAAATTGGGCCCATGAAAGAGGTTTCTCAGGTTTGGCTTTAAAACATTTTCTTCCACAGTATTAAAATTCTTTGAACCCATATTAAAAATATTTATATGTTCTTTAATTTACATATAGTAAAATGCACTTTTGTTTTTTTACTGTGCTGTTCCATGAATTTTGACAAATGCATGGAGTCTGTCTTTTCCATTAAAGCCTGTAACGTATTATAATTATTTCATAATCTGGTAGTTCCAACATCTGTGTCATATCTTAGTCTAGTTATATTGATTGCTTTGTCTCTTGATGGTGTGCTTTTTTTTGTTTGTTTGTTTGTTTTTCTCTTGGTTTTTGTGTGTTTCTTAATTTACTAATGAAAGACATGCATCTTGTGTGGAATAGTAGAGATTGAAGTGAGTAGTTTTTGTGCCTGTATATGGGCACTCCTGTCCTTCGACCAGGACTTTAGCGTGGGGTTTTGAGTCAATCTCGTCTGGGACTGAGCTGGGTTTGGGATTTGTTGTTCCTTCATTACTCTCAGTGATCTGTGGGTTTCAGTGTCCTTCAGTATTACCTTCTGTTTGCCGGGGGCTCTCTTTCCAGGGGATTGTTCTAAATGCCTGCTCCATGTTTATCTTTAGGTTTTCCCTTTGCATCGTGCCTCAGAGAGGACCATTTATCATGATCTTGCCCTTCTCCTAGCAATATATATGTTACTAGTTATTTTATGTTCATTAGCCTGGTGGTGGGGTGTGAGGCCATGATTTTTACTCATGTCATTCTATTGTTGGAAGTGTTGATTGTTTTTTGTTCTGTTGTTACTTTAATATTTTAATACATTGATGTTATGAAGAACCTTTATCCTATTTTAAAATTGTGATTATTTGAGCCACTTTGTATTTGGAGGTGTTTCTATTTTGCCGGATTTGAGTTTGTCATTTCATTTTGAAAAAATATTCTTCGAGTTCTCCTTGGCAGAGCCTGGATATTATTTCTTTGTGTTTTGTAAGTTGGTAACGTTGTGTGCTATTTGTTGATTCAGAATGCATTTATTAACTGGTGTGGTGGCTCTTGCCAGTATTCCATCTTTTAGTGCCCCTTAGTTTTAGAAGAGCTGCCACTTTTAGAGTAACTATGACCATACTCTACCCCAGATTTTGAGCTAATAATATTCTCTCCACCATCTGCAATACTAGTTTTTTAGGTTTGTATCAACCATAAAATGCTGACTCAAGTGGAGTAATAAAAAAGACTAATCACATTAAAGAGTTAGGATAATTTACATTGTCTAAAGTTCTTATAAAGTGATGTAGATTTTTTTCATTGTTACTCTATTGAGAAGACATTGATGAAGATAATCAGAAGCATGAGGAGACTTGTTGCCTCTGCTTATTGGAGAAAATGCTCTGTCACTGCAGGTCTCTTGAGAAGTTGCTACCACCTTGGGATCCCTTCACCTCAAACTCCCACACTGCAAAGTGCCCTGTCATTTCCTCTTTTAACTTTTCCCTTATACGTCATGGGTTTGATAGTGGAATTCAAAATAGGTCAGGCCATTTCTCATCCCATCTTCTCCTATTTCTCTGCAAATTGTCCCTGAAACACAAATATGGAATTCTGAAGGAATATATTTTTTTCTTTGTTTCAGTAACAGTATTAGGACAAGCATTGAGACTAAAGATTTTTCTCATCCACAATCCCTATTCCATAACATTTTTGCTGTTAAGAGTACATGATATGCATCTTAAGAGTGAGGCTCTGTAGTGAGGATGACAGTGTGCTGAGTTTTAAATGACTGATGGAGAGGGGCATGAACATAGGTGAGATTCTCTTAAAGGTCTGGGGAATAAGGGAAAGGGTGGCAGACTTTTGTCCTGGGTGGATTCTTATGTTATTATGTAAAAGTGAAAGCAGCTCTGATTATTGGTGGCCCATTCTTAATACAATGGTTCCTCTTGTGTTGTGTATTTCCATAACATGCCTCCTAGTATCCAGCCTTACCTGTTGATTCTTGGTACTTACTTGAAGAGAAGTGTTCTCTCTGCCTGTTTGTTCTTCATTTTCATACAGATGAGAGGCTCCCCTTGCTAGAGTGATTTCACATTGCACATATGTTTGAAAAGAGTTCAGTGTCTCTTCTCCCTCAGGCTCTTCTCAAAGATAGAATCTCCATTACTTCTAGGTAACGATCTAGATTACTTATGTGCTAACTTGTTTGCTCCTCACATGAAACAGAAGGGTGTATGTTAAATTTCAAAAGTTTTTTGCTGTAACACAGCAATTGCATTGTGTTCAGCACATTATTTGGAGCTTCCTTTGAATTTTAAAAATAATTTCTGTTACCCTGATGTCCTCAAGTTGTAGCTCTATATTATTCACTGAAACAATACTATATTTCTTATTGTATTGATAACATGCCTACTATTTAATAATAGGCATGGTTACCTTTGAGTTCGTATTCTTACTATGTTTAAGGTTTGAGAAGAAGGTTTGGATATTTCTTAAGCAGTTCATCACAGGTGAGTTCAAATTAGGGTGGGTTCTTGTTAGAGAAATTTGTATTAGAGGTAATTAGTTGTATTGATCACTCTAGCTAAGCAGTGTATCGCAAACGTTTTGACCATAAAATATGGAAGAAATGTATTTAACCCTGTGATCTGGTGTACCTATGAATTCACACACACACACACACACACACACACACACACACACACGTACACAGCTGAAACAAAGATTTTATGTAATAATACTATTATATGTGATACCTCCCAATATGTTCTTATATTATTTTCTATGGACATAGATAGGATATGTATTTCTTTAAAATAAGCTGGTCAGACTGATTAGATTTTACCCACAGTGGATTGTGATGTACAGTTAGGAAAATACTGGTTTAGACTCTCGTAGTTCATATCCTGGAGTTCTTGGGGCCATAAAATTTATGGATTTGTTTTTCTAGGGATAGGATCCTTAGCTTTTATCAGATTCTCAAAAGGTCTATGGCCTCTGATGTAAAGCTACATAAAAGACAAGTCCATAGGTCTGTCCTCTCTAATTTCTCTCTCAGCTTTTACTCTGATCACTTTCCCTCTTATTTTCCTTCTCCTACTCCCCAGCTTCACTAAGATCAGATCCACCCAAGAGTTCCTTATGCATAAGGAAGTCATATATACTATATTTTTTTATCAGAATATAATAGCAATAATAAAATACCCATGTATTTTAAATCTGTTCTTTGTTAAGGACCGTATTGGAAGCTTTAAGTATTTTACCTTGAATTTCCATGGTAAATGCTGTAGGGTGGCTCTTCTTATTCCCATCCTTTTGTACATAAAAGCTGAGACTGAGGGAGGGTGAGCAGTTTGCCCAAAGTCTCACAGGGTAGAGAAGGATCCTAAAACAGAGTCATGAAACTCTAAGCAAACATATGTGGACTGCCATGTGCCTGGCTTGCTGGGAGACTTATCTATATAGGTTGTATTTTTTAGTTGAATCAGGGATTGAGGTTGTGGATGAGATAACTTAGACATGCCTGGGTTAGTATACTGGGTGGGAGCGTGAAGCTTAGTCTAGGGAACGTACCTGTCATTGCTGAGGTACCCTGAGGGAATTGCTCACTTCAGTAGGCTCAGGCTCTAGACTTCTGACTCTGGGAAATTTCTGAAACTGGCCCTTTTGAATCAAGAGCTCTTGAATCCATAGCCTTATAGAGCTGGTTTCTCAGTTCTCTGAAAAGAGCTGTTGTCAGATGAAGGGGAACGAGAGCCTTCCAGAGTGTCTCTGGAACCTGCTCTCACTCCATAACTGATTTTTCTATCAAAACATTATAGAGGAGTGATTCTGTGCAGTAATTAATATCAGAAAGAGATTCATAAAAATGAAGTTGTAGGAACTGTGGTAAGACAGCTTAATTCATTACCCTCTGAACATGTGATTTTCAGAGCAATCACTGATGCTTTTGAGTGCTTTCTTTGTGCCAAGGACTCTCCTAAGGTGAATTAGGTGCTTTCATCAGCATCATTTCCGTGTACAAATGGGGACATGAAGGCAGTGGGACATTAAGAAACTTGTCCAGCTGATAAGGGGTAGAGCTAGGATCCCCAAGCCTGTACTCTAACCTCTAGCACACAGCCTCTTAGTAGTGTCTCCTGGGAGAGAAGATTGTAAGAGGTCTTCAGCTGGCATGGATATAGGTTTGGTGCCAAGATGCGTCAAATTCAAGCTGACTATTTAGTCACGAAAGATACAGCAGCTTATAATCAGTCCCCTGGGGCACCTACTTCTTGAAATAGGCTAAGAATCAACATCAGAAATATCTCCAGCAAAGAAAGTAGATTTGCTGTTGCCTTTTTGAGACCTCTTACACTGAGAAATGCCTGCTGACAGATTTTTTTGTTTGCTCAGTGAAGAAAAAAACCTAGTTCAGTGTAAGTGAGCCTCCACAAGCAAAAAGCACCTAGAAAAAAGGCTTTATTTTTATTAACTGATGGAGAGAAGGCTACACTAGCCTTTTTTACTTTTCAAAGTTTCCATGTCTCATAGAATTTCCAACTCTGCTTTCAAATCAGAAGAGAAAAAAACAAGCTGGGAGTGAGGGAGAAGTAATTCAAAATAAAAAAGAGAACAGAGCAGCATGTTTTTCAGAACTTCAGATAAAATTTTTGTTTGAGGGAAAATTTTCAGAGAGAAATAGGAGGAAAAAAGTCTTTTGAGAACAGAACAAGAAGTAGTTTAAAAATGCAATTTCAAAGGAGTATCAAAAATTTAAAAGTAACACTGAAATGAATTTTCAGTTCCATTTTGAAATTAGCCAGGTATCCACTTTTATATGAGGTTATATTTTTCGGAGACTAAGAAGGTCCTCAATGCTGTTTAAGCCAATCTCTTATTATTTTCCTTAAATTGTTCAAATACAAAGAGATTGCTAATGTGCTGATGCGTTATCACAACCAGAGAGACTCCTGTCTAACTAGAGGACGGGAGGCTATGAGAGTTATGGGTTATAATTGTGGAAATCGGTGTTTTCTTCCTCAAGCAGAACTCATATTCCTCCCTTAGCGTGGGAAACCCATTTTGTTGCTTAGTATATCCCTTAATCCCAAACAGTGATGCTGGCATTTTGATTGCTCTGTAGAAAGATTATATATGCTGATTACCCAATATTACCAGCATGCATTCTTTTTTTTTTTTTTTTTCTGTAGGGTTACTAGGTTGTGTCAGTTTTTTCTTGTTCTTTTACTTGTGTCACCTGTGGCTGACTGCAGTAAAAATAGCAACCTAGTGTCTGGAAGCGATCACAACTACCTTGCACCTGGAGATGAAATGAATAACTGCCTCTTCTGACATTCCTCTAACCATCTCTCTGTGGTGCCACGAGATGTGCTTCGGAATCAGAGTGCACAGGGCAGTCATTCAGAAAGATATGGACTGGCTGCTTATGCAAGACACGGTGAGGCAGGAGTGAAGAGGCTGTGTGCTTCAAACTAAGGTTTGGGTTGGTTCTAATCCCATTAATTACATGTCCTAGTGATAAAAAATATATATATTTTTGGAGGTGGGGAATAGAGTAGCAGTGTAGGTAGTATTAAATTCAAATAGTTTCACAGACTTTGTAGTCCATCATGTTAAAATCTGGGTAAAATTTCCATAATAAGATATACTTTATAAAACCACTAGCTATTATGCAAACAATGTCACATAACCCTGCAGCATGCCTGTTAGGCTTATGGAATGATGTTTATTGGTGGGAAACTCAGGGAGACAGGAGAAATGATTATGTTCTGAGTCAGTGCACAGAGATGTGGCAGGACTAAATGTCAGATTCCAGGGTTGGGATTCTAACCCTTGAACCCGGGAGCCTATAAATTGTACAGTTAAGGAAGCACTGGTTGCCTTCTGACTGATCAAGATCAACAGTCTTTCACTGTGGCAAAATCTTGGCTCCCACCTTAATCTGCCAGATTAGCATTCATGGTTAGGGGAGCCCCCTGTGTACCTCTGATGTAATATGGGATTTGGAGTCAAGCCTTGCAATTGCCCCTGTGACATAATGAACCAGTAGCAAAATTCATTACCTCAGCTTTTACTATGGTGTGATCAGGACACTGTGCCCCCAGCCTTGAAGTTGACCAGGACTGATTTCCATAGCACTGTTTGTGGCTGAATTCCAAGGAGTTTTGTAGAAGGGCAACACTTTTTTCGGGGGCCAACCTGCAGGCGATTGGTCTTCCATGGATTAATTCTTACTTCTCATAGAACTTCAAAGATAGAGGAAGAAATGTAGGATGTTTGAGCAAAAAGATTGTTACCTAAAAGGGGTAAAATGTTGGGGTGGCTTCAGCTTTCTTTTGGAGACATTCAAAGTTGGGATCAATGAAGCCTCTTACTCCCCGCAAGCCCCACCATTTGCACAAGTCCTGAGATGAGTGTTAACATTCACAGGCCATAGGATTGGGGGGAAGAAGGTACAAACCAAGATTTGTTTATACCATGTCATCTTCTGCTCAGTGCATACTTCTTTCTTGCTCTCTTTCCCGTCTGTCTTCCTCTGCTAATTTTTTTGCTGTGTCTCTTTCCCGTCTGTCTTCCTCTGCTAATTTTTTATTCTCTCTGGCTCTGTCTTTTTCTCATTTATGTTCTTTTTGTTTTCTCTCTGCTTCTTCCAGTTTCTGTATGCTTATCGCTCATTTTCATGCTGGTCACACAGAGTAATGAAATGAAATTACTTTTCTTTGTAAAGCTGAAAGGCTCTTCTACTTGCAAAGTGTGCTGTCATTGAGATTGTTTTGGTAACTTATCAGTATTGAAATTTTGGAGACTCTGATGTATACCTTCTCATCACTGCCCCCACTTCTTTTTTAGTAAGTATTTTTATGTTCTGTTAGGTAGTGCTAACTCATTCAGAATTTTTTAAAAAAAATGTATCTCTTACCTTGCCTTATGCTTTTCTAACAACTGGAGTGGGCTACCTATTAGGTTAAGTTAATTTAGAGAGAAAACAAATGACTTGGACTTGTTGTTGGTAATTAATGAGACTACCAATGAACATAAGCAGTGGCTCTAGTTTCCCTTTGTAAATGGTGAGTAATGGTGAGCGGTTCAAGTCCTGTCATGGTCATAGGTGCTTATATCAGCAAGAAGATGCTATACTTAGAGGACTAGGATACACCAAAACTGTCCAACTGAGTCTATCCAATCAGAAGGTTGAATTCATTGAAGCCATTTAATCCTAGTAGGAGAAATTGCTGACTGCATCTGAGTTGTTCCACTTTGATGTTTACTGAGATGTGATGAAGAAATAGTGACAGATTTTTTCTTTTTTATTAGTTATGTGTCACAATTCCTTGTGCCTGGAATCCAAGAAAAATGTAATAATATTGATTGTGTGAGAACTTAGACTAAGCTCACTCTGAGGAAGTACATTTCCCTCTCTTCCTCTGATGCCCTTCAGACAAATGACAGTGGGAATATCTCATACATGTTAAAAGCTGATATCTGCCAGGAGAATTAGTCAGCAAGTTCTAGATTTATTTCCAGTCTCCTAGGAATGTAAAATGAGAGAAGCCTTTGCACAATCAACTCACTTTAGTGCTGGGGTGGCTGAGGTCTTTATTCTGCCCAATGAAGGAATGAATGGACTGGAAGAAGGCCCATATCACTGAGAGCAATCCTTCAAGGCTCTGATTTAGCTAAATTATCTTCCACCGAGTAGTGAGCTTCAAATAAGGCATCGTTATAACTCACTTAATTAAAATGTCTTCCCTGAGATTTCCCAGTGCTCTAAAAATTCTTCTTCAGAAAATGAATATGACAGATGGAGGACATGAAACTAGCCATATTTGCCTCTGAACCTCACATAGTGTACGATTTTGAACAGAATTATCAGCACAAAGAACGTTAAACTATTTTCTTTGATTTAAAAATGTAATGGAGTTCTTTAATTCCTTTATTCACTCAAAAATCTTTGTTGCATGGCTACTAAACACTGGGCAACTGGGGCTCCATGATGGTGGATCTTTCTTGTGATAGGCCATCTGTAATATCATTTCATATTCCAAAGAGCACCCTGGGACACAAAATGAGTCAGGGATGTTTTAGAATGGAGGGAGGGAGGACCGCTAAAGGTGCTTTCAGATTTTGTCTCCTGAGAGTAAGCAATTTTCTAGCAGCAGCACACATAGTCACCAAAAGGTGAAGCTGAGGGTCTGAAGTGATTGTTAACTGAAGAGGAAAATGGAAGGTGATGGAACCAGTTAGACATAGAAAAATCTATGCTATCCAGGAGTTAGCCTGACTTGATAAGCAGCTGGACAATGGTCGCCGAAGGTGAGACCCAAGCCACAAGTGAGGGCGAGGTAAACAGAGGGGCATGGTATTGATTGAGCACCTTTCTTAGTGTGTCATCTTATTTAATCTGCCTAAGAAACCTGTGAGATATGGGATATCCTCAATTTCTTCATCTGTCAAATAATATCATACTATTACCTAATTCTTAAAAATGATAATTTCTGAGGGTTCATATGAGCATTAAATAATATATAACATGAAAAACACTTAGAGCAATTCCTGGCACAAAGCAAGAACTCAGTGTAGGAAATAGATGATTATATAAAACTGCCTGTTTGGGGTAGGGCGATAGTAACAGGAAAGTGAAGAGAGAAAAGAAGAAAGAGGACAAAGTTGCACTGTGGAGCTGGAGAGACAGTTAGGGAGAGAACTCTGACTCTCACTACCTAGGACCATCCCTAGGAAAAAAAGGTGAAAAGGGAAAAAATTGTCTAAGACTTTCTTTTCTCATTTGTCTGCCCCTCTTCAACCCTCGTCTCAAGGTCTGACTTTCCACGTGTCATGGTCTATCCCCTTGTTCTCAGCTATCCTCAGTTCATGTGTTTAAGGCTATGGTCCTTAACCCCTGAAATACTCTTTTCCCTGTTCCATTAGTCAACTCATGTCTTTGCTAGTGGAGACATGGACTTACAAGTTATTCTATCAGTAGATTTTATTGTGTATTCTGTTTCAAGGAATTATATTTCATTAGATGGCTTTTGGAGACCAAACCTTAAATCAAAGAAATGACGCTGTGAATGAGTGTTTTAGCTTCTATGCCAGGATGGTTTTAGAGGCAAATTGGGTGAAGTTAGTCTTTCCTGCTGTCATTCAGATCACAATCCATTATATCTCCTGTTTTCTGGGACCCCTCCCCCTCAACACCTTTAAATAGATTAAACTTCAAGTACATCGTTTTTTTTTTTCTTTTCTCCGGACGCGCAGGCTCAGCGGCCATGGCTCATGGGCTCAGCCGCTCCGCGGCACGTGGGATCTTCCCGAACCGGGGCACGAACCCGTGTCCCCTGCATCGGCAGGCGGATTCTCAACCACTGCACCACCAGGGAAGCCCTCAAGTACATCTTAAAGGCAGTCTGGTTAAGTTTGGAGGCAGTCCAGCTTTGACGTTTGGGAGGAAAACCAGAGAAATCCTAGTCTTTAATATTCATTCTTTTATTTTTTCACATTTTGAAAGCTCTTCATTTTTCATAGATTGTGCTATGTCTCCAGTTGTTCAATATCCTTCTTATGCAAGGAGCAGAATTAGCCAACTGTCACAGCTTCGGGGGAATGAATTTATAATATATTGTATTTTGGTGCACCTTAATAACTGGATGAATTATTTTTCATTCCCAAGAGGCTCTCTTTATTAAATGGCTATTAGACACATCCATAATGCTAATACACTTTTGAATTAGTCCTTTTGAATGAGTGCTTTTCCTGTGGCTCAGGGCTTTGCCTGTCTCCCAGTGTTCAGCTAAAGGAGAAACTCTGGATTAAGTTTTTGTAATCCTTTGTTCTTCCATTAGAGTATTCAAGTCATATTTCTAGCTGGGGTTTAGGGAGTTACACTAAAGAAATTGAAATTTTGTCCGCAGTTAAACACCTTCTGATTTATGTGGCCTCGTGCTTTGAAGTTTCCCAACATTCTTATCAGCTTACTTTGTGAAGAAAAATATTGGTCTGGCCTAAAATATGCTTCTTTATTGTATCACTTGGAAAAACGGAAAGAAGTTTTACTTCTTTGCACATCTTTTGTTTCTGCCCACTGTACAGCTGTTTAAAAGTTACCCCCTCATGTACTCTCTCCAGAATTAAAACTGAGAATAGCACTTGTTTTCATCCACAAAATATGTGACAAACTAAAATTATATCCTTGCAGTCACTGAAAGAGTTTTGACTAACCCATTAGGAATTTATAAATACGGTGTCAATTTTTATCAAATGTACTTTCCATGGAAGCAACAGCAGCTCCTTGTACTTGATAGGGAACTACCTAGTACAAATACTCTTTAAGACAGAATTTAGGATTTCTAGAGGGTCTCTTCTAAACCTCATGGAGCAGAAAGCACTCCAGGAAATGTTGCTGGGGAATATTTTGGTTTATTTTGAGATTTTCTAAGAATTTGTATACAAATCTGGCATAGGAAAACTCTTCCAAGATTTGGAATAGTTAATATCAGCTTCTAGAAACAAAATCATTTTGATAACCATGGACGACAGTGGAATTTTCCTGAGGGCTGAAATGATATATCTAAAATAAGGACAATACTTGTGAATTCTTCATACTGTTTTGCATAGTTAGATGAATTTTCTTCTCCTTACATTGACTGAGAAGGCTTTTCTTAGGCAGTTTTCAAATTAAGATTTTATTATGCCTCCCTTAAAAGAGAACTAGTTCAACTTTCCCATTCTCCTTCCAGCACCTCTATAATTGGGTAAAATTGCACTTCTAACCCCACAAGCACAGTATGAGTAGGGCTTGAGGATAAAAGGCATGGAAGGAATGATGCAAGCTACCTCCCAACTTTCTTAGGCCACTAATGCTGACCAGAGCTTAGAGAACTATCTTCAGAATCTATTACAGGAAACCAATCAGAATTCTGGTTTTTGATATTAAAATCAGAAAAAGGGAAAGAGTTGAACGTCTGCAACAGAAGCAATGATTAGTGCACATACATGTTTTATTTAGATGACAGACACATTTTTCAACCTTTAATGAGATTGTTGTACTGACCAGAATACAATTCGAACTGCCTTTTTACCTTTTGCATCCCTTCAATTAACTCCTGTTGGATGGAACTTAGGTCCCCCCAAGGCCTGCTGGCAAGGATTTTAAGGTAGCCATCAGCAAGAGCATTTATGGGCTCCCTGCTTTGGTAGACATTCCAGATGTTAAGTAATATCAAGGAAAGGAATAGTTACATCCTGTCCCTCCCAGAAACAGCAGCTCTAGGAGCATGTCTGACACGTACACTGTTCTTCACATCTACACAGCATGGCAACCATTTTTCTCTGGAGATTATTAGCCATTAAATCTTTGTTTTCTGTTCACAGCACTCTAGGTTATCTCTCGGTGCAATTTCCAGATCTGCCTTAGAATTTTACATGGTAAAAAGTCAACAAATGTATGAACAGCTAGAATAGTCTTACATTTCATGGATGTATTATAGTAAATGTAATAGTTTGAGTTAGCAAATTATTCCTCCGTAAGTACCTGTATGAGTCTGAAACTCTGCTAAGACTCTTACATATTTAACTTCACAATACCTGTGACCCTAGACAAGCATTCTCTTTTTACATGCATGGAACTGGAACATTCAGAGATGGTAACTTGCCTACCTGAGATCACACAGCAGGTAAACTAGTAAAGCTGTATTTTCCTGACTGTAAAGCCCATGCTCTAACTCAGTGTATTCCAACATCCTTCACATCAGGGCTCCAGCTGCCCCAGCAACAATCCATACCCCCAATTGCTCTCCCTGAGGGTGAGACCTGAGGGCTTTAGTATTGGTAGCACATTGATTGGGAAGCTTAGCTGTAACCCAGTATGTGTATCTTCTTCCCTAGGCAGTGCCATTGTACTTGCTTCTTATACCCAATATATTCCTGCCTTAGCACGCTTGTAAGACTGATGCCATTGTCAAGATTGGAGAAAGAACCTAGGATTTCTGAATTTCTTATTGCCCTCTGGCTACCTCCCCTGTGACAATCCTTTCTGCTTTACCCTTCCTCCAAAATTTTTATCCATTCTTCTCCATCTATTAGAACTACCACATTTATAGTATATTCATTCCAACACGGAATTAGGAGGGAGCTGCTTTAATAAATTGATTCTAAGTTGTAAATGCCTGGTACCTCCTATCTACCAGGGACACTTCTTACTAAACAAAATTAATTACTGCATGTTGTGATTTCAGCCAAAACGGGGGTGATAATTTGTGACTGAGCACTCAGAAGCCTACATGTATGGGCTCTAGGGACAGGCAAGGGGAAAGAAACCTGGGTAGCCCTGGGTATTTCCTTCTAGCTGTCAGCTGGGCAGGGAGTGACACAGATGGAGAATTGATGAGATCAGATGCCTCAATCCAGGTAGGTCTTTAGAAGGGAGTCAGAGCAGCTTTATTCCTGTTTCATTTTCCTCTTTCCTTCCAATAATTAACCCCTTAGATACTTGGTGAGAGTGTGTGAAAATATTAATAATTTCCAGTCATTAAAGTCACTTGCTCATACATCATGCCCGATTATGTTGCAGCACAAAACCATCACACTCATTTTAAAGAACTGGTTTAATTTACCTACCTGGAAGACCTCCTTGATGGCAGCCCCACACCGTCTCCCAGGATGCTCAGGCCTTGTGTCCTGTAGTGTAATCAAATGGCTATCTGCTTGGAATCTTGAGTCAGAGAGGAAATAACATTCCAAGGTCAGCATTAAATCATGCTTAGCTACTGGGAAATCATAGAAGCATCATGGTAGAGTATACGAGCAGTCAGAACTGGGTTTGATCCCAATTTTGCCATTATTATGTGATCTTGAACACATTTCTTAATCTTGGTTTCCTCTCCTATAAGCAAGCGAAAATAATATATTACTTTCAGGAATATGTGTGAGAGTTTAAATAGCACAATTAATGTTAATTTCCTTATAGGCTATTAATATTCAGGGCTGTGGAGCTGCTCGGAACTGGCCTTTGCATACACAGGAACAGCTTATACATACATTCATTCATTCTTCCGTTCATTTAAAAAATGTGTTGAGCACTGAGTTCCAGGTAGAGCCTTACTTAAGAGCCTTAATGGAATCTAGGGCTAATTGTATCTTAGTATTGCTTCTGATTTGCTGGCATTTTCTCTGTGCTTATTCTTATCTGGCAGATAACTAGCTGGCACTGAGCTTGAATGTTCTTTGTAAGAGAAAGTTTCTCTTTCCTGTGGATAACAAATCCCATCTTCAGGCCTATTGATGAGATAATAAACAAGAGAGGCCTTTCCTTAACTGAGAAAGAAATGTCTTGCATGTGTTCTCTTCCTGACCAGAATATTCAGGGCAGGATTTTCCTGTCTTACAAGCACTTGATAACTACTCTTTTAATTTAGTTTTACGAATGTATTTTGAGGTGAGGCAGGAGACTGTGGCAGTGAAGAGCCCAAGTTCTGATTCACTGCTCTGTTCTTCCACAATCCTGGTTTGATTTCCTAGTTGTAGAGAGCTATATTCTTTTTTTTTTATTTTTGCGGTACGCGGGCCTCTCACTGTTGTGGCCTCTCCCGTTGCGGAGCACAGGCTCCGGACGCGCAGGCTCAGCGGCCATGGCTCACGGGCCCAGCAGCTCCGCGGCATGTGGGATCTTCCTGGACCAGGGCACGAACCCGCGTCGCCTGCATCGGCAGGTGGACTCTCAACCGCTGCGCCGCCAGGGAAGCCCTCCCACTGGCTATTTGATGAGACAGGAGTATGAATTAATAATTATGTGACAATGTGGCAAGAGCTATAGCAGTTATATTAAAAAGTGCAGCTCCAGTCCAGTGTCTGGCATAGCCAGTGCTAATGAAGCAATGGAGTGGTCATTGTGCTTTTTCCCTGATGAATTTGAGCAGAATTTATATTCATTTAGGAAAGGAAGAATACTGACTGCAGAGATGTTAGATTGTTTGTAAAGTTATAAATCTCTTAGAAACCCTCAGAAGGGAAAAGTTGCTATATAATAGTAAAATATTAACCTCAGAACAGCAGCTGGCAAGCAGGGTTTTCACGTACCTGAAGGCACATCACTGAATCTGTTGACACCAATAGTTTCCTCCTTGTGAAAAAAAGCGTTTTACAAAGGTTGGCTTCTTTAATGTTCCTTTTGCGTTATCCTGCAAAGGGTATTTTTCTAAGTAGTAAAGGTCAGAATGACAGCTGATGGGTCTAATAACAGTTAAAATGAGTAAACTCTTTATCTTTACTCCCTGGTGGTTAGGTATGTTAATTGTTGTATATTCTCTTGGTTGAAATTACTGCAATTGTTATAAATGCTTCATAATAACTTAAGCTGATTTGTTTTCACACTGGGCATATTGATTCATTGGAACTGACACAATTAGTGGTGGGAAGTGTTCACTGAATATATTGTGAAGGCATCGTGGTTTGATGAAAGCATGTGAATTTGGAGGGTGGATCTACCTGTGTTAGGAAGTCATCTTTGCCTCAAATAAGCTGGGTAGTCCTGTGAAAATGTCAGAAAGTCTCAAGTTTGTTTTCTTTCCTGTGTAGTCATGATACTTGCAACCTATGCAGGGTTGATTTGAGAATCAAAGGAGATAACATGTGAGTGGCTAACACAATGTCTGGAAAATAATATGTGTTTAATAAAATGTATGTTTGCTTTTCTTTTCTTACAGCTAAGACTTTTCTACTTAGAATTCTCCTTGGTAAATATTTCAAGCTTCTTTTAGATTTTACAGTCGAGAATCTATTGACCTTAAGTTCAACATCACATGTATCTATATGATAATACTATAAAGCTAATATTTAATGGGTACATGTCATTTAAAACATATTCCCAGTACATGATTAACTTCAACAGTCTCATTTCTTTTTTATTTATTTAGGTCCATTTCACAGATAAAGAAAATGAGATATAGAGAGGTTAAGTAATTTTTTTTTCTCCTTTACATTTTTTTTAACATCATTATTGGAATATAATTGCATTACAATGGTGTGTTAGTTTCTGCTTTATAACAAAGTGAATCAGTTATACATATACATATATCCCCATATCTCCTCCCTATTGCTTCTCCCTCCCTCCCACCCTCCCTATCCCACCCCTCTAGGTGGACACAAAGAACCGAGCTGATCTCCCTGTGCTATGCAGCTGCTTCCCACTATCTATTTTACATTTAATAGTGCATATATGTCCATGCCACTTGCTCACTTCATCCCAGCTTACCCTTCCCCCTCTGTGTGTCCTCAAGTCCATTCTCTACGTCTGCGTCTTTATTCCTGTCAAGCCCCTAGGTTCTTCAGAACTATTTTTTTTTTTTAGATTCCATATATATGTGTTAGCATACAGTATTTGTTTTTCTCTTTCTGACTTACTTCACTCTATAACAGTCTCTAGGTCCATCCACCTCGCTACAAATAACTCAATTTCGTTTCTTTTTTATGGCCGAGCAATATTCCATTGTATATATGTGTGACAACTTCTTTATCCATTCATCTGTCAATGGACACTTAGGGGTTGTTTCCATGTCCTGGCTATTGTAAATAGTGCTACAATGAATATTGTGGTTCATGACTCTTTTTGAATTATGGTTTTCTCAGGGTATATGCCAGTAGTGGGATTGCTCGGTTATATGGTAGTTCTATTTTTAGTTTTTTAAGGAACCTCCATACTGGTCTCCATAGTAGCTGTATCAATTTATATTCCCACCAACAGTGCAAGAGGGTTCCCTTTTCTCCACAACCTCTCCACCATTTATTGTTTGTAGATTTTTTGATGATGACCATTCTGACTGGTGTGAGGTGATACCTCATTGTAGTTTTGATTTGCGTTTCTCTAATGATTAGTGATGTTGAGCATCCTTTCATGTGTTTGTTGGCAGTCTGTATATCTTCTTTGGAGAAACATCTATTTAGATCTTCTGCCCATTTTTGGATTGGGTTGTTTGCTTTTTTTGATATTGAACTGCATGAGCTCCTTGTAAATTTTGGAGATTAATCCTTTGTCAGTTCATTTGCAAATATTTTCTCCTATTCTGAGGGTTGTCTCTTTGTCTTTTCTATGTTATCCTTTGCTGTGCAAAAGCTTTTAAGTTTCATGAGGTCCCATTTAATCCATATACACTTAAGGTAGTTATCCATATGTATGTTCCTATTACCATTTTCTTAATTGTTTTCAGTTTGTTTTGGTAGGTCTTTTCCTTCTCTTGTGTTTCTTGACTAGAGAAGTTCCTTTAGCATTTGTTGTAAAGCTGGTTTGGTGGTGCTGAATTCTCTTAGCTTTTGCTTCTCTGTAAAGGTTTTAATTTCTCTGTCGAATCTGAATGAGATCCTTGCTGGGTAGAGTAATCCTGTTTGTAGATTTTTCCCCTTCATCACTTTAAATATGGCCTGCCACTTGCTTCTTGCTTACAGAGTTTCTGTTGAAAGATCAGCTGTTAACCTTATGGGGAGTCCCTTGTATGTTATTTGTTGCTTTTCCCTTGCTGCTTTCAATATATTTTCGTTGTATTTAATTTTTGATAGTTTGATTAATATGTGTCTTAGAGCGATTCTCCTTGGATTTATCCTATATGGGGCTCTCTGTGCTTTCTGGACTTGATTTACTATTTCCTTTCCCATATAAGGGACGTTTTCAACTATAATCTCTTCAAATATTTTCTCAGTCCCTTTTTTTTTTTCTCTTCTTATACTGGGATCCCTATGATTCAAATGTTGGTGAGTTTAATGTTGTCCCAGAGGTCTCTGAGACTGTCTTCAATTCTTTTCATTCTTTTTTCTTTATTCTGCTCTGTGGTAGTTATTTCCACTATTTTATCTTCCAGGTCACTTATCCATTCCTCTGCCTCAGCTATTCTGGTATTGATTCCTTCTAGAGAACTTTTAATTTCATTTATTGTGTTGTTCATTATTGTTTGTTTGCTCTTTAGTTCTTCTAGGTCCTTCTTAAACGTTTCTTGTATTTTCTCCATTCTATTTCCAAGATTTTGGATCATCTTTACTATCATTACTCTGAATCCTTTTTCAGGTAGACTGCCTATTTCCTCTTCATTTGTTTGGTCTGGTGGGTTTTTACCTTGCTCCTTCATCTGCTGTGTGTTTCTCTGTCTTCTCATTTTGCTTATCTTACCGTGTTTTCAGTCTCCTTTTCACAGCCTGCAGGTTCATAGTTCCTGTTGTTTTTGGTGTCTGCCCCTAGTGGCTAAGGTTGGTTCAGTAGGTTGTGTAGGCTTCCTGGTGGAGGGGACTGGTGCATGTGTTCTGGTGGGTGAGGCTAGATTTTGTCTTTCTGGTGGGCAGGACTGTGTCCAGTGGTGTGTTTTGGGGTGTCTGTGAACTTAGTATGATTTTTAACAGCCTCTCTGCTAATGGGTGTGGTTGTGTTCCTGTCTTGCTAGTTTTTTTGGCATAGGGCGTCCAGCACTGTAGCTTGCTGGTTGTTGAGTGGAGCTGGATCTTAACGTTGAGATGGAGATCTCTGGGAGAGCTTTTGTCATTTGATGTTACATGGGGCCAGGAGTTCTCTTGTGGACCAAAGTCCTGAACTTGGATCTCCCACCTCAGAGGCACAGGCCTGACACCCAGCCAGAGCACCAAGCCCCTGACAGGCTCAGAAGAGAAAGGAGAAAAAGAAAGCAGGAAAAATAAATAAATAAATAAAGTTATTAAAGTTAAAAAAATTATAAAAAATAAAAAAACAATATAAGAAAAAAGAAAGAGGAGAGCAAGCACACCAGAGAACAAATCCGCCAATGATAACAAGCACTAAAATCTATACAAAAAAACAAAGACAAAAATGGACAGACACAACCCTAGGACAAATAGTAAAAGCAAAGCTATACAGGCAAAATCACACAAAGAAGCATATACATACACAGTCACAAAAAGAGAAAAAGGAAAAAATATATATAAAAAAAGGAAGAGAGCAACTAAATCAATAAACAAATCTACCAATGATAATAAGCTCTAAATACTAAACTAAGATAAACATAAAACCAGAAACATATTAGATGCTGAAAGCAAACCCCAAGTCTACAGTTGCTCCTAAAGTCCACCGCCTCAATTTTCGGATGATTCATTGTCTATCACCTATTCCAGAGATGCAGGGTACATCAAGTTGATTGCGGGGATTTAATCCACTGCTTCTGAGGCTGGTGGGAGAGATTTCCCTTTTTCTTCTTTGTTCACACAGCTACTGGGGTTCAGCTTTGGATTGGGCCCCACCTCTGTGTGTAGGTCGCCAGAGGGTGTCTGTTCTTTGCCCAGACAGGACGAGGTTAAAGGAGCAGCTATTAGGGGGCTCTGGCTCACTCAGGCCACGGGGGAGGGAGGGGTGCAGAATGCGGGGCGAGCCTGCGGCAGCAGAGGCCAGCGTGACGTTGCAGCAGCCTGAGGCGCGCCATGTGTTCTCCTGGGGAAGTTGTCCCTGGATCCTGGGACCCTGGCAGTGGCGAGCTGCACAGACTCCCGGGAGGGGAGGTGTGGATAGTGACCTGTGCTTGCACACAGGCTTCTTGGTGGCTGCAGCAGCATTCTTAGCGTTTCATGCCCATCTCTGGAGCTCGTTTAGGTGGTGCTGTGAATCCCCTCTCCTCATGCACCCTGCAACAATGGTCTCTTGCCTCTTAGGCAGCTCCAGAGTTTTTCCTGGACTCCCTCCCGGCTAGCCATGGTGCACTAGCCCCCTGCAGGCTGTGTTCACGCCGCCAACCCCAGTCCTCTCCCTGCGCTCCGACCGAAGCCCAAGCCTCAGCTCCCAGCCCCGCCCGCCCCGGCGGGTGAGCAGACAAGCCTCTCGGGCTGGTGAGTGCCGGTCGGCACCGATCCTCTGTGCGGGAATCTCTCCGCTTTGCCCTCCGCAGCCCCGTGGCTGCGCTCTCCTTCGTGGCTCTGAAGCTCCCCCCCCCACCACCTCCTGTCTCCACCAGTGAAGGGGCTTCTAGTGTGTGGAAACCTTTCCTCCTTCACAGCTCCCTCACAGATGTGCGGGTCCCGTCCCTATTCTTTTGTCTCTGTTTTTTCTTTTTTCTTCTGCCCTACCCAGGTACGTGGGAAGTTTCTTGCCTTTTGGGAGGTCTGAGGTCTCCTGCCAGCGTTCAGTAGGTGTTCTGTAGGAGTTGTTCCACGTGTAGATGTATTTTTAATGTGTTTGTTGGGAGGAAGGTGATCTGCACATCTTAGTCCTCTGCCATCCTGAAGGTTCCCCCTCATGATTTTTAAGAAGGAGTTTCATTGAAATGGTGTACATAGAAACCAGACTAGTAGTTAAGGTGAAATTGAACAATAGAAGGAGGAGAAATTGAGGGAGAGTTACTTCTGTGGGTGTTCACAGGCATGAAAAGAAAAACGTGGGAAGGTAGAGGTGAGGAGCAACTTATTTAGCATCAGAAAACCTTTATCATGTTTGTAGACGAAGAAAGAAGCCAACGGGGAAGATACGAGAGATGGTGATGAAGAAAGAGCGAAGTTATGAGGAAAGTTCTGGGAGTCAAATGGGCTCAGAAGTGATAGATTGAAAGGTCAGCCTTGGAAAGGACCAAGGACATTTCATCTCTTAAGACAGAAGAGGAAGAAGACAAAATTGATAGAGATATAAAGAGGTCTATAGGTAAAAAGAAAGGAAGGTTGAGGTGTCGTAGCTGAGAGCCTTTGTCACCTCCGGGCAGTCACTATTACAGAGCCATAACACTGAGAAGAGGAAACGAACTTGGAAAAATCAAGCAGTGGATGTTTTAGAGCAGGGGTCCCCAACCCCCGGGCCTGTTAGGAACCGGGCTGCACAGCAGGAGGTGAGCGGCAGGCGAGCAAGTGAAGCTCCATCTGCTGCTCCCCACTGCTCTCATTACCGCCTGAGCCATCACCCCTCCAACCCCCAGTCTGAGGAAAAATTGTCTTCCACGAAACCAGTCCCTGGTGCCAGAAAGTTTGGGGACCGTTGCTTTAGAGTTAGTTAGAGATAGGTAGGAAGGTTACCGGGAGAAAAATCAGTGGCATAGGAGCGGAAACGTATTTTGAAAATTAAGGCATAATCAGAAAATTATGAACATAAATTATACTTTTAATGTTTCTAGATCTTTCCCATAGCAGCCTTTACTAGAATCCTTGTCATCATCACGAAATATAAAATGCTTTGTACACTAATAACCAGCTGTTTACCAGGAGTCAGCTGGCCTTTAGCTTATCTGTGATTTCCAAAGCATCTTTTTTATGTTATTTTTTGTCCATCTCTAGCTGTGTACCATGCCAATCTCTGTGCCAGGCATTTTGTTGGTTGAGCTTCCAAATGTATTCAGGCTTATGCTGTGGAAATTTGTAGTTTGTCAGGCAGATTGGGAATACCTCTCCTCCGTGAAATCTATGTTCTTTTTCTAAAGTCAAAATTCCTTCTCTTCCTGTCAAGTACCCATGTTTCCAACTCACTTCTCCATTCATTATCCAAAAGAGAAATTGAAAATTGCCACACGTAGGAAATTACATTCCTACAATGTAAATTATCTCTTAAAACTTTCCCAGTTCTCTTTGAATTTCATGTTACATTTTATTCTATGTTTCAGACTCTCACTCTTTTTGGGAAATGGAATCATTGCTGTTTTGCTTCCTCATTTTGTATGATGCTAACACAGATGGTATATAATCTCTGTCTAATTTGGCCGATAATCCTATTTCTCATAGGTTTTTCAAATATGACTCAAGTTTAGGAATATGAATTTGCCTACTTCTTCAACCAAATATCTCCTTGACAAATTCCTTGTAGTTTCCAAAAACAAAATTCTATTTTACAGAGATGTTGGTCTCTCTGCTTGAGATGATATTCTCTACAGTTTCTGCATGGAAAATTTCTATACATCTTTCAAACCATGGTTCAAGTATTTTCTCCTCTGTACCTGTTTTTCTGATTTCCATACTCTACCCACCCTAATAAAAGTTGATTTTTCTTACCCTGATCATTAAATATGCCCTGGTTTAGCACTTCCTGAACTGCACTGCAATTATTTGTTTAATATTTGAATCCCCAATAGGCAGTGAGGTCTTTCAGGGCAAACATCGTTGAATCTCTAATATTTCAAAGGTAGTGGGGGGCTTCCCTGGTGGCGCAGTGGTTGAGAGTCCGCCTGCTGATGCAGGGGACATGGGTTCGTGCCCCGGTCCGGGAAGATCCCACATGCCGCAGAGCGGCTGGGCCCGTGAGCCATGGCCGCTGAGCCTGCGCGTCCGGAGCCTGTGCTCCGCAGGGGGACAGGCCACAACAGTGAGAGGCCCGCGTGTCGCAAAACAAACAAACAAACAAAAAAGGTAGTGGGTATTGTATTAGAATGTTATTTATTTATTTCTAATAAAAAATTATACTGAAGTATAGTTGACATAGTTAGGTTCAGGTGAATGATACAATGATTTGACATTTGCATATATTATGAAATGATCACCATGATAAGTTTAGTAACCATCTGTCCCCATTCAAAGTTATTACAATATTATTGACCATATTCCTTATGCTGAATATTCCATCCCCATGACTTATTTATTATGTAAATAATATTTATTAAGAGGTTTGTACCTCTTAATCCCCTACATCTGTTTTTCGCTCCTCCCAAATCCTGCCATCTGGCAACTACGTGTTTGTTGTCTGCATCTATGAATCAAATTTCATTTTGTTCATTTGTTTTGTTTTCTAGATTCCATGTATAGGGGACATCATGCAATATTTGTCTTTCTCCGACTTATTTCACTTAGCTTAGTACCCTCTAGAACCATCTATTTGTCACAATTGGCAAGATTTCATTTTTTTTTTTTTTTAAGATTTCATTTTTTTAATAGCTGAGTAACATTCCGTGTGTGTGTGTATGTGTGTGTCTGTGCATATAACATCTTCTTAATCCATTCATCTATCAGTCAGCACTTAGGTTGCTTCCATATCTTGGCTATTATAAATAATGCTACAATGAAAATTGCATATATATTTCAAATTAGTGATTATTTCTTTGGATAAATGCCCTGAAGTGGAATTTCTGAGTCATATGGTAGTTCTACTTTTAATTATTTTGGGAAACTCCATACTGTTTTCCATAGTAGCTCTACCAACTTACAGTCTCAAAAACAATGCATGAAGCTTCACTTTTCTCTACATTCTCACCAACACTTGTTATTTGTTGCCTTTTTGGTGATAGTCATTCTGACATGTGTGAAGTGGTAGCTCATTGTGATTTTGATTTACATTTTAGTGATGTTGAGCATCTTTTCATATATCTGTTTTCCATCTGTATGTCTTCTTTGGAAAAATGTCTATTCAGGTTATCTGACCATTTTTTAATTGGGTTGTTTGTTCTTTTGATGTTGAGTTGCATGAGTTATTTGCATATTTTGGATATTGACTTCTTATCAGATATATTGTTTGCAAATATCTTCTCCCACTCAGTAGGCCACCTGTTTGTTTAGTTGATAATTTCCTTCACTGTGCAAAAGCTTTGTAGTTTGATGTAGTGCTATTTGTTTATTTTATGCTTTTGTTGCCCTTGCCTGAGGAGACAGTTCCAAAAAAACAGTATTGTTAAGACAGATGTCAAAGAGCATACTGTCTATGTTTTCTTCTAGGAGTTTTATGGTTTCAGGTTGTACATTTAAGTCTTTGATAGATTTTGAGTTTATTTTTGTATATGGTGTAAGAAAGAAAAAAAATTATTTTGCATGTAGCTGTCCAGTTTCTCCAATGCCTTTTATTGAAGAGTCTATCTTTTCTTCATTGTATATTCTTTGCTTTTTTGTAGATTAATTGACCATTTATGTGTGGATTTATTTCTGGACTCTCTATTCTGTTCCATTGATCTGTGTCTGTTTTTGTGCCAGTGCCATGTTGTTTTGAATGCTTATAGTATAGTATAGTTTGGAACCAAGGAGCATAGTACCTCTAGTTTTGTTCTTCTTTCTCAAGATTTCTTTGACTATTCGGGGTCTTTTGTAGTTACATACAAATTTTAGAATTCATTCTTCTAGTTATGTGAAAAATGCCATTGTGATTTTGATAAGAATAGCCCCAAGTCTGTAGATTTCCTTGGTTGGGTAGTATGGTCATTTTAACAATATTAATTCTTCTAATCCATGAGCATAGTAAAACTTTCCATTTGTTTGTGTCACCTTTAGTTTCTTTCATCAATGTCCTATAGGTTTCTGAGTACAAGTGTTTTACCTCTTTGGTTAAATTTATTCCTAAGTATTTTATTCTTTTTGATGCAATTGTAAATGGGATTGTTTTCTTAAATTCTCTTTCTGATAGTTCATTATTAGTGTTAGAAATGCATCAGATTTCTGTATATTAATTTTGTAGCCTGCAACTTTACTGAATTTATTACTAGTTCTGGTAGATTTTTGGTGGTGTCTTTAGCACTTTGTATGTATAGTATCATGCCATCTGCAAACAGTTTGATTTCTTCCCTTTTAATTTGGATTGCTTTTATTTCTTCTCTGATTGCTGTGGCTAGGACTTCCAGTACCATGTTGAATACAAGTGGTGAGAGTGAGCATCCTTGTCTTTTTCCTGAATGCTTTCAGCTTTTCACTGTTGAGTATGATATTGGGTATATTTATTATATACAGCCTTTATTATGTTGAGGTATGTTCTGTCTATATCTACTGTGTTGAGAGTTTTTATCATAAATGGATGTTGAATTTTGATAGATGCAGAAATCTCAATAGATGTAGAAAAAGATTGCATCCCTGGGCTACATCTCACTTGATCATGATGTATAATCCTTTTAATGTATTGTTGAATTTGTCAATATTTAGTTGGAGATTTTTGCATTTAAGTTCATCAATGACACTGGCCTGTAATTTTCTTTTTTTGTGTTGTCATTATGTGGTTTTGCTATGTCAGGGTTATGCTAGCCTCATATAATGGATTTGGAGTGTTCCTTCTTCTCTAAGTTTTTGGAATAGTTTGAGAAGGATAATCTATTTATTCATATTTTCTATTTCTTCCTGATTTAGTCTTGGGTGATTGTACATTTCTAGAAATTTATCTGTTTCTTCTAGGTCATACATTTCATTGGCATATAATTGTTTGTAGTAATTTCTTATGATCCTTTGTATGTCTGTGGTGCCAGGTTTAAATTCTCCTTTTCATTTTCATTTCTGATTTTATTTATTTGGGCTCTCTGTATTTTTTCCCTGATCATCTAGGTAAAGGTTTATCAATTTTGTTTATCTTTTCAAAGAACCAGCTCTTAGTTTCAGTGATCTTTTCTATTTCTTTTTTTTAAGGCCCTACTTCATTTATTTCTGCTCTGATATTTATGATTTTCTTCTTTCTATTAGCTTTGGGTTTTATTTCTTCTTCTTTTTCTAATCCCTTTAGGTGTATGGTTAGATTGTTTGAGATTTTTCTCATTTCCTGAGGTAGGCTTGTAACAGTATAAACTTCTCTCTTAGAACTGCTTTTACTTCTTCCAATAGGTTTTGTATCATTGTGTTTTAATTTGTCTCAAGGTATTTTTGATTTTCTCTTTGATTTCTTTATTGATTTATTGGTTGTTCAGTGGCATGTTGTTTAGTCTTCACACATTTGTATTTTCTCAGTTGTCTTCCTGTAATTGATTCCTAGTCTTAACTGTTGAGCATAGCCTTCAGTCTTGCCCCTCTGAGAAACCTGGGCAGGATGCCTGGCAGCTGTGGAGCACATCCCTGGGCAGGGAGCCAAGTCAGAAGCCCTGTCCAAATGATAAGCATAGCCTCTGGCTGCATGTAACCAGGGAAACTGAACAGTGACCCTGAGCAACCTTAGAGCCCAGCATATAGTCCTGCCATCATGGAACCCAGCCTACCACTCCACCCAGCAGCAGAGCGCAGCCTAAGGCCCTGCCTGATTGCTGAACACAGCCTATGGCCTGGCCCAGGAAGGGAGCCCAATGAGTGATCACACCCAATTGTGAAGCATAGCCTGCAGCCCCACCTGACCAGGGATCCCAGGTAGCATCCCAACCCAACCAAGACCACAGTCTTCAGCCCCACCCAACTGCGTGGTATAGCAGGAAGTCCTGCTGACCAGAGATCCTGGCCAGTGACCTCTCCCAACAGTAGAGCCCAACCAACAGCCTACACAATTGCAAAACCCAGCCTGTGGCCTTGCCCAACTTCAGAACACAGCATGCAGCTCCACCTGAACATGAAGTCTGGCAAGTGGCACCATCTGGTCAGGAAACATAAACCTGAGAGCTCACTTGACCAGGAATGATTGCAGAGTACAATCTGCAGCCCTGCCCACATACACATATGAATGTATAAAATTCACCAGTAAAGGTAAATTCATAGTCAAATTCATATTCTCTAATACTGTAATGGTTGTGCATAATCACTTACAATTCTAGTTTAAAAGTTAAAAACTAAATGTATGGAATAACTATAACTACAATAATTTGTTATCGGAAGCACAATATAAAAATGTAAATTGTAACATCAATAACCTAAAATGGGTGGGGGGAGTAAAAGTATAAATGAAATTATAGACAAAGAAGACATTATGGCTGATACCAAAGAAATACAAAAGAGCATAAGAAACTACTATGCACAATTATATGCCAACAAATTGGACAAACCAGAAGAAATGAATAAATTCCTAGAAATATAAGAATACCAATACTGAATCACAAAGAAATATAAAATCTGAACAGACCAATAATGACTAAGGAGATTGGATCAATAATCAAAAACCTTCCAACAAAGAAAAGTCCAGGGCCTTATAACTTTACTGGTGAATTCTACCAATCACTTATAGAAGAATTGATCCCAATCCAACTGAAAGTCTTCAAAAATAGGAGAGGATGGGACACTCTCAAACTCATTTTATGAGGCCAGCTTTACACTGATACCAAGGCCAGACAAGGAAACTACAAGAAAATAAAACTACAGATCAGTATCCCTGATGAAAAAAGGTGCAAAATACTAGCAAACTGAATTGAACAGAATATTATAAGGATAATAAACCATGATCAAGTGAGATTCATCCCTGGTATGCCAGGATGGTTCAACACATGAAAACAATAAATATGATACATCACATAAATAGAATGAAAGATAGAACTATATTATCTCAATAGATGCAGAAAAAGCTTTTGACAAAACTCAATATCCATTTATAATTAAAAATATCAACAAAGTGGGTATAGAGGGAATATACCTCAACATAATGAAAAGACCATATATGACAGTGGCTTCCCTGGTGGCGCAGTGGTTGAGAGTCTGCCTGCCGATGCAGGGGACACAGGTTCGTGCCCTGGTCTGGGAAGATCCCACATGCCGTGGAGCGGCTGGGTCTGTGAGCCATGGCCACTGAGCCTGCGCGTCCGGAGCCTGTGGTCCGCAACAGGAGAGGCCACAACAGTGAGAGGCCCGCGTACGGCACAAAAAAAAGACCATATATGACAAACCCACAGTCAACATTATGCTCAATGGTGAAAGTTTGAAAGCTCTTCCTTTAGGAATAGGAGCAAGACAAGTATACCCACTCTCACCACTTTTATTCAGCGTAGTATTGGAAGTCCTAGCCAATCAGACAAGAAAAAGAAAAGGCATCCAAATTGGAAAGGAAGAAGTGAAACTGTCACTGTTTGTAGATGACATGATACTATTCATAGAATACTCTAAAGACACCACCAAAAAACTATTAGAACTATTAAACAAATTCAGTAAATTTGCAGGATACAAAATCAACATACAAAATTCAATTGCATTTCTATACACTAACAACAAACTATCTGTAAGAGAAATAAAGAAAAACAATCCATTGACAGTATTATCCAGAAAAATACAATACTTAGGAATAAATTTAACCAAGGAAATGAGAGATCTGTGTGCTGAAAACTAGAAGACACTGATGAAAGAAACTGAAGAAGACACAAAGAAATGGAAAGATATATCATGTTCACATATCAGAAGAATTAATATTGTTAAAATGTCCATACTACCCAATGCCATCTATAGAATCAGTGCAATCCCTATCAAAATTCCAATGGCAATTTTACAGAAAAAAAATCCTAAAATTTGTAGGGAATCACAAATGTCACTGAGTAGCCAAAGCAATCTTGAGAAGGAAGAATACAACTGGAAGTGTTATACTTTCTGATCTCAAACTATACTACAAAGCTATAATAAACAAAAGAGTATGGTGCTAGAATAAAAACAGACACATAGACTAATGGAACAGAATTGAGAGCTCTGAAATAACCCCCTGCATTAAATGGTCAACCAGTATTTTACAAGGGAGCCAGAACTCTGTGGGGAAAGGATATTTCTTATTCAATAAATGGTTTTGGGAAAATTGGATAACAATGTATAGAAAAATGAATTTGGACCCCTATCTTACAGTACGCACAAAAATGAACTTGAACTGGACAAAGACTTAAACATAAGTCCTGAAACTAAAACTCCTAGGAGAAAACATAGGTAAAAAGCTCCTTGACATCAGTCTTGAGATAGACTTTTTGGATATGACACCAAAAGCACAAACAAAGTAAAAAAACCAATAGGTGGGGCTATATCAAATTAAAAGGCTTATGCACAGCAAAAAGAAAAAAAAATCAACAAAATGAAAAGGTAACCTATGGAATGGGAGAAAATATTTGCAAATCATATATCTGATAAAGGGTTAATATAAAAATATATAAGGAACTCATGTAACTCAATACAAAACCACAAATAATCTGATTGAAAAATGAGCAGAGGACCTGAATAGACATTTTTTCCAAAGAAGAAATGACCCATAGGTATATGAAAAAATACTCAATATCACTAGTCATCAGGGAAATGTGAATCAAAACTACAATGAGATATAATTTCACACCTGTTAGAATGACTATTATAAAAAAGACAAAAGATAACAAGGATGTGAAGAAAAGGGAAACTTTGTACAGTGTTGGTGTTGTAAATTGGTGCAGCCATGACGGAAAACGGTATGGAGATTCTCCAAAAAAATTAAAAATAAAACTACCGTATGATCCAGCAATCCCACATCTGGGGATGTATCTGAAGGAAATGAAATCACTATCTCAAAGAAATGTCTCACCGCCATGTTTATTGCAGCATTATTTACAGTAGTCAAGACATGGAAACATCCTAAGTGTCCATTGATGGATGACTGGATAAAGAAAATATGAAATACATATGTATATAAAAATATTATTCAGCCATACAAAAGCCATTTGTGACAACATGGATTGAAACTTGAGGACATTATGCTAAGTAAAATAAGTCAGACAGAGAACGACAAATACTGTATGATCTCACTTATTTGTGGAATCTAAAAGCCAGACTCATAGAAACAGAGTAGACTGGTGGTTGCCAGGGGCAGGAGCATGGGGGAAATGGGTGAAGGTGGTCAAATGGTACAAACTTCCAGTTATAAGGTAAATAAGTCGTGGGGGATCTAGGGTTACTGTAGTTAACAATACTGTAGTGTATGCTTGAAAGTTTCTAGGAGAGTAGGTATTAAAAGTTCTCACACACAAAAAAAGATAACTATGAGCAATGGGTGTGCTAACTAACTTTATTGTGGTAATCATTCTCAATGTATATATATATATCAACTCATTACATTGTACACATTAAACTCACATGACATGCCAATCTCAATAAAGCTGGAAAAAAAAAAAAACCTTCTACCTGTCTCACCCCCACAGAAGAATTCATCTCATGGGGCATATGTTTTGGGTTCCCATTCTATACTGAGGCTTTCCTATTCATGAAACTAGTGAACTTCCAAATTGCCACAAAGAAAGAAAGTGAAACAGAAAAGTAAAGAACCAGACAACATTAAATACAAACCAAAATATGAAATACTGAAAATTTTTCTGGCTTCAATATCCCACACCAGAGATGTTTTGGAAACTTGGACTGGAAACTCCAAGAGGCCAGGATGTAGTACAGTATTTTAACCAAATAGTCAAGGAGAAAAAGTCTGAAGGTTTGGAAAAATATAATTTTGAACTGTGATAAATTTAGCATACAGAAATAGAACAAGATATGGCCACCTAGCTCCAAAGAAGTGGAAAGGATAGTTTTTATGTCAGGTAGCAATATCTTGAAATAAAATTAGGGTACAACTAAGAAAGAAAATGAAAGTGGATATTGGAAAATATCTAGCAGACTCTTCCATACCTGCAAAAATAACTTGATTTACTGCAAATTTTTAGATGTAGGATAAAAATGTTAATATAATGATGATTCCCAACTAGAGATACTACCGGCCATAATAATCAGTTATTGGGTGTCCAAATACACTTCATGGGAGTAATGAAATGCATGGTATATTTCCACTAATTATAATGAAGTCTATTTTGATTGTCTTTATTGTATTTTCAGTTTGTGATGAAGAGAATAGCTATAAGCCATAAAAGTCTCTTAAGTTGGTCTCTTGCACAGAAGACCAGATTTTTCCCCTATCAATTTTGTTTAGTTGAGAAAAGAATCCAATAATCTTAGCTCATAAACATTTATTTCTTGTTTTCCTCACTGTGTCTTGTATTTGTTCCCCAAACTCGGACTTTTTGAGTACTTTGTTTTAGTGAATGAAACTTTGTTTTAGTGAATGATATTTAATATGGAAACATCTACCAGAAGAATATTACCCCTCTGTGGAACCAAGAAAAATCTCACCCAAAGCAAAACTCTTATAAAATATACCATTTTCTACCTTAGTCTCATCTTACAGAGACTAAAAATAGAGGCTTCAAAGCATAAGAAATGAAAATTTACCTCAATGTAAATATTTTATACACATTTATTTACAAAAAATTTAAACTTCTCACTTATTTAAAATCGAACAAGGCTTTGGAAAGCAAAACCCCCTGGCTCTCCATTTTCCTTTAAAAGTATTCTGATTTTAATACAAATCAGTTGTAGAGTGTGATATTTCTCATATAACAGTATATTAATTCATGAGAAATAGATAAAAATGGAATTTGGATTTGCATTTTATCATTAATTCTTCAGGTTTTTATTCCCTTCCTACTATATGAGAAGCACTGTGCTGAAGTTGATTGGAGAAATAATGATGATATAGATGCAGAGCCTGCCTTTCACACTGACCACAGTGCAGTTGGGAATTAGCACAGGTGGAGCGGGGATGGGAGAGCAAAATCCAGTTTCAGTCTACACTGTAAATACATACAGCCTTATTTGACAAACTGGTGAGTGTGCTCTAAGTCTATTTTAATAGGGACTGTGGGGCTTTTTGGAAATGAGCTCATTTTATGTGGAAGACAACCTAACCTAGTAATGAGGCCTTAGTTATTCAGTGGGAGGAGAGATTTCAATGTGTCAGATTCGTTTCTGGCTCATACCACCATGTACTCATGTCCACAGATAAGCCATATGGGGACACGACATGTGGTGCTTTTTAGGTAAGATATTGGGGCCTCAGAACTAATTTGGTGGCCCTGTATTTGAGTGTGATACGAAAGGGACTGGAAGAATTCTCTCTCAGTTGGAGGTGGACTGTCGGGCAGTAGGTACTTCAAGGGTCCCAAAGTGGATTCAGGCGATAATTAGTGGAAGGCAGAATAGAAGCAGTGGTACAAAGGAGGAACAGTGTACATTAGGGCCAGCAAGGAGGTGTGATTTGCTAGGTGGCTACATTTTTATTCCAGGACACTCGGAAACAGTTAGTGCTGGTGGTGGTGGTCATATGCAAAGCTCTTTTGGCGGCAAGTGCATGCTCGCAGGAAATTGTAGATATTCTAAAAGAGGCATGTATAGAGTGCTATGGAAGTTCCAATGAATCGAGAAAGTACTGCCTAGGAGGGGCAATGAAAACCCCATGAAGATGACATTAGAATAGGTCCTGAGTGACATGTAGACTTTGGATATTCAGAGATGGAAGTGCGTTAGGTACACAGAGGAAAAATGCCATTTGGTTTTGGTATGAGGGGAGAGAGGCAAGAGAACACACCACAGAGTTTATTTGGGGAGAGGTTATAAAAAGAAAGAATTGTTAATATGATCGAATGTTCCAGAAAGAAGATGAAAAGGAATAAAGAGAGTATTAGATTTATTATCAATAAGAGAAAAGAGGACTGGCAAAAGCATTGAAGATTGATTAGTGAAAAAGTATAGACAATGGATTTTTTGAATAAATGTCTAATGGATTTTACTTATTGTCAATCTGAATAGTCACTTCTTGAATTTCATGGCAGGAATGTACTCAGTATGGCTCAATGACGACTATGGATCAGGGCAAGGACTGAGGCCTCCACACCAATGTTCTTCCCTCCAGATAACACTATTTCTTTAAGTGGGGTGATGTATTATATTCTTGTCGTTCAGTAATTCTTGTCCCACTGTATCCAAATAGACTTTTCTGGTGTTCACCATTTGGAGTAAAGATGACCTTGTAAATTTAATTTAATGCTATTTTAAAGGCAGCCACTAGAGGGCATCACTTTTTTTAAATAACGGGAGTGATGCTGTCCTGTTAACTTGAAATAAAGCTTTCCAAAGAGGACCTAATCTAGTATAAAGGAAACTTGGTTACACTTACAAGATTCAAACTCTAATTTTTCTAATCCTAGTTCTTTCACCATCTCACCTGCCTTTGAGTTTAGTTTTTCAGTCACTGATCCCTCTTTTATGAAATATATGCTACTCCCCACCCCATAAGATACGAATTCCATAGAATGGTATAGATTTTTAATTTTTATGGATTATCTGTTTTGTTCCCCCCAAACCCCAATTTATCTTCCCTCCTTCTCTTCCAACATACACATGCATGTGTGTGTGTGTGTGTGTGTGTGTGTGTGTGTATACTCACTTTGGGAGGAAAAGATGAGGTGCTTATAAATGCAATACAGTGTAGTATCTTATTAACATGGAACTTTAATCTTGCACATAACTGATTGATTTAACTTTCTTTAAAAGTTATAACACTTCATGCTTTCATTCTACTAATTGCAATATTCCATTTCTCCCCCAAAATATGCAACCAACTCTACTATGCAGTTGACCAATGACAAATGAGCATGAGGAATATGAATCTAAAAATCTAAAGACAACTTTTTCATGCTTCTAGAGATAAAAGCTTCTCTATTAATTTTTGACTCTGAAAGTCAAATATTACATTATTAATTTAGGTGGAGCCCAGAGAGAATGGAAAGCTTGGTCATATATTTCTAAATCTTTTCAGTTCTACTACTGACTTTTGCCTGTCATTGGACTTTTCCAATGAGGGAGAATAAGCCCAGGTGTTAGCAATATCAGGTACAACAAAGACCTCTGACATGGGCTGGAGTAGGAAAATGCTCTAATGATAACCAAGGTCCTGCAGTCACCTTTCTTGGATAATGTGATCTTTTGTAGTCTGCTGAACTATTCCTCAGGCCATAGTAAGGAACTCTCAGGCCTCCTTCATATACAGAATTCTGTCATGTGTTTACATTGAATATATGTGGTGATATAACACTTAGGCCCCCAGCTGCAGATGGAAAACAGTGATACCTTCCAGATTTGAAAAAGAGAGAGTAGCAGTCAGATTGCTAAACCCAACTTTGTTTCCTTTCAGGCAATTTTGAAATAAATTAATTATTTGAACATACCTAACTTATTCAAATGGAAAAGTCGTATAATTTTAGTGATTTTGACTATTGAACTTCTGTTTTCATTCATTTCCTTCTACAATAAACCTTGTTGTTAAAAATACATACCATTTTATATTGAAAGCTACATTTTTTGTTTTAATCTGAGGCTATTACTCACCAACCAGGTTAGCTGGAAAGCAAATAGGTTGGTTTTAATTTTCTGTATTCCAAAATGTTTTATTCATCAGCCACATTTCAATTCTAGTAAATGCCATTTTCTAAACAAGGTTATATGTGGGGATAGGCTTTATTGGAGGGCATACTGGGGTTTCCTCAAACCAATACATGTGTCATTTTTACTTGACGATGATGATTTTAAAAGTTTCTCTCAAAACTCTGGTCAACTCTTTCTAACATCAACATCAATTAAACTTTCCAGTTTGTTTCACATTTAGTTCAACTGTGAATTCCATTAATATCTTGCTTGAGTCTGAATAATAAAGCAGAAATATTTAATAATGATCCTTTTATGTTTTGTCTAAAATGTCTTAGATTCTTTCATGATTGTCTATCACACACCCAGTCTGATGCTAGGAACATTTTTGGATCAGATCAATGTAGATGTCGTTCTAAGTTTAGTCTTGAAGAGATGTTAATTCACAGGCACATCGTCATTTTAGCCTTGAGTATATGATCAGTCTTGTCATGGTTTCATTGCTATTTGCAATTTTTAGTTTGACTCGGGCATTATTTTAAAATGTTTGATGTTTTTAAAAATACTTAAAATTTTTTTATACAGACACTTTGTAAAATGAATGTTCTCATCTAGCATGTAATTATGCCATATAACTGTCAAATAGTACAACATTTAAGTGGCTGTTTTAATAACACAGTAGCAGTATACTGGTATGTACCTCTTGATTATCTGGTAGAGTGTAATTATTTATGTTTAAGGTGAAGAGCGGCACTTAACTTTCATGTATAAACAGCTCCATAATGGAGCACAGAAGAACAGTTATTCCACTGTCACAATCTTAATCAGTGTGTGTCTCCTTTTAAACCTATAACCCAATTCACAGATCAATATGCCATTTAGACTTCAAAGAAAATGAAGAGTTGGTTTAATTTCTCAGTTTCCTGTTGTCTTAACTAACTTTTAGAGATCCATCAATATTAGCATACTCTAAAAGCATTTGCAAATATTATCTTTTTTCTTTCTCTCTGTCTCTCTATGGCTTTATAATCTATCTGATTATCTGATTTTATACTACTATTGTGTATTCAACTTTAACAAAAGGTACACATACCTGAAAGAGAAAGTAAATTATTTTCATTAGGGTCAGCTAGCATGCACTAACCAAATAAATAAGAAATTTTAATGGAACATCAATTATTTCCTGACTCAAACAAACTCCCCCAGATATTCTTGCCTGTAAAGTCAAGACTTGGAAGACAGTAATAGCTCACAGACTTCTCTTCCCTTTAACTCTCATGTACTTTAATTTTAATCATATGTTTAAACTACATACATTGTAGTCTGTGAATGGACTCAGAGAAGAATGAAAGGCTTTGCGATGCATTCCCATGCCCTTTTTTCTAATTCTAGCTACCATTGACCACCCACTAAGATAGGTCCTGGGTTACTGACAAAAGGTGGAAATTACAAATGCTTCCATGTCTGTGGGTGTGTGTGTCCCTGCCTGCCTTGAGCTGGCTGGAACTGTAAGTAGTGAGTTGTTAATCATTCTGACATTCAATCATAATCTGAATGACTATATTCCAGAGATTCTTTAGAAATGATTTCTCTATTGCTTGTGATGTTGATTTTCTCATTTGATTTCATAACAATGTGAGGAAGGTCTCTTGAGTAGGGATTATAATTTTTTTCTATGTATGAGGATCAGACATGTTACATGACATGCTCAAGGCCAATAGTAGGTAAAGACAATGCACTGAGATCCTGATCTTTTGACTACTGTTGCCACTACTTCTCTCAGCTGCTATGTATCCTGTGTTTTCCTTGTGTCAGGATATGTGCTTTAGAAATGTAATCTCATTGAATCCGCTCAACAGCCCTTTTAGGGAGGTACTGCTTCATTTTGCAGAATCCTGTGCTCTCTCCAACAGTTTCCTTCTGAAGCTAAAAGTTGATAAAACAACAGTTACAAATGTTGTCTTAGATTATCATTGCTTTTGCATTGCTTTTAAGATGCTGGGTTGACAACTCTTAACTTCCTTTCTCTACTTTGAGATAAATTCAATGTCTTATTTTAAAAAATTACAGGCTTTTGTGTTCATTTCTCTTCCCTTTGTAATAATGGTGTTAAAATTCACATTGCATACACCCCTTATTTTGCTCTAAATCAGTTGGAGGAAAGACTGATAGAAAATTCTCTGCACCACAAAATGTCATATAGATAAATTATAGACCCCAGAAGGCACTGGTAGCATGCTGTCCTCTCAACAAAGACAGAAGTTACTGGAGTTAGAGACAGAAAAGAAATATATTGGTTATGTGCCAAAGGATATATGTACAATATAATGGTTTGTAGGTCTCTGTGAAAGACTTAAAAGAAAAAAAAGACATGAAAAATTTACTTTCTTGTTTACTTCTACTGTAGGTTGTTAAGTGACAAAATACCTCCTGATGGCACAATGGCTGATTTTCTCTGTGTGGGTGAAGGGCCTATACATTCAACTGCAGTTCCATAAGAGACTGATTCATGCAATTTTGAGCCAAACTGCAGGCCCTCTGCCCCACCACCAAAAAAAAAAAAGTCCGGAAAATACAATCTAAAACATGGGGTCTACATTTGACATGATAACATAACATTTCTATTCTGAGTTACAGTAACAGATAAAATTGAATTTGCTCTTTGATCTCAAGCAAGTAACCTAGGTTCTTAAAATTCTGAAGCTGTTTTAAGGTTGGATGTGCTATGATGATTCATTGTGTGGTAATAATGCTTAAAGTCTTCCCTGCTCTTTTTGTCACTGTATGATTTTCATTTTTGAAATGAATAAAATTGTCCCTGTTAATCACAGTCAAGAAACATATGTTTTGAATAAAGACCAAATTCTCTAAAATTAGTGAATTAATCATTATCTGTCTGTTTCTAACTTTCTGATTCTAGAAAATTGTATTTTTAGTTCCATCAAATAAACTTTATGCCTTGATCAGAGGAGGTTAAACATGAAATGATTTATTGAACTTGGCTTTCTGGCTGTGAATTGAAGAATGAGCAATATGCAGACACACTAGAAGATGTCAGATCTATCAAGAACCATTAATAGTGTGTCGTGGTTGAGTGTCCTCACCAGATGTGCTTGTAGGTGACTCTGTCTCCCTCCCCCTTGGCTCTCAAGGCCCTCTCCATTGCCACTTCTACCAGATGTCCCTGAGCCTGTAACTAAAGCGATCCCGACCTGGGCTCTGGGTCCCTTCCCCTCCAAACACCTTAGGAACCTCCCCCCACTGTCATCACTTCTCATTCTTTCTTCAGCTTCTTCCTCATTAAGCTGTTTTCATAGAAGCATTTAAATTTAATCTTTCTTATATTAAAACAACAGCAGCAACAAAAGAAAGAACTCTTTTACCCTGCTTCTTCTAGCTACTGCTCTACCTGACTCCTCCTTCCCAGCAAACTTTCTTCAGCCAGTGGACTGGTTTGGTGGTTGCCTTGTGCTCTGCAGCTACCTCTCCACTGCACGCAGGGTGGCCTCAGGGGAGGCCAGGAAACTACCTGGGAAAGCTAAAGGCATGATATTTCCCTAAATGCAGCAAGGCAGGTGATATATATATATTTTTAACATCTTTATTGGAGTATAATTGCTTTACAGTGGTGTGTTAGTTTCTGCTCTATAACAAAGTGAACCAGTTGCACATATACATATGTCCCCATATCTCTTCCCTCTTGCATCTCCCTCCCTCCCGGCAGGTGATATCTTAAACGTGATTTTTAAGTCTTGTTTAGCTTCCTATAGTGCCTTTCCCCTACCTGGAGAGAGAACTCAGGTATCACAGAGTTCTAAATAATTCTTTTGAAGTTTGAATTAACCATAGTTACATAACATGGGGGACTAATAAAATGGTAAGATAAGTAACTATGGAGGCAACATTTAAAAATGTATAATTTATTCATTCATCAAATATTTATTGTTTGTTATATGCCAGGTATAGTCCTAGGTTTAGGGGAGACCACGGTGAACAAGATGCTCTTTCTATCCATGCAGGCTTCATTCTTCCGGGGAGACAGGGAAACTCCATGGGGCACACGGGAGCAGCATCTAGAGAAATCCCCAGGCAGGAGAGGAGCTGTTTGATGAGATCAGGGGCAGGAAAACTAAAGAGGCTCAGACGAGGTCTACCAGAAGTAGACTTGACTTTACATCCTGTCTGCATACTAACTATATAACCTCTCAATGCCTCACTTTTCTCATCTGCAAAATGGGTTCCTTACTCATTGCATTGTCAGGATTACGTGAGGTAATCTCTGTAGTATTTACAGCATAATATGCAGTCACTAAATATTAACCGGTATTATTACTATTATAATTATTGTCATTAGTGCTGAGGCTGAGCTCAAGGAAAGGTAAGACTGTCTCTCAAAGAGGACCATGTTTATGTTACTCCCAAATTCCTAATTTATCCCTTCCCCCCCAGCTTTCCCCTTTGGAAACCATAAGTTTGTTTCCTTACTCTGTAGCACGGGGAAGTATACTCAATATTTTGTAATAACCTATATAGGAAAAGAATCTGAAAAAGAATATATATATATATGTATATAACTGGATCACTGTGCTGTACACTTGAAACTAACACAACATTGTAAATAAACTATCTCATAAAAAATAAATTAATTAATTAAAAAAAAAAAAAGAGGAGCATGTTATCCTAAACTGCTCCCACCCAGCCAAATGATTCAGCTAAATGAGCACTCATAGCATTCACGGAGACAGACCCCATTTGGGCATAAAAGAGTCCTATGGCATTATACGTCATTCCTGCCTCTGGGTGCCCATATACCAGAGAGGGGATTCTCAGTCCCTGTGTCCGGAGATGGAGTCGATGGTGGCAACTCCTGCTGAGCCTTGGCATGTGTGTTCCCCAGTTTCTATCTCAGTTGATTTTTCTAGGGGGCCAAGGAATAGAGTCGGTATTCAGAGCTTCCTCCGAGTACATCAGCATCACTGGCTCGAAGCGCAGGCTTTTGGTGTTGCTTTCCCGGAACCCTGCCTCTGAGACCTAGGAAATGCTCTCACTGGTTCACTTCCTCCAAGTCGGATGACTCAGAAGCAAACTTGATTTTCACAGGAGTGTGGTTTCTAAGTCCATTTAAAGAAATACAAAATAAGGCAACAGTAGAAATAAACTCACATTTTTACAATTTAGAAAATCAGTCTTGACTGACATATATACACTAATATGTATAAAATAGATAACTAATGAGAACCTGCTGTATAAAAAAAACTAAAATGCAAAACAAAAAAGAAAATCAGTCTTATTTTAAAATGAATTCACTACTCTGTTCTCTTATTTTTCCAAGACAAGATTGTCACAGCCAAACTTTTAAAGGCAGAATGAAAGGACACTCTATCACTTCTATGACTGACAGGATCCTTCACTCGTGTCAGGGAAACAAAACCCACACTAGGGATTTTGACAGAGACAAGTTAAGGTAGGAAATTCGTTAAGTGTTGGAGGGCTAAAAAAGCAAAGAGGGGAGTAGAGGGAATGGAGATAATAACTGAAAGCAGCAGCTCCCACCCCTTGGGCTGGGGGAACAAAGGGAAGTGCTTGGGTTGTCAGAATCTAGAAGCTAAGAGGTAGGGCCCCATGGTCCTGGGACTCAGACCTCTGAGGAGGGTCGCTATCCTGCGGCTGCTGGTACCTTGCAAGGGCACAGTGAGATTGAGAATATGGGAAAAAAGCTGGAGATGGGAACTAACTGCCCCTACCAGGGCAAAGGGTCAGTGCTGCAGCAATTTGTGAGAAACGAGAAGCAAAGCGAGAGGGGCGCAGGTCTGTTTTTTCTCCTCCAGCCTTCCGTCTGCTCTAGCCCTTAGCACGGCCTAGCAGGAGCCTACTGCCCAGTGTGCAGGAGTGGATCTGTTGCTGAGAGAAAATTGTCTCTCAACCAGAAGAAGTCATTTGCCTGCTTCGGGGATAGGCACCTAGATGTACCCAGATCTCTGCAGATGCGGGGCTACTCCTCATGGAGACTGGCTGCCTGTGTAATTGCTGAGCTGGGCACGGCTGCGTTTTTGCTGTTGATGCAATTGGGGGACAACTTCGTGAAATTAGCTCCCTGGAGATGCTGTGTATACTTAACATAATTTTCACCACATTCAAATGGGACAGCCACTTCAGCCTGCAGACAAGCATTTTCCGTCTTTTAGAACAGAGAGCCTTTTTCTTTTCAGTAAGTTGACATAAACTCCTGGTCATCACTTTAGCTTCTCCTCTTTTTTTCTCCAATCCTCACATCTAATCCAATTACATTAATCTTAAATCTATCTCTCTATATATTGTAAGGGCAAATACAATTTAAAAATAAGAGTTTTTGTTTGTTTGAATTTTATTTTTTTATACAGCAGGTTCTTATTAGTTATCAATTTTATACATATTAGTGTATACATGTCAATCCCAATCTCCCAATTCATCCCACCACCACCACCGCCCCCACTGCTTTCCCCCCTTGGTGTCCATACATTTGTTCTCTACATCTGTGTCTCTATTTCTGGCCTGCAAACGGGTTCATCTGTACCATTTTTCTAAGTTCCACATATAAAAATAAGAGGTTTAATTCTCTCTTCTGAAAATAAGGGAAGAGACTTGCCCCCTTCCTCTCTTTTCCTAGAGCATTTACTTTAGAAAACTTGTAAGTTCTTTCTGTGGCTATTTGAAATGTATATAAATCTTTTTAAAAGCTAAATATTCTCTTCACAGCTTTATGACCCGGGAATGCCTTTCTCTAAGACTTGGGAGCCATCTCTTTGAAATATAAATATCTAGGGAGGGAGATAGCACCCCTGTCTCCTAGTCTCTGTGTGAGGGTAGGAGTCTGACTTGGCGGGTGCCTCATTGCAACTTGTAAAACTATCTCCTTAAAGATATGAGAATTTATTCTTTTTTTTTTTTTGTATAAAGCCAATTAGCAAACACAGATGGCTACCCCAGTTACCAGGTGAATCTAGGGTGAACTGCGTGTGACAAATGAAGTTGTCAAGTCTTCTTGCCTGAGTCTAGTCACTATTTATCTTGAGAACATGTCTGGAATGGGGTGTATCTTCATGGTAGTATAAAGGGTGGGGTTTCTTTCTGTCTTTGCATCTCTTAGCAGATTGCCTGTGATGCATATCACATTCTGGTTTCATGTTTATTCAGTAATAAACGTGTTTTCTTTCTCCACTACCTTTGTGGTGCGGATCTCTGGGTTGGGAGATTTTGTTTTTAATTACATTTATTTATCCGTCTACCTATCTACCTCTCTCTCTCTCTCCATTTCTGTCCTACCACATCACTTGCCATATTTACATGCCTTCAGTATTTGTCTCCTTGCTTCTCTTCCTGCTTCCTCTGCACAGTCAGCCTGTGGCCTTTTAAAAATGCAGCTCAGCTTATGTCATTCCTCTTCCTAAAATCCTGCAACGACTCCCCTTGCGGCTCAAATGAAACCGCAAGTCCTACAAGCCCTGGGTGGTCTGTCCCTTTTCCATCCCCCAGAATTAGCTACTGCCTCTCTCCTACCTGCGCATTTTGTTCCGGCCCTGCTGGCCTGTTGTTTCAACCCCAGAGCCGCCCTTCACCCCATCTGAGTTAGGTTGGCCTCATTACTTACAACATTATACGCTTTCCTATCAGCAGAGAGTTTATCGGCATTCATAAATATATGTTTATTTTTCATTGCTTGTTTTTTTTTTATAGGTACAACATATTCATTCATTTATTCTTTTTTTTTAACATCTTTATTGGATGTTCATTGCTTGTTTGTTGCACAAAGACAGGGACCATGCATACCCACACCCACATCACTGTAAATCCAGTGCCACCATGGCATCTGAAACATGGTACATCCTCAGCAGCTATTTGCTAAATACATGGGTCTCCAACGAAGTTCACTTTAAAGGGAAATGTCTCTAAATATTTGTCTCCTTTTTCCTGTTTGTGCTCTTTCCCCTTGGAGGGCTGGACTGACCCTGAAGGGATGCATCTAGAACACTGAACTCCCCAGAGAATAGAACAATTTCAGTGCTTCAAAACCTATGAACCCCAGTTGAGAACTTCCTGGTTTTCTTGACTAGATCTCTGTTAGTTAAATGACAGGTCTGAGGGCCAAGGCCTGCAGCGTGGCCACGCTTTGTGGCATGCCGGGAAGACTAGGTTTGCTCCTCAGGAGAGAAAAGAGCTCTCCTCCATCTGTTAGCCCATCGAAATGCTTTTCAACGTGCACTGGAAGTCAGCACTTTACCGGACAGATCGCAGGTGCGGCAGGGCTCCCACTTCAGTAAAATGGACGGTGGTCCTGGGTTTGCTGTGGGTCTGGTTGAAGAAAGTGCTGGGCCACAACAGGTCGTGAGGCTGGCCACTGATGCGCATTTTACTGCAGAAGTTCAAGAAAGAGTGATTTTAATGAAACAGAGGCTTAGCTTGTGAAGCATGTAACTGGCCAAACAAGATTGCTTGTAGGTAAACAGTTGGCAAACCCTTTTGGTGTTTCTTCCACTCTGGTAACTTCACAACATTGGTTACTAGTTTTATTTTTCAAATGCCCTTAACAAACACGTTGATAACCTGAATAGCATTAGTGATGACAGTGGAGAGCTCACAGCTGTTGTTATTAATGAAGCACAGAATGCTGTGAATAACATGATTTGAAAAGAGACAGTATCCGCCTCCTCCCTTTCCCCCAAGGACTGAGTAGGAAGGATTCTGGGAACAAACAAGTTTGTCCTCATGCACAGACCATGAGGTTGGTCCCCATTTGTGATCTGATATTTAGTTTTGATTAAGTAGAAGGCAGAACTTTGGCTCAACTGCAGGCGGTTGGGTTTTTTTTGTTTTTTTTTGCGGTGCGCGGGCCTGTCACTGTTGTGGCCTCTCCCGTTGCGGAGCACAGGATCAGCGGCCATGGCTTACGGGCCCAGCTGCTCCGCAGTATGTGGGATCTCCCCGGACCGGGGCACGAACCCATGTCCCCTGCATCGGCAGGCGGACTCTCAACCACTGCGCCACCAGGGAAGCCCAGGTGGTTGGATTTTGCTCGCTCCACATTGGCTGTGGACGTCACTTTCCTTGGTCTGTGGCTGGACTGCTGTCGCCCTGCTTTTTCAGAAGCCACCAGGCCTGCTGCCCTTTGATCCGGAGCAGCCAGGCCCCAGGTCAATAACGCAAGGTGAACCTATGGTGCCGCCTATGGAATTGCTTTCCCACCGGCTTTTTCTGTCTCTGAAAGTGCTGCTGCAGCAGTTGTGGTCATTGACCCACATAGTGAAAAGTATCCAGTGCTCTCAGGGACTGCCTGTCTCCCTGCTCAGCTCCTCTCTACAGACAAAAGGGGATTCCCGCCAAGTTCAACAGAGAAGCCTGTGATTTCCCCAGAGCTTCTTCAGAAAACTGAATCTCATCCCAAGGCTGAGTCCTTGGGCTTGAGCCAAAATTTAACCAATTGACTCTCTTAATACATTATTACTATAAATCTTCTATTTGACCTCTGTCTGCCTCAGCTTGGAAGCACTCTTCTACTTATAAAACCCCTTTACACCACATTTAAATCATAATTGTCGGGATTTCTGTAAGTGTGCTGCATAGAATTATCTGGAGGCTTTGGGGATGCTTCCTGGCCTAACCCTTCCTACCAAGTCAGATTCCCAGGGGTTGGGTCTAGGAACCTTCATTTTTAACAAGCTCTCACAAATATTCTTATACTTCCGAGTGAACATTTGAAGTTCACTGAGGTGCATGGCACAGAAAAGATGTCCCTAAAGTAGTAACTGTTAATATTAACCTATTGATATGAAAATTCATAGGAAATAAGTTCTAAACAAAAAGTCCATTATCTTTTTTTTTTTTTTTTTTTTTTTTTTTTTTGCGGTACGCGGGCCTTTCACTGCTGTGGCCTCTCCCGTTGCGGAGCACAGGCTCCGGACGCACAGGCTCAGCGACCATGGCTCACAGGCCCAGCCGCTCCGCGGCATGTGGGATCTTCCCGGACCGGGGCACAAACCCGCGTCTCCTGCATCGGCAGCCGGACTCTCAACGACTGCGCCACAAGGGAAGCCCGACTATGGCTTTATTTTTTAATGGTGATTTTGAGTTATCGCTTGACTACTACTCATTACTACACCTCTTTATCTTATTTATTTTGTTTGCCAGATCTCTCAATATGATGTCATTCTTCCGATATTCAATAAATATTTACAATGAATAATCGATACTAGATGGTCCAGACTTGTTTCCAGTGAAAGATGAGAGAAGGACCTCTACAATGGGGTGTCTGAAAATCTGTGAATTAATACCAAATCCCTCCTCTTCTAAATTAATTTTTTTTTTTCTGGAAGAGCAAGAAAATCTCCAAGATCCTCTTTTTTGGGGAGTAATTTCTTTTTGGATTATGTATACATCTCTTTGCCTTGTCATGTTCATCAATGATTGACAGACTGTTTTGTTTTTTTTTTTTTTTTTTTTTTTTTACTCCACAAGACTCTGTAAGCCTCTTAAGTTGGAAGACAATAAATAAATACAATTGAAATAGGACTGATCAAACTTGCTTTTTGCAACAGACACTCTGAAAGTTTATAGTAATATATGCTTTTGGGAGAAATGCCTTGCATGGAAGGCATTTGTATTTGTATTTGTATTATCATAAACCAGCCTAATTGCTGAATTCTTTACTACCCTGAAGGGTACAATCTCAATCAATCACCTCTGTATCAGATCACCACTACTGTTGGGGGGGAGTTACAACTATCTTGCTGAAAACCTTTCCATAGGCAGAGTTGAGGAAGGGATCTGAGAGGAGCTGGAGTGGACTGGGCTGAATTAGGGTAGTTACATAGGATAAATTCTACCGGATGTGGAAGGGGCACTAAGGGACAGCTCCAACTTCAGGGAAAATTCAGAAGCTACTTTGTGCTATCTCCCCTCTCTTAGACTATAGGGTTTTCATTCTGATCTTTGGCTTTCTACCAATTTCCCTTCTCCCATCTCAAATAATGCTAACTTTGAACTCTACCCAGATCTGCTCCTTTGGGAAAAGCTCAAATTAGTTCTTACTTGTTTTACCCCCTCTTTTTGGCCCTTCTTTTCTTTGCTTCTGCCTTTCTCCAACCTCCTAAATAAAACTTTCAGCAAGATATATAGAGAAAATATTGCAAACTTGGAATTCAGACAGACCATAAGTTCAAATCTTGACTTTTCCCCTTTTATTAGCTGTTGTGGGCAAGTAACACCCTGACCCATAGAGTTACATGTGTGAAATTGTGCTGATTATATATATTGGCAATAGCTGGAAAAAGTTACCGACTCAGTCTTTTCCTAGAATAGACCCGATCTTGTGTGCAGCTACTTAGAAATACATGGAGAGTCCAGAACAGTGCAAACAATTCTTATGTGTCCCCTCAGGGTCACTTCTTAGAGCCAGTTTCACTTCTTGTGGGCACTGGAAGCCCTCCTGTCTCTCACCTTTTCTTCCTTTTCTTTGCCTCTCCCCACCTAAATTCTATCCCCTTGGAGCCAAAGCCCGCTTACTTCTAAGTTACCCGGAATCTTTAAATTTCCTCGGAGTGGGAGATGCATAACCTAAACCGATTCTTCTCTTACTAATATTGATCTCTCTCCCAGCGTAGTTTTGATGCATTCTTATACATGAAGACCTATCTTCCAGGAGCAAGGATGGGGGGAGACTGAAAGGATGAAGGGGACAGAGAACAGTAGACTGAGTGCTCTCCTGGGCTGGAGGAGGGTGGGGCAGGCAAACGCATGGAAGGGCACAGAACCTGGTTCAGTTACATGCATTACGCACCCACACTCAAGAGATAGTCTAAAACAAACAGAAAACCTCACCTCATACCCATTTTTTCATTAATACCATGCATCAGCAATGTAATCTAACTAAACTGAAATTCTACTAAAGGATTAAAATACGTATGGTGGGGAATGGAAGGCACAGGGCCGTTTGCTCTGGTTCAGTGCAGTCACATGAGTACCAAATGCCGGGCACGCTGGTGATCGAAACATGTGGTTCCCTGCCTTTTTTGGAGGCTACAGTCCGGAAGACTCAAGTAGTCTTTAATCTGTATAGTTTGAGGCGATTGGGAGAGATATTTAGGTATACTGAGTCCTACAACAGCTGGATCTTTTTGACATTCATATAGGAAATCTCTATATTTTATTATTAATTCTCAATTACCAGAAGAAATAGGTATCAATTTTATTCTGTTTTATTTAATTAGAATATTTAGCTTTATATATGCTTAGACTTTAGAGTTTATAGCTAATTTAGTACATTTCCCTTTACAGGACTCAGAGGGACAATTTTCCTAGGCAATATTTGTTAAGTAAATAAAGCCTAGCATAATAAAATAGAAGGCCCCTTTAATAAATTACTTATTTGTAGTCTGGTAAAATGTTTCCATTTACTCTTCAATTTTTTTCTTTTTTCTTTAAAAAAAAGATGTTCAGTAACACGCCTTCCTTCAATTAAGGAAATTATTCTTTTATAGTCAGGGGAAGTAACAAAACATATAGACTTACTGTGTGATCAAAATTACCCAAGGAACATAAGAAAAGACATCCAAGAAAAGCTGGGAAGTGTTCCATCCACCGCTCACCATAGTTCCCTTTTTTTTTTTTTTTTTTTTGCGGTACGTGGGCCTCTCACTGTTGTGGCCTCTCCCGTTGCGGAGCACAGGCTCCGGACGCGCAGGCTCAGCGGCCATGGCTCACGGGCCCAGCCGCTCCGCGGCATGTGGGATCTTCCCGGACCGGGGCTCGAACCCGTGTCCCCTGCATCGGCAGGCGGACTCTCAACCACTGCGCCACCAGGGAAGCCCCCACCATAGTTCCCAAAGACTGCTAGCAGGCCTTCGTCTCTCTCCTCCTCATCCCACTTCTTTTTTCCATTTTTATTGAGATATAAATGAGTATAACATTGGATTAGTTTAAGGTGTGCAACATAATAATATTGATATATGTATATATTATGAAATAGTTACCACAATATGTTTAGTTTAACATTCATCACTTCACCTACAACTTTCTTCTTGTGATGAGAACTTTGAATCTCAGCAACTTTCAAATGTACAGTACGGTATTGTTAACTATAGTCACCCTGCTGTATATTACAGCTCCCGAAATTATTTATCATATAACTAGAAATGTGTGTCTCTCCTCCTGAGCACATATACCCTGCTTGCCCCAACCTGCCCTGCCTCATTCCATCAAGACTAAGAGTTCCAAAAGAGGCATTCTTGACTAAGCATTACGTTTTATAACAATTGAGACTTTACAGGGAATTTGTACAGGAAATGTGGCTTAAACTCCAAACAATTTCTGCAATAACTGCTTGGGAATTCTGAATATTTCCGTAATGAGATGGGGAAACAAAATTTCTAGGTGAGAGATTATAAAATTGACAGGATCATAAAAGTATAGATAATTATCACTCTCTGAGGTTCTTAATAAAGAATAATGAAAACATAACTCTTAGAGGCTGTTATAGTGGTGTTGATTTAGGTACTCAGCGAGTATCAACTATGTGCCAAGCACCAGGCTATATGCTACATATAAAAAGACGAGAAAGATTTTCCCATCTAGGAGAGCTCCCAATCAAGCTAAAAAGACAGGTATTGAAAAGAAGCAAACGAATAATTAGATTAAAATGTGGTACCTGTTTTAGAGTGACATGGGTAAAATGATGAAAGAATAGGCTCTAAAAGTGCTAATTTATAGTCAAGTGGTAGCTTAGACAATAAGGATGTCTGGATCAACGCATATCTGCTTTAAAAGAGGGCACATCAAACAGTATTATGAGGCACTTAAAAGGAACTCTGCATAGAAAATGACAGAGGAAGGTCAAAGATGTTGGTGTACTGGCTCATGCAGGATCATTTATCAGACCATCCAATTATAAACATATTGGGCAGGGTGTGAAATGTTAATGAATGATGCTAACTCTAAAGAGGTTTCCGGGGAGACAGAATCTGACAAATGAACAGGAGTTCACCAGCATATGTCCTTTAAGGAAACACTGGAGTGGAAAATGCCACTGATGTTTCTTGCAGCAACAGTGGAAGCTCCCTTCAGATCGCAGGCACACTCAGCTGGATGTGGATCCCAGCTCTGCTGCTTATATTCTCTGCAACTTGTTCAACTTCTCTGACCCTTAGTTCCCTTGCCTCCCTACACTACTCTCATAGAGCTTTGAGGGGGATTCATTCATTCACACATCTACTGGGCACCATGTTAAATGCTTTTCTTATTTTATCTAACACAATCTTCAGTAACCTCAATATATTATCTTCATTTGACAGGAGGGGAAATGAAAGTAATTAGCCCAAGAACACATGGCTAGCAAGTCGTTGATCCTGGAATGAAATCCTAATCTCTCACTCCAAAATCCAAGCTTATATAAACTACATTGTCGTTTGACAAACTGAATACATGGAGGCACTCAAAAATGTTAGTTCTGTTTAGTTAATCAATCAATGATTATTTAGCACCTACTGTATTCTAGGCATTCCACCCAAAGCCAAAGATAAAGAAGAACATATCAATAGAGATTTCAGTGAGGTAAAAAAATGATGTAATCTTCTATTTGTCAAGATAGGGAATGATAAAATAAAAGATCAGACCTCGTTTCCCATGGAAGTAATTCTTTTTTTTAAAACAAACAAGATTTCATTGAAGTAGTGTGGTTGATTTACAGTGTTAGTTTCAGGTGTATAGCAAAGTGACTCAGTTATTCTTATATATATGTGTGTGTGTGTGTGTGTGTGTGTGTATGTATATATATATATATTCTTTTGCAGATTCTTTTCCATTATAGGTTATTACAAGATATTGAATATAGTTCTCTGTGCCATACAGTAATTTCATTGATGGTTATAACAATCAATAAATACACTTAAATAATTTTCAGACATAAAATCTGTTTATCTTGATACATATCTATCTATCTATCTCTCAAGACAATATCAGAATTATGCAGGGGGCTTCCCTGGTGGCGCAGTGGTTGAGAGTCCACCTGCCGATGCAGGGGACGCGGGTTCGTGCCCCGGTCCGGGAAGATCCCACATGTCACGGAGCGGCTGGACCCGTGAGCCATGGCCGCTGAGCCTGCGCGTCCGGAGCCTGTGCTCTGCAATGGGAGGGGCCGCGTACCGCAAAAAAAAAAAAAAGAATTATGCAGGAAAAATAGTGATAACCTGATAATTTCTGAGTTTAACAACAGCTCATTCAGGAGGACTTTTGAGGTTATAGTTGAAGGATAAATAGGAGTGGGTCAGCTGAATAGCGATTGAAACGGTGGTTTAGCCAGCAAGTGCTGTACAAAAGCATGGAAATGTGAAATTAGCACAAGATGTGCAGGTAATTACAATTTGTTATTACTAGAATATGAAGAACAAGGTAATGGTTGTTTTGAAGTCAGCTGGAGAGGCAGAGAGGCTATAGTCATTTTATTGGAGGAAATTTGCACTTTTAGAATTTTCTTCATTGTATAGATTTTTGCAGTAGCAAAAAGGGACAAAAATAGACAGCAGCGTAGCTATAGAAGCATTAGCATTGATGTCAGGAATATACTGGAACAGTATAGACCAAAATGGGATGGATAGAGAAAAAGAGATCAGAAGATAATAAAAATAAAAAGACAAAAGAAGAGGGTCCAGATCAGCATTAGTCTCAAAAACTCCTGGTTAAGATATTTGCTCTCTATTGAGGAGGAACTGACGATTAACACACAGTTATGAGTCTATACATTTAAAATTATATAAAGAAACAGGAGACATTGTTCAAGTAACTAATTAATGTGTTGAGCATCTACTGTAGTTGAGGCACTGTATTAGGAACTTGGTTTACAAAGATGGATGAAACACGGATCCTGGCACTTTAAGCACAGGTGAGGAGCAATGAATGAAGCAGGTGAACCCAAATGGTGTTTGTAACTGCCTTTATGGTTCCTAGAGCAAGTGGTCTTACTCCTTACCTTTCTAGATCTTCCCATCCTGGCTCATGGCTTTTGTTCTTGTTTGGTTTTGGTAATTCACAGCTGCAGGAGAGAGAAGCATTTCCCCACCAGCCCACCTCTACAGGACCATGCTGGGAAGGTGGTCCCCTGGTCTTCCATTTAAGGAAAGAAGATCAGACAAATAGTCTTGGTTTAAACTTATTTAACACTCCCAAATAATAAGGACATGGGGTTTTGAGAAAAATCCATTTAGCATGAATTCCCTAAGCTCTAACCTTCACATAAATTATACTGCATTTTCTAGGGTATATAATTATGTGGAATCTGTACTCAAATTTAGTACTCAAATCCTAGACTAAATAAATCTAGGAAAAAGATGAAGGCATTTTTCACTTCTACTAATAATTAGCAACATAGCTAATGCGGATCAATTTTCATTAGAGGATTGAAATAATAAACCAGTTACAAACTCAGCTGTTTAAGAATCAGACATATTAGGTTTTTCTGCCTCTAGCCTCTAGCACCATTGATTTTTTTTCTATTTTTAAAAAAATTTTTTAACATCTTTTCTGTTTTTTTTTGTGGTATGCGGGCCTCTCGCTGTTGTGGCCTCTCCCGTTGCGGAGCACAGGCTCCGGACGCGCAGGCTCAGCGGCCATGGCTCACAGGCCCGGAAGCTCCGCGGCATGTGGGATCCTCCCTCCTGGACCGGGGCACGAACCCGCGTCCCCTGCATCGGCAGGCGGACTCTCAACCACTGCGCCACCAGGGAAGCCCTTTTTAACATCTTTATTGGAGTATAATTGCTTTACATTGGTGTGTTAGTTTCTGCTTTATAACAAAGTGGATCAGCTATACGTATACATATATCCCCATATCCCCTCCCTCTTGCATCTCCCTCCCACCCTCCCCATCTCACCCTTCTAGGTGGTCAAAAAGCACTGAGCTGATCTCCCTGGGCTATGTGGCTGCTTCCCACTAGCTATCTATTTTACATTTGGTAGTGTATATATGTCCATGCCACTCTCTCACTTCGTCCCAGCTTATCTTTCCCATCCTTGTGTCCTCAAGTCCATTCTCTATATCTGCGTCTTTATTCCTGTCCTGCCTCTAGGTTCTTCAGAACCATTTTCTTTTTTTTTTGGATTCCATATATATGTGTTAGCATACAGTATTAGTTTTTCTCTTTCTGAGTTACTTCACTCTGTATGACAAACTCTAGGTCCATCCACTTCACTACAAATAACTCAATTTCGTTTCTTTTTATGGCTGAGTAATATTCCATCATATATATGTGCCACATCTTCTTTATCCATTCATCTGTCGATAGACACTTTGGTTGTTTCCATGCCCTGGCTATTGTAAATAGAACTGCAGTGAACATTGTGGTACATGACTCTTTTTGAATTATGGTTTTCTCAGGGTATATGCCCAGTAGTGGGATTGCTGGGTCATATGGTAGTTCTATTTTTAGCTTTGTAAGGAACCTCCATACTGTTCTCCATAGTGACTGTATAAATTTACATTCCCACCAACAGTGCAAAAGGGTTCCCTTTTCTCCACAACCTCTCCAGCATTTATTGTTTGTAGATTTTTTGATGATGGTTATTCTGACTGGTATGAGGTGATACCTCATTGTAGTTTTGATTTGCATTTCTCTAATGATTAGTGATGCTGAGCATTCTTTCATGTGTTTGTTGGCAATCTGTATATCTTCTTTGGAGAAATGTCTATTTAGGTCTTCTGCCCATTTTTGAATTGGGTTGTTTGTTTTCTTGATATTGAGCTGCTTGTATGTTTTGGAGATTAATCCTTTGTCAGTTGCTTCATTTGCAAATATTTTCTCCCATTCTGAGGGTTGTCCTTTCATCTTGTTTATGGTTTCCTTTGCTGTACAAAAGATTTTTAAGTTTCATTAGGTCCCATTTGTTTATTTTTGTTTTTATTTCCATTTCTCTAGGAGGTGGGTCAAAAAGGATCTTGCTGTTATTTATATCATACAGTGTTCTGCCTACGTTTTCCTCTAAGAGTTTTATAGTGTCTGGCCTTACATTTAGGTCTTTAATCCATTTTGAATTTATTTTTGTGTATGGTGTTAGGGAGTGTTCTAATTTCATTCTTTTACATGTAGCGGTCCAGTTTTCCCAGCACCACTAATTGAAGAGGCTGTCTTTTCTCCAGTGTATATTCTTGCCTCCTTTATCAAAGATAAGGTGACCATATGTGCATGGGTTTATCTCTGGGCTTTCTATCCTTTTCCATTGGTCTATATTTCTGTTTTTGTGTGAGTACCATACTGTCCTGATTACTGTAGCTTTGTAGTATAGTCTGAAGTCCAGGAGCCTGATTCCTCCAGCTCCGTTTTTCTTTCTCAAAATTGCTTTGGCTATTTGTGGTCTTTTGTGTTTCCATACAAATTGTGAAATTTTTTGTTCTAGTTCTGTGAAAAATGCCATTAGTAGTTTCATAGGGGTTGCATTGAATCTGTAGATTGCTGTGGGTAGTATAGTCATTTTTACAATATTGATTCTTCCAATCCAAGAACATGGTATATCTCTCCATCTCTTTGTATCATCTTTAATTTCTTTCATCAGTGTATTATAGTTTTCTGCATACAGGTCTCTTGTCTCCTCAGGTAGGTTTATTCCTAGGTATTTTATTATTTTTGTTGCAATGGTAAATGGGAGTGTTTCTCTAATATCTCTTTCACATATTTCATCATTAGTGTATAGGAATGCAAGAGCTTTCTGTGCATTAGTTTTGTAACCTACTACTTTACCAGATTCATTGATTAGCTCTAGTAGTTTCCTGGTAGCATCTTTATGATTCTCTATGTATAGTATCATGTCATCTGCAAAGAGTGACAGCTTTACTTCTTCTTTTCCAGTTTAGATTCCTTTTATTTCTTTTTCTTCTCTGATTGCTGTGGCTAAAACTTCCAAAACTATTTGAATAATAGTGGTGAGAGTGAACACCCTTGTCTTGTTCCTGATCTTAGTGGAAGTGGTTTCAGTTTTTCACCATTGAGGATGATGTTGACTGTGGGTTTGTCATATATGGCCTTTATTATGTTGAGGATAGTTCCCTCTATGCCTACTTTCTGGAGGGCTTTTATCTTAAATTGGTGTTGAATTTTGTAGAAAGCTTTTTCTGCATCTATTGAGATGATCATATGGTTTTTCTCCTTCAATTTGTTAATATGGTGTATCATGTTTTATTTGCGTATATTGAAGAATCCTTGCATTCCTGGGATAAACCCCACTTGATCATGCTGTATGATCCATTTAATGTGCTGTTGGATTCTGTTTGCTTGTATTTTGTTAAGGGTTTTTGCATCTATGGTCATCAGTGGTATTGGTCTGTAGTTTTCTTTCTTTGTGACATCTTTGTCTGATTTTGGTATCAGGGTGATGGTAGCCTTGTAGAATGAGTTTGGGAGTGTTCCTCCTTCTGCTGTATTTTGGAAGAGTTTGAGAAGGATAGGCATTAGCTCTTCTCTAAATATTTGATAGAATTCACCTGTGAAGCCATCTGGTCCTGGGCTTTTATTGGTTGGAAGAATTTTAATTACAGTCTCAATTACAGAGCTTGTGATTGGTCTTTTCATATTTTCTACTTCTTCCTGGTTCAGTCTTGGAAGGTTGTGCTTTTCTAAGAATTTGTCCATTTCTTCCAGGTTGTCCAATTTATGGGCATATAGTTGCTTGTAGTAATCTCTCATGATCTTTTGTATTTCTGCAGTATCAGTTGTTACTTCTCCTTTTTCATTTCTAATTCTATTGATTTGAGTCTTCTCCCTTTTTTTCTTGTTAAGTCTGGCTAATGTTTTATCAATTTTCTTTATCGTCTCAAGGGACCAGCTTTTAGTTTTATTGATCTTGCTATTGTTTCCTTCATTTCTTTTTCATTTATTTCTGATCTGATCTTTTTGATTTCTTTCCTTCTGTTAACTTTGGAGCTTTTTTGTTCTTCTTTCTCTAATTGTTTTACATGTAACTTGAACTTGTTTATTTGAGATGTTTCTTGAGGTAGGATTGTATTGCTGTAAACTTCCCTCTTAGAACTGCTTTTGCTGCATCCCGTAGGTTTGGAGTCATCGTGCTTTCATTGTCCTTTGTTTCTAGGTATTTTTTATTTCCTCTTTGATTTCTTTAGTGATCTCTTGGTTATTTAGTAGTGTATTGTTTAGCCTCCATGTGTTTGTATTTTTTCAGATTTTTTTCCTGTAATTGATATCTAGTCTCACAGCATCATGATCGGATAAGACACTTGATACGATTTCAATTTTCTTAAATTTACCAACATTTGATTTATGACCCAAGATATGGTCTATCTGGAGAATGTTCTATGAGCACTTGAGAAGAAAGTGTATTCTGTTGTTTTTGGATGGAATGTCCTATAAATATCAATTAAGTCCATGTTGTTTAATGTATCATTTAAAGCTTGTGTTTCCTTATTTATTTTCATTTTGGATGATCTGTCCATTTGTGAAAATGGGGTATTAAAGTCCCCTACTATGATTGTGTTACTGTCGATTTCCGCTTTTATCGCTGTTATCATTTGCCTTATGTATTGAGGTGCTCCTATGTTGGGTTCATAAATGTTTACAATTGTTATATCTTCTTCTTGGATTGATCCCTTGATAATTATGTAGTGTTTTTCTTTCTCTCTTGTAATAGTCTTTATTTTAAAGTCTATTTTGTCTGATATGAGAATTGCTACTCCAGCTTTCTTTTGATATCTTTTGCATGGCATACCTTTTTCCAATCCCTCAATTTCCACCTGTTTGTGTCCCTAGGTCTGAAGTGGCTCTCTTTAGACAGCATATGTACAGGTCTTGTTTTTGTATCCATTCAGCCAGTCTGTGTCTTTTGGTTGGAACATTTAATCCACTTACATTTATGGTAGTTATTGATATGTATGTTCCTATTACCATTTTCTTAAGTGTTTTGGGTTTGTTTTTGTACATCTCTTGCTTCTCTTGTGTTTCCTGCCTAGAGATGTTCCCTTAGCATTTGTTGTAAAGCCAGTTTGGTGGTGCTGAATTCTCTTAGATTTGCTTGTCTGTAAAGGTTTTAAGTTCTCTGTCGTTTCTGGATGAGATCCTTGCTGGGTAGAGTAATCTTGGTTGTAGCTTTTTCCTTTTTCTCACTTTAAATATGTCCTGCCACTCCCTTCTGGCTTGCAGAGTTTCTGCTGAAAGATCAGCTGTTAACCTTATGGGGATTCCCTGTATATTATTTGTTGTTTTTCCCTTGCTGCTTTTAATATTTTTTTTGTATTTAATTTTTGATAGTTTGATTAATATGTGTCTTGGCGTGTTTCTCCTTGGATTTATCCTGTATGGGAATCTCTGTGCTTCCTAGACTTGATTATTTCCTTTCCCATATTAGGGATGTTTTCAACTATAATCCCTTCAGATATTTTCTCAGTCCCTTTTTTTTTTCTCTTCTTCTTCTCAGACCCATATAATTCAAATGTTGGTGTGTTTAATGTTGTCCCGGAGGTCTCTGAGACTGTCCTCAATTCTTTTCATTATTTTTTATTTATTCTGCTCTTTGGTAGTTATTTCCATGTTTTTTTTCTTCCAGGTCACTTATCTGTTCTTCTGCCTCAGTTATTCTGTTATTTATTCCTTCAAGAGAATTTTTAATCTTTTATTGTGTTATTCATCATTGTTTGTTTGGTCTTTAGTTCTTCTAGGTCCTTTTTAAATGTTTCTTGTATTTTCTCCATTCTGTTTCCAAAATTTTGGATCATCTTTTCTATCATTACTCTGAATTCTTTTTCAGGTAGCTGCCTATTTCCTCTTCATTTGTTAGGTCTGGTGGATTTTTGCCTTGCTGCTTCATCTGCTCTGTCTTCTTATTTAGCTTAATTTACTGTGTTAGGGGTCTCCTTATCGCAGGCTGCAGGTTCGTAGTTCCCGTTGTTTTTGGTGTCTGCACCCAGTGGCTAAGGTTGGTTTAGTGGGTTCTTGAGGTTCCTGGTGGAGGGGATTGGTGCTTGTGTTCTGGTGGATGAGGCTGGATCGTGTCTTTGTGGTGTGCAGAACCATGTCTGGTGGTGTGTTTTGGGGTGTCTGTGACCTTATTATGATTTTAGGCAGCCTCTCTGCTTATGGGTGTTGTTTTGTTCCTGTCTTGCTAGTTGTTTGGCATAGGGTGTCGAGCACTGTAGCTTGCTGTTTGTTGAGTGGAGCTGGGTCTTAGGGTTGAGATGGAGATCTCTGGGCGAGCTTTTGCTGTTTGATATTATGTGGAGCTGGGAGGTCTCTGGTGGACCAATGTCATGAACTCTGCTCTCCCACCTCAGAGGCACAGGCCTGACACCCGTCCGGAGCACCAAGACCCCGTCAGCACACAGCTCAGAAGAAAAGGTAAAAAAAGGAAAGAAAGAAAGAATAAATAAATAAAATAAAGCTGTTAAAATAAAAAAATTAGTAAAAATTAAAAAAATTAAAAAGTAATAAAAAAAATAGAAAGACAGAAGAGAGCAACCCAACCAAAAAACAAATCCACCATTGAGAAGAAGCCCTAAAAAGTATACCAAAAATAAAACAAAAAACGGACAGGGCCCTAGGACTAATTGTTAAAGCAAAGCGATACAGACAAAATCACGCAAAGAAGCATACATATACTGAGTCACAGAATAACAAAAAGGGAAAAACAAAATCTATATATATTAAAAAAAGGAGAAGAGCAACCAAATCAATAAACAAATCTACCAATGATAATAAACTCTGAACACTAAACATTTATATGTTTTTATAAACATAAAACGAGAAACAAATTAGATGCAGAAAGCAAACCCCGACTCTGCAGTTGCTCCCAGAGTCCACCGCCTCAAGTTTGGGATGATTCGTTGTCTATTCAGGTATTCCAAGATGCAGGGTACATCAAGTTGATTGTAGATATTTAATCCGCTGCTCCTGAGCCTGCTGGGAGAGATTTCCCTTTCTCGTCTTTGTTCTTACAGCTCCTGGGGTTCAGCTTTGGATTCGACTGTGCCTCTGCATGTAGGTCACCGAGGGCATCTGTTCTTTGCTCAGACAGGACAGGATTAAAGGAGCCGCTGATTAGGGGGCTCTGGCTCACTCAGGCCGGGGGGAGGGAGGGGTGCGGAGTGCGGGGCGAGCCTGCAGCGGCAGAGGCCAGTGTGATGTTGCACCAGCCTGAGGCGTGCCGTGCGTTCTCCTGGGGAAGTTGTCCCTGGATCCTGGGACCCTGGCAGTGGCGGGCTGCACAGGCTTCCAGGAGGGGAGGTGTGGATAGTGACCTGCACTTGCACACAGGCTTCTTGATGGCTGCAGGAGCAGACTTAGCATCTCATGTCCATCTCTGAGCCGCTGATAGCCGCAGCTCGTGCCCGTCTCTGGAGCTCGTTTAGGCAGTGCTCTGAAACCCCTCTCCTCGCGCACCCCACAACAATGGTCTCTTGCCTCTTCAGCAGGTCCAGACTTTTCCCTGGACTCCCTCCCAGCTATCTGTGGAGCACTAGCCCCCTTCAGGCTGTGTTCACGCCGCCAACCTCAGTCCTCTCTCTCCCTGCGCTCCGACCGAAGCTGGAGCCTCAGCTCCCAGCCCCACCTGCCCTGGCGGGTGAGCAGACAAGCCTCTCGGCCTGCTGAGTGCCGGTCGGCACCGATCCTCTGTGCGGGAATCTCTCCGCTTTGCCCTCCGCACCCCTGTTGCTGCGCTCTCCTCCGCGGCTTCGAAGCTCCCCCCTCCACCACCCGCAGTCTCCGCCCGCGAAGGGGCTTTCTAGTGAGTGGAAACCTTTCCTCCTTCACAGCTCCCTCACACTGGTGCAGGTCCCGTCCCTATTCTTTTGTCTCTGTTTTTTCTATTTTTCTTTTGCCCTACCCAGATACATGGGGAGTTTCTTGCCTTTTGGGAGGTCTGAGGTCTTCTGCCACCATTCAGTAGGTGTTCTGTACTAATTGTTCCACATGTAGATTGTTTCTGATGTGTTTGTGGGGAGGAAGGTGATCTCCACGTCTTACTCCTCCGCCATCTTCAAGGTCTTCTCAAGGAAGTCTACTAAAATAAGATTTTCAAATTAGCCCCAAGGAAAAAATCCAGATCTGTGTGGTATACAAATGACACATTTAAAGTGATTCAGAAAGGCTAAAATAATAATAGTAATAATAATAATAATAGTAATGCAATTAGACAAAAGTCTATCAGGCAAATAGAAAGAAACAGAAAAGCAGGATTGCCATTGTTTCTTGAAGTATTGGAAGTTTCTATGACTATATTTAAAATTATGTTTTTTTAAAACAAGACAAATAAACTCCAGTATTCAGTTAAAATAATCTAAAAATCTGTGACATGATTTGATTATTTAAACAGAAAATTGATAATTTAATGTTTTATATTTTTGCTCATAATGTTAAGAAATACTATGTATGTACTGAAAATGTTTCTTAGTTTGAAATCAAAGTAAGGCTATTTCAGAAGAAAATAGTGTTACATAATATGATTAGAAAAAGCATTCTCTGATACAGGTTGTATTTTTCTTATTCACGGAAAAAACCATTAACACACTTCATCCCAAAGCACAAGAGACAGCTTGATTTTTTTATGTTGTGATAAAAAACACACACATGAAATCCACCCTCAACCAACTTTTAAGTGTACAGTACCTTATGACAACCGGAAGTAGAATACGGTGGATCTATTCTAAAACCTTGCTGCAGAATTATATTACTTAATATGGTACACTTCCTCATGACGAAGCCCGATTGATCTATCCTTCTAAAAATATTCTACTTTATTTCAGAAAATATTCCAGATGAACTTCATTCTCAAGTTCTTCCATAGTTTTCATTAGTGATTAATCCCTCCACATATAGCTATTTTTTATTTCAACCAAAATAGTAGTATTTTATTTGAAATTTCTCCATAATAATTCAGCAGCTTGTCACAGCTAATTCTAAATATTTTTAAACTTTTAATTAAGTACACAAAAAGATGGCCATCATTACAATGGCATATGTCACAGGAAGCAAAGTGGATTCATCTTGCTCAACTAGGCTGTGTATACCAGTTGCAGATGATATTTTTTAAAACTGTAATTAGTTTCCAGATTAACCATGCAAAAATCCTAGTTCTCTGTTCCATGTCTCCACTGAAAATTATGCAAAGACTCTCCTCTGATTATTGGACATATCCAGATTCCTTTAATGTGGCATTCAAGCCTTTCTGAAACCTAGTTCCAACTTAGCTACCCTGCCAAGCCTCACTACCTAGGGACAAAACAAAAATGTTTGCTTGTAGTCACACATCACAGAAGTCAGTGATTGGAGAGAGTTGTGACATGTATCAGGATTCACACAGCAGGCCAGGAGAGAGTGGGAGACAGAGCCTGCACTAAGGGATTGCTCTGGCGGTGGGGTAGCCAGTCATCCTCAGGAGATGCCCAGCACCAGACAACCTGAGGTGAGGCATGAGAACTGGTTCACACTAGTAGTTTGTGAACAATAGCAGGTTCTAGTCTACAGAAGACATAGTGGAGAAGTAACTGATCAGAGTAAGAAGAGGCAAGCCATGCTCCCAAAGGAAGTAAAGGACAGACCAGGTGCTGGGTTCCATCTGAAGGGCAGCTCCAGAATCTGGTAGAGACAGAGCAGCAGTAACGTAGGATTCTAGTGCTCATGAAAAGTCACTGGATTTTTAGGTCTATTTTTGAGGATGACTTAATTTTAAGTTACATCAAGTAGCAGGGCTGGGGTTGTTGATGTACCTCTTGCCTTAGTCAGGACTGGCCCAGGACTGGTTCAATAGAGCCACTCAGGAAAGAAACATCAGAAGACTTCGGTGTGGGCAGCCAAGAACATTAAAGGAGGAGGAAATAATCAGAAGTTGACGTCTCCAACCTTGCCTCTCACTCCTCCAAACTGCCGCCTGCCTCCCTGAGTTATAGCATTCTCTGCACATGATCTCTTCCCCCCATTCTTCCGGCCATTGTGCATGGTGCACTGCGCTAAAGCGAAATGTCTTTCCCTGTGACTAGCAACTGAATTTAGTTCCACAAATGTTTATTAAACAAATGCTGCATGACAAGCACTCTGCTATAGAGATAAAAAGATCCAGTAACTGTTCTCAAGATGCTGTCTAAATCCCACATTTTCCCAATTTTCCTCCTGAACTTTCACTGTTTCCTCTTTCTCTGCTAATTTCTTAAACCATATGACTCCAGATACTTTACATTTTTAGGTCAGTGGTAATATTGTCTATCACCAACCATCACAATTGGATTGCAAATTAATATAGATATTATGTGTTGAAACATCTTTCCTCCTAGCATTGTAGGCAGGGTAAGACCTTAGTAAGTACTAGTTGATTTATTGGCTCTTTTAGTATTAAAGTTTGGTAGTTACAGATTTTGCTTGCCACTAAAGCTTTTGCATTTGCATATCTATGTGATTTTGTCAGATATTTTAAAATCTATTAAACACTTTAAAATTTTAGAGAAAAGGTTTGAACTATGAAAACAGAAGCTCTGTGACAAATGGTTCAACCTTCAAGATGATATTTATTTATATCATTAGAACTTATGTAGGGGATGTCTTAATTTTATGGTCTAATTGGCACAAGTTTGCTTTCAGGCCTAACAAAGCCCATGGCCCTGCAAAGCTGAGGAGAATTACCTGAAGTCTTTGGATGTATAATTGAATAGCTCAATCTTAAGGCAATGTTAACTTGATCTTTTTTGTTGTCTTGTTTTATTGCCTGTAACATTATTTATTGCCTGTAATGTTGAACTCACACTTATGAGTTAGATTATATTAACATTTTAAACAATTATCTTAATTAGATATTATGCAGTCACTATAGAATCATAACAAAATTTGAGAATGAGAGACTCAGATAAACTCCTTGGTCAGTTATGGAGAAAATTATAATTGGGGAAATGTAATCCAAATATAAGCTGGCTGTGAGAGACTCAATGCATAATGCAAGAAGCAATTATACTGGCCTTCCAAAAAATTATAGCACTCTGGTTTTTCCCTTCAAATTTAGAATTTTTCTTTAATAATTAATCAACTTGATATTTGAGGCTAGACATTTTCCAGTACTATTGAATTTGGATAGGGTACTCTCCTTGATAACCAAATATGACTAGATTCTCAGGTGGAATGTAATTCTTGAATAGATTTTTCATAGTGTTAAAGCATTAAAAAACATAGTTTGTATTATACAAGTTACTCTTATTTGTTGTTTTTATCTGTAGAATATTGGGTAAAACATAAGATCTTTAGTGAAATGATGTTTTTTCAATCCCTTGTACAACAGCTGTGTATATTGCACTTACTACACTTCTCTGCAAACCCCACTAAGGGTCTAGGCGTAGACTGAAGGTAATTCATTGCATCTGCTTTGTGCAAGGGCTTAGTAAGAATGTCTCCTTTTTTTTTTTTTTTTTTTTTTGACGAATCCTACCTAGACCAACACATATATAGCCATATTTCCCTTTTCGGATGAGGTCTCATTTAAAAGGAAAAATACTCCTGTGTTTCTCCTATACTGCTCACACAGAACACTTTTGTGACCACATGTGTCGCAGGAAGCTATTTTCTGACACCACATGGGTGTCCTACCACTCATTTCAATTCTAACACTAACCAGAGTTAGTGCAGACCGACAGGTTAAGGGCTCAGTCCTACAAGACTGTCCCTCACTTCAGTGATTCAGATGCCAGTGGCAAGTTCAGGTTGTTACCTGGGCTTCTGATCAATAGGCTATAAATCAGGGTTCCCATAATCCCCTCCTCGGATTCAATAATTTGCTAGGATGGCTCACAGAACTCAGGAAAACACCTAAGTTAACTGGTTTATTATGAAGGATATAATAAAGGATACGGATAAACAGTCAGATGAAGAGGTGCATAGGGCGAGGTCCTGGAAGGTCCTGGGTGCGGGAGCTTCTGTCCCTGTGGAGTTAGGTGCACCACGCTCTGGGCCTGTGGATGTGTTCACCAACCCAGAAGCTCTCCAAACCCTTTTGGGATTTTTATGGAGGCTTCATCACGTAGGGGCATGATTGATCATTATCACGAAATCGTGACTCTCCAGCCCCTCTCTCATTACTGGAGGCAGCTCTTGGTCTTATGACCTGCCCCACCCTAAAGCCACCCAGGAGCCCATCAAGAGTTGCCTCAAAAGACACTCCTATCGCCCATGAAATTTCAAGGGGTTTAGGAACTCTGTGTCAGAGACTGAGGTCCAAGACCAAATATTCGAACAAAGAATGCTCCTAATGCCCTTATTACTTAAGAAACTACAAGGGTTTAAAAAAAAGAAAAAAGAAAGAAACTACAAGGGTTTTAGGAGCTCTGTGCCAGGAACCAGGGGTAGAAACCAATATATAGATTTTCTATTATTTCACAGACTTTCTTCCACAAAGAACTGCCTCAGTTTGCGTTATTTTCTCATGCAGATCAGTACAGCTGCATATAGGTTATAATAGTCTCTTTTTAAAAAAAATTGTTTTTTCCAGATTCCTCTTCTGTTTCTTTCACCTTTTCTTCTACCTGTTTACCTGGTAGGTGAGTAGAAGGGACATACCCTCACTCTTCCATTTGGGAGAGGATTTTGCACTTATTGAGTACCTTACGTATTCTGGATCACAGGGGTGAGTGACTGCCCTACTTTCTGGTAGAAACAGCAGCACAAACACCTGAAACACCTCAAGAGGAGGAAGTACTACAACGTGTCACCATGATTTTAAGTCCCCTGAGTGACACCCTCCTCTGCAGTGACTGGTGAGAGACACAGCACTCCTTAGGGAATAGTTAGGGCTGAAGAAACAGGACCCAGGTGAAGCTTTAATAATAATAGCAATAATATGGCAGGTAGTAATTGTTAAGTGCCTATTTTGTGCCAGACCTTATCCAAAACACTTTCCATATATTATTTCATTCAATCTTTGGAACAATTCATTGTTAAGTCATCTTATTATACCCATGCTCTTCCTCATGAGAAAAGCCAACTATATTATTAGAGTTAGGTCCTTTTCTAATTTTATTGGTGGAGATTATTTTGTTTGGCTTTCTTTCTGAAAACCTCTAATGAAATGACCATAGATCCAGAATTGAACCTATAGCTATAAAAGTCAGATGCTGTGGAAAATGCTGACAAGACTGTTTTCTTCTTTCGAGTACTTTTCCAGATCCCAAAGGGAGGTGCGACTTCACTGAGAAGTCTTGAGTATGATGATTCTTGTTTTATACCAACTTCTTCTTCCAACTGAGATTGGCTCAAGCTCTCCATTTTTCATTGAACTGTCAAAGAAGCTTTCCAATGATTTTTCTGAGACTTCTGCCTCAGAAGTCTATTTTGTTTGCCATCTATTTTTTTCACAGAACCATCTGAGAAACTTTTCTTAAACTCAATCCTGAATATGGTGCCTTTCTTTCAGAGAACTTCATGCACTGCTTACAGAATGAAAAAGAAGATCCTTAGAGTGACATTCAAGGCCCCCATCCTCTAGCCCCATCTACCTTTTTAGCATTTTCACCCTTTCATTCATTCTACACTCCACCACCCTGACTATTTTTCAATCCTAAAGAAATCTTATGTTTGCTACTGAGAGGGGTAAAGAGTGCAGACTTTCTAGCCAGATGCCCAAGGTTCAAATCCTGGTTCTGCTTATTCCCAGCTGTGTGACTTTAAGCAGGTTACTTAACCTCTCTGTGCCTCAGTTTGTTCTTTATAATAGGGGTAATTATAGTAGCTATCTCCTAGGGTTATTCTGAGAACTAAATGAATGAGCTGGTAGATGTAAAGCACTTAGGACAGTGGTTGGCATAAGGAGAGTGTTATATAAAAGTCATTTATTATGTTTTACCTCTGCTCATTCATACTGTCAGATTGACCTGGAATATCTCCCATTTCTGCCTCTCACAGTTGGTCCTTCAAGAGGCTACTCAGATGCTCTCTTCACTGTTAAGTCTTTCTAGAGTCACCCCCTCCACCTCAGTAGTTTCTTTTTCTACCCCCTCCCCATCTATGCCTATATCTTATTAGATTTGCACTTATGCCACCTGTCACATTGTGTTTGCACATAGTGTTTTCTTTCCCCCAGGCTTTGCTCTTGTTCCTTGAGGGCAAAGACACTATGCTCAGTGTTTGGCATAACAGACAGACCAATATTTGGATTCCCAGAAAGCTCGGTTCAAATTAATTGAAGCATGTTGAAGGCCCGATTACCTAATGCCTGCAAGCCTTAGTTTACTCATCTTTAAAGTGGATAAATAATAGCAACTTCATATGATTATGTCATTTTTAATCATTGTCGTGATATTAACTCTAGCCCCCTTGATATTTTGACAAGTTTTATAGCCATTTTCTTCACTGTCCTCCTTATATATTAGTATCTAGGCAAGCATGGAAGTTTAGGAAGATTGTATAAAAAAATGGTAAGGATTTTATCAATAACTAGAAATATTAACATCATGATATACTGCCCCCGCACCCCCAAACACTTGAAATCATACAATTTCGTGGAGAACATTTTGTGCTTTTCTTTGTTTCTATGTCATGGCCTTGCTCTTTCCTTAGTAATATCATCAGTTATAATCTGAGCATCTTTTACCCCACGTCCTCTCAAAGCAAAACTCTTCATGAACCAACGTTGCAGACAAACAATCGTTGATTATTTTAAATCCTAGAAGTTTGCCGTACACGGGCATCTCACTGTTGTGGCCTCTCCCGTTGCGGAGCACAGGCTCCGGACGCGCAGGCTCAGCGGCCATGGCTCACGGGCCCAGCAGCTCCGCGGCATGTGGGATCCTCCGGACCGGGGCACGAACCCGTGTCCCTTGCATCGGCAGGCAGACTCTCAACCACTGCGCCACCAGGGAAGCCCAATCCTAGAAGTTCTGAAGTTTCATGGCTTAACAATATTGGAGGACTTCTTTCTAGAGTTAATTTACTTAAAGCCTACTCAATATAATATTTCCCTTTATGCCACTTTCTGTATAGGCTGTTTTCAGAAAATCAATTAACATTTCTGTTCAGTGCAAATATCTATGAACAGAGCTCAAATGTTCTCTATGTACTTTCATCAAGTATCATTCATCTGGGGCAAGACACAGTAGCTTGTATTATCGCTTGCAACTTTCAGATAAAAAAATTAAAGATGAAGAAATTTAAGATTAGATTGAGGAAAGAAATACATAGCAACTTCGTATCTCTGTACCTCTTAGTGTCTACTCATTAGGTTCAAGGTTTTTTCTCAGCATGTATTTTTTTCCCTCAAATATTCTTCTCTACCTCCATATATTTTGCAGATAATTCATTGGGAAAATACAAATAAAAAATATTTGGGGGTTATATTTTTCTATTTCAGCCATTGTTTTCCACTATAAAAAACTTTGACAGCTTTGACAACTTTCCTTTAGAAATAACAAAATGGAAGAGTAGCATAAATAAATATGTTTATTGCTGTTGTATTAGTGAAGTTCTCCAGAGAAATAGAACCAATTGGAGATCCATATCTATATCTATATCTATCTCTCTATATCTATCTGTATCTATATCTATCTATCTTTTTGGGGAGGTTTATTATAAAAATTGGTTCACGTGATCATGGAGACCGAGAAGTCCCAGTCTGCCGTCTGCAAGCTGGAGAACTAAGGAAGCTGGTGATATAATTCAAGCTGAGTCCAAAGGCCTAAGAACCAGGGGAGCTGATGTCTAAGGGCAGGGGAGGATGGATGTCCTAGCCAAAGCAAAGAGCAAATTCATCCTTCCTTTGCCTTTTTGTTCTATCCAGGCCCTCAGCAGACTGGATGGATGCATGCCACATTGGTGGGGACAATCTTCTGTACTCAGTCTACCGATTCAAATGTTAATCTCTTCTGGAAACACCCTCACAGACACATCCAGAAATAATGTTTTACCAGCTATATGGGCATCCCTTAGTCCAGCTGAATTGACATAAAATTAAGCATCACAACTGTGTAATCTATAATAAAATTGATGAACAAAACTGAAAACTGCATAAATGTTTAGGGTTGGGGAAATGATACTTTTTTAAAGTTACACAATCCTAGGAGTGTCTAGTTCCCCCTCCGTCCCTGTTGTATCATTTTGTAATTTTTAGGACTTGATCAGAGAGAGGATTATGATTAGTGGTGAGAAGGGTGTTTGAGACATTTTTATTGACATAACTTAGAGTTACTGAAGATGTAACATACCAAGACAGAAAACATCCTTGATAAAGTAACATTCTCAGAGTTGAGTCTAACTCTTTGATTCTGAGTATTACTTTGCTGCAAGTATCCAAACATTCAACACATCTATGCTTCTGAAAGTTTTAAAATTTTGAATAAAACCTGTTAAATATAGCAAACATACATACATATACACACAGGTGCACGTGCACATACACACACACACACACACACACACACACATACACACCTGCCAAGAAATACTCAGAATTGAGAGTTATTAACAGGTTATTTTATTTGACTCAAATCTTATTGTAAACATCACACAAAAAGTTGTCTCCATAAGTACTCAACCTTTATGGAGACAACAAAAAACTAATTTAGGCTAATTCAAAATAAATTCTGAACTGACAAATACATATAATCTATGGTAACATATAGCATAGTTATTAACACTTCACTCCAGATGATACACAGTTAAGTTTTGTTATTAATTCCGAGCTAATCTAAATTGAAATTATTGAAAACTTCTGGTCAAATGTTTGGTTTTTCCTTTCTTTTTAAATTACAAGTCTTTACTTCCATGATTTTTTAGAGTTCAATTTAAAAACATTTATTATCATATATATTGTGTAGTTTAAGTTGGCTGCACCACAGTGACTAAGAGAATACCCCCAAATAATAGCTTAAACAAGAAAGAAGATTCTTCCTCAAGTCTGGAAGCAGGCAATTCACCATTATCTGATGCCTCCTCCTTTTCATCAGAAATACAAGTTCCTTGTCATGGTCTTCATCTTCAGCTTCTGGCTTTCATGCTTCAGGTTACCTCGTGGTCTGGGATAGCTTTGGGGTCACTTCTGCATCTCAAGCAGCAGGCAATTAAAAAAGAGAACGTTGCCACTCTGAGTTAAACGAGGGTTTTATAATTAAGGGGGAATGAAGTAATGGATGCTGAGTGGGAACCAACAGGCTTTGTATCCCTCCACATAATCTGCAAGATGCAGGTTGCTAATCAGTTATTATAACCCAAAGCTTACTTCTTTATTTGTGCCATGCTGTGGCTCTGAGCAGTGTTTGTGTATTTTTCACTCAGCTGCCTTTGTATTTTGCCTCTGAAACGTAAGGATTTTTAACTGATTTGCTTTTTGGTGGAAGAGTAACATCCTAACTAAATTGGTATTGGAAAGAATACTTCATTATGCAGAAATGTGGATACTGTAATACTTCCTACTTAAAACAATTAAATATCTTCCTTGGCAGGCATATTATTGTAAGTCATCTCATATGTGATAATTTTAAAGACTATACAGTAGTGATATTCAGAAAACAAACACAGACACAGGATAGCTATGTCATATTTTTATTTATTTGACATCATATATCACTACTTGTCAGGTACTCATTTTAAGTCTTTTGCAAATATTAGTTCATCTGCCTTTTTCCCTGTCATTCTCTTGAGAGAACATATAGAGGAGTTTCCCAGAGGCCACACGACTTGTGATGACATCAACCCTCTGATGGCTAATGCAATGTGTGCTTGTGATTCTTGCACTTAAAACATTTCTCAGTTTTTAATTTCTTATACCGTAGATATCAAGAGATATAATTTACATAAACAGTAGCTCTTTAGGGTCCTCAAAAATATTTGAAACTGAAAAAGAGTCCTGAAACAAAAAACAATCACTGCGAGAACATTTGACTAGATTAAAAATTTGATGAACACAGTTCTCTATAATCCATCTATCAATCAACATTTTAAAAACCTGTTAACTATGTTCAGAGTATAGAGTGCTAAGGTGGAAACTAAGAAGTGTGAGGTAATAGTTCTGTCGAGATAGCCAAATAAGTGTGTGTGTGTGTGTGTGTGTGCGTGAATCAATGAGCTACTAGAATGATGATACTAAGTAATAAACCACACCAAAGCTAGTGGTGTGAAGAAACATGCACTTATTATTCAATATTACACACTAATCTATATAGAGTGACTGGAGGTTCTGCTGATCTTGGCTGGACTCACTCATGTATCTGTAGGCAGCCATGGATTAACTGAGGGCTGGGACTGGGAATGCGTCAGATAGGATGAAGGAAGATGCAGCTCTTCTTCCCACATCTCATTCTCGAAAAGGGTAGACCAGATAGGTTCTCATGGTTATGAGAACAAAGGTGCAAGAATGGAGATGCTAGGGCAGGCAAGGGGAAACGTGCAAGGGTTTTCCAAGCCTCTGACTGGTATCACGTCTGCTAATAGTCCATTAACCAAAGCAAGTCACATAACCATGCTCAGAATCAACACTTCACCCACCATGAGAGAGAAAGAATTGGGCTGGCAGTGCGATCAATGTACCACAGAGTATATATATGAGAAAATATAATTCAGAATTGTGTTTGAGATGTATTTATCTGTAAAGAAAAATGTGACACCGTAACAATAGGAAGGGTATAGTACATGGCATCATGTTCTTGATTTCTTTGTTCCACAGATTCATAAATCAATCACCTCTAAAGTGAGAAATGGGCATCTCTTGCATAAGAAACTTATGATAACATTTTATTTTTATAATTTTTATTTTCCTCATGTTTAAAATTACCTTCTCTTTAGAAAGGTTGATTTTTAAGAAAGGAAATGTAATATCTATTTTCACTATGGTGGGATTTGAGGAAGAATTATTAATGTGGTAGCATTACCAAAAATAATTTACAGAATCTCATGACTCAATATTGAGAGACAAGTTTGCTGTATAATAAATGTAAACAAAGCAATGCAGTACTAGATGGGAAATCCAACAGGTATCCCTCTTTACTGAAGTTTGGTCTCTTCATTAAACTCTACCCTCTTTCTAATCTTGAGTCCTTTGCTTCTTTGCCCCATGGTGTCTAGACCCAGCCTTTTTCTGGGGACTTTCACCTGAACTCACCTCCAACATCTTTGCTCACCAGTGAGAACCCTTAAAGCCATGTCAAATTTTCATTTCAAACTCACATCTTCTACTTTGTCTTTGTTGCTTCTTGCTAAGTTTATAGTCTTTTTACTCTGTGCCTCCTAATTTTAACAACTTCTTTGAAAAATTGTGTCTCTTACACACAGTGATTTTATTAAGATGTTGGGGGAAGCCATGCCAGATTCTAAAATGGCATTTTTCTTCATTTCTCCCATAGTCGATTTTTAGTATTCCATATGCTATTTTGAAACCATGCTACCTAAATCCCTCCTTCTGCTTGGAAGATGGGAGTGGTTTAAGGACCCCACACTATAGTGTTAGTGACTGGAACTTTTCATTTAATAAAAGACAGATGGAAAGGGTGAAGAATTAATACCTAATGGTAGAATATTAAATTATTTGGAACTCATGTATGAGTTTTCTTCTTGTTCATAATAAAAACAGACATTTATTTAATGCTTTCTATTTACCAAGTACCATACTACATTATCTCATTTAATTTTTACATCAATCATTTTGTTGTTATCTGTACTTCACACTTACAGACCTTGAGGCCATGGTCAAACAGCCTAAGGTCATAATGCTAATAAGAGGCAGAATTTCAGGCTTTAGAGATTGCAAGGATATTTCAAAGTTCCTCCCTTAAGGAGGACCTTTCCTGTAACCCTCAAGAGCACCCCAGGCAAACTGAGTATTGGACTTTCAGAAAGAGATGCTCTCCTTGATCTTTCATATCAGAGTGTTTCTTTTTATCCTTACGTCTGATCCTCTGCCCTTCTACAAAGTGTAGAAGCTTCACCCTCTTGCGCTTCCTGCACTGACTGCTCTTGCCCTTAGATTCATGCTCTCCTTTTCCTTCGTGACTTTCTCTGCCTTTCTCCTCATTTTTGCCTTCTCCTTTCCCTCTGTTCCTCTCTTCATCTCCTCACTTTAACTCTACTCCAGAGAATTTTTGTTTGCATTCACACTATCCTGTCACAAAGCAATTCCTTTTTATTTATCTCTAGACCTAAATATTTAAAAATTAATCATGGTTTTGATGCATTGGGCAAAGTCATGATGTGAAAGAATCTAGTAGAACCATTTCATGCAGAGTAAAGAATGCTTTTGTATTGTGAGAAATCACCTTCTAGTTTTTGGGTCTCAAAACGTTGAGATTTCCTTTAGTCGTCTACTTGATAGGAATTAAAAATGGCCTTAACTGTAAGTTTTGTTTCTTGTTTTACATTACTGGTTGTTTGCTACTTCATACTCAGCATGCCTCAATCCAAATTCATTACCTTTTTTTTTCAAGGTCTTTCCCTCATCCTGCGTGGATGGTATTACTAGCTTCGTATTTGCCTAGATTAAAATCATCAGTCATTGTCACTTTCTCCTTGGTCCCCTTGCTCACATTTAAGGCTCTCTTTCTCAAACTTTTCTCTCATTTTCTTTTTCCCTCCCATTACTACTGCCCGGTCTTGGTTCAACACTTTTATTTTTTCTTTATTATTGTTGTCTTCTAACTGGCTTCCCTGTCTTAAATGCTTTTTTTTTTTTCAAAATACCCTCCATGGTTACTCATTTAAAAATGCCTGGCTGAAGCATATTACTCTCTTGGAATACTTTCAGTAGCTCACCATGGCCTACAGAACAGTTGAAGTCTATTCTTGAGGGTGACTTACCAGGCCTTTCTAACCACGCCCCAGCCTCAGCTTTCTTTTTACCCTTCCTACACCATATGCTCTGACTCATATTTACGATTTCTGCAATCCCAGCAAGCACATTTATCCCTTCCACTCCCCATTCATCACCCAGCCCGCTGTAACATCCCAGGACACTCACAAGCACAGAAAAGTTTAGAAAACTAATGAGCTCAGAAGCGAGAAGCTCCATAGGGGGACCCTGAACTGGAACAGTGGTCACCAGCACCCTCATTACATAATCGTTTGTGAATTAAATAGGCAACTTCCAGTAGTGGACTAGGCCTAAGAATCCTTGCTCTATATGACATCCCACGTGTCTGCGTCTGAGAAATTTGCCATTTCTGGCCAACTGTTTCTCTCCATGGGCTGAGCTCCACTTTTGTACCCACAGCCAGTCCACATCATGGTTCCTTCCACCATGGCTACCACCTGAAGTCCTGCTTTAAACCAGAGGTCAGTTCCCCTCTCGCCACTCCCCTTTCTCCTGGCCTTGCTGCTGGGCCTCACCCTCCAATCAGAACTTGTGGGTATCTGTACTCACCAAGATGAAGCTCAGGTTCTCTTAGCTTGCAAAGGACATTTGGTTTAAACGGATACTTAAATCAACTTCCTGTAACTTGAAAGTTTTCTTTGTTGTTAAAAGTTATCCTTCACTATACCTTTAATGCTAACTCATCTCTTCTTCCACCACCCCTGCTTGAAACTAGGGCCCTGTCTCTGGCAAAGTAATTGCAGGAACAGAATAGAGCACTGAAATATCTCCCTACTTCCCTCCCCAGCAGCTTTTCTGTCTAGATAGTTGCAGGAGAACTTGCTGAATGATGCAGATGAAATTGTGTATACGACCCTATTGCAACAATAGCGATTCAGATGCTTGTCAAACCTGGGCAAGTTCTTCTTATTCCTTTTCGCTGACTTCTACTTTTATATATATTTGGTAATTTCAGTGGAAGTTTGTTTAGGGTTGCTTACAATCCCTGAATGTCAGCTGTTTCCTTGTTCATGGGCATGGCACGATTCCAAATGCCATTGCTATTTTCTTTACACCTCCAAAAGAAACCAATTATCTCATCTTAACTTTTTTTTTTTTTTTCTTTTGAAAAGTGAGAACATGCTATTTTCAGTCACAGGGAGGAATGCAAAAGTCTATGCTAGTGAATATTCTAGTTCAAGCCTTGCTTTCAATCCTTGAAGATTTTGTTCACTGTCAAGGTGATTATTCCTTTCTTGCTTTGCACCTCTAAAGCAGTTTTCACGTCATGCTTTAATGGCACTTTTTATATTTTATTATAATCGTATACTCTTCTGGATATGGGGTTTTAAGGGCAGGGGTCATGGTAGCAAACTTTGCCCTACAGTCTAGTGCACTATCAGATAGAGCTAATGCAGCAAACAACGGCTAACTCATTTATCTTTATACCCGTGGAGCTGAGCACAGAGTTCCTGACAGATGGTGGGCTTTAGGAATTGTGGATGGAATTGGTAAATCAAAGGCCTTTAAATAAAAGTTCTTTGGGGGCTTAGGAGATAATGAATGCCATGGAACTATACTGGCAGTCAGTACCATCTTTTGAGACCTAGGCAACATACTTTACATACAATCTGACTTTAATTCAAATCTCATCCTAATACTATTCATCAAGTATGATGGTCTTTTTTTTTTCTTTTCTTTTTAATTTTTTGGCTGCTCTGCACAGCATGTGAGATCTTAGTTCCCTGATCAGGGATTGAGCCCACGTCCCCGGCAGTGGAAAGGCAGAGTCTTAACCATTGGACCTCCAGGGAGGTCCTGATGGTCTTTCATTTACAGTGGAAAACAGAGGCTTAGAAGAGTTAAATAATTTATCCCAAGTCATCAACTATCAGAAAATAGAATAGACCCTCATCCTAGCACTCCATGAACTCAAAGCTCATATTTTTTTTTTTTTTTTTTTTTTTTGCGGTACACGGGCCTCTCACTGTTGTGGCCTCTCCCGTTGCGGAACACAGGCTCCGGACGTGTAAGCTCAGCGGCCGTGGCTCACGGGCCCAGCCGCTCCGCGGCATGTGGGATCCTCCCGGACCAGGGCACGAACCCGTGTCCCCTGCATCGGCAGGCGGACTCTCAACCACTGCGCCACCAGGGAAGCCCTCAAAGCTCATATTCTTAGTTCAAGGGTTACATTGCTTCTCAATATATTTTATGAATGAAAAATTCCAATTTAAGTTTAAAAAAATAGCCTGACATATTGATCTGGTATGGATATTTAAATGACAGCTTTAACTCAGGAGTGCTTTTTCTTGACACAGAGATGCATTTTCCTCGATCTCTATTCCTATGTTAATAATCTAGGCTTAAGTAAATAGTCTTTTCTTACCGAAGTTATAACAAGACGGTGTAGTATCTATTCAAGATTCTACATTTCCTGAGCTATGTCTGTGTATTACACTTTTAGTGTGTTTTCATGGATAGGGAAAGCAATGCTTGTTTCTCAAAGATTCAAAGACATATTTATTGGTTCTCTAATAGTCCACCATAGAGATAATCATAGCTTATTCACCATTTCTCTATTCACTCTATTGTTGGGATATTTGGATAATTTCAGTGTTATAAATCAATGTTGAAAATAAAATCCTTACATATAATTTTTGCATCTGATTATCATTATTAGTTTTTTGGCTGCGCCTCAGCTTGTGGGAATCTTAGCTCCCTGATCAGGGATTGAACCCGGGCCATGGCACTGAAAGCACCGAGCCCTAACCACTGGACCACCAGGGAATTCCCTGCACCTAATTATTTTCTTAGAAGTAGAATTATTTAGAGAATACAAGGTCTTTTTAATAGCCTTCCATAGATATTTCCAAATTGATTTCAACAAAGGGTGTACATATTTACATTCACATCAGCAGTTGGTAAGAGCATGAGTTTTAGTGGTTCTTATTTTCACCATTTTAAAAATTTGCTACTTTGATAGGCAACAAATGACACTTAGATTACTTTATTCCTATAAAGGCAGAACAATTCTTCATATGTTTACTGCCCACATATATTTCTTTTCCTTTAAGCTGTCTGTGCATGTCTTTGTCACATTTTCCATGGAGATTTAAAGTTTTTTATGTTTATCTACAAGAGTTCTTTATATTTTAAAACGTATCCCTTTGCTGTATCTGGTATATCCTCCAGTTTCTCCTTCCTCAAGTCTCTAGGCAGTTACGATGGGAACCATTTCTGCTATCTGGAATTCATTCCCCCTCCAGTTTTCCTCACTTCCTGTACCTTAGATTTTTCTTCCATTAATTTGATTTCCTGCCTTCCCACAGTCTACACCTTCAGCATATTTATTTCATCTGTTTATAACATAGACAAACATATTTTTGTTGCTTTTATGCAAACATGAACTCAATTTTTGTCAATAACATTTTATGCAAAACAATGCTTCATTAATTGAGATTATACTTCTTGTGGATTTATGTTTTTTCAGTGATTGGACAGGATAGTGGAAGAACTCACATATGTGTTCTACTATAACACCAAGAGTTATGCTTTGTTTAACCTTATTTCACTTAGATTTCACAAAAATATAATGAATTAGGCATCACTATTCCCCCTTTATCAGATGTAAACACTGAGGCTCAGAATGTTAATATTTTACAGAAACCCACAGGCCTCCCAAGGCAGGTATATGTTGTCTTTATTATGTTGCTTCTTTGCACTATATGTGTATAAAATGCCAACTTTCTAAATTAATAGTGTAGAAAAAGACTGTTCAAGGTATATTTAAATTAATTTAGACATACAGTTTTCTTTTTTTCATAGAATTATGTTAATACAAACATTTTATTGAATAAATCAAGTTATCCAAGAAATCTGAAAATAGCTTAGTTTCAGGCCTTTGCTATATTAGAATATATTAAGGTTAGTTTGCTTGAAAATACTGCGAATTCCACCTACCCCAACTGAGAGTAGCTAACCTCCCATTGTCTTAATTTGGGAGCTCTCCCTCTGCCCATGATTGAGTGGGAAGCTCTGTCAAAGCAGTGTTTGAAATATAAGGAAGCCAGGTGTGTTTTGGGGAGAGGATTAAATTCAAATCCTATCTCTCAAGCTAATAAAAAAGAATTGTAAATTCTGGGGAAAAACACTTAGTGGAATATGTCCCATGACCTTTGAGCTGTATTCAGTTTTTCCTAAACTAGAAGGCCTGGAATCTATACTCCCTGGTAAATGTGTAGATGTTTCCTCGGGCTTTTCTCAACTTTTATTTTTCAATTCACTGAGAGTACAGCCTACAGGGATTTAATCTTTCTCCATCTCTGAACCCATCCTCTGTGCAAAGGACACTGAAAATAATCTATGGTATTCCCTTAAACTCATTTGAGCCTTTTGAAACTATGTTCAATCAGCTTAAGCAGGGAACAATTGTATAAACTTAAAGAACATTGCTATATCAATAATAATATATCACTATAGTCCTATTTAGAAATAATCCTCTTTACTAAAATTTATTTCAGCATCCCTAAGGATAAAATAGAATTTAAGGTAAGATAAGATTAGTTTTAGTTAAGTTACTTGGAGTATTAATACTGCTTAGTCCTAGGCACACAGACACACAAGCATGTTCTAATTTTCTGTAAGGAAGCTTGTTTATATCTAGCTGTTTTTTTCTATTGTTCTTAAAGGCTGTTATGCTTCCTTAGAAAACTAATAAAAAGAATTGATTAGATCCTAGTTTTAGAAATACATTTGATTTTTATTGGGTTATTCTTTAACACATGTTTGCTTATTCCATATGTCTTAATCCTTATTTTTTCCTTTAATACTGAAATGCAATTGTTATATGAAAATATTTAAATGGTTCACAATATTTCTCTTTTCTCCTTAATACATGCAAATAATGCTGTATCTTAGTAGCCATGTAAATAATGCTTATAACTTACAAAATATTTTACAATTAAAGTCTCTTCAAGAACAAAGTAAAACACCCTATTAGATTTTATGGAAACTTAAATTAGAGCTAATAAAGCCCTCAGATTGGGTCTGGATAAATGCTCATAAAACTGTGGCAGTTAATTATGTTTCAAATGCTTGTGTTCCTGGTGGCAAGCTTACCTCACTCTAATCTTAACTTCTTTTCTTAATCAACACATGCCTATCACACGTCAGGAACATTTTGACCCTCAGCATAACTAGCACCTATGAGAATTTAAAGCTTTGGGTTATACCTGAAAAGTTCTATCAAATTGCTCACCTGGCAACTTTGTGCATTCATTTTTGTTCCCAGAGTCTATTTCCTACCCAGCACATAGAATGAACTTGGAAAATATAAATCAGAACAAATCCCCACCCTGCTCAAAATTCCTCTAAGTGATTGTAGTTAGAATAAAATGAAAACTCCTTGCCATGGCCTATTGGGCCACATATGATCTGGTTCCTTCTCGTAGCCCACGCTTCTTTCCCAACCACTCCTTTTTGATTCATTCTTCTCCAGCCACTCTGACCTTCTGGCTCTTCTGCCAAATAGACTGAACTTTAGTCAATTCCTGGCCCTTCACATTGATGGACTTGCCTTCCTGATCTACAGACAGCTCACTCTAGAAGTCTGTGCTCCAATATTAACTGCTTTGGGACGCTTATCCTCACCACCCATTGGAAACAACCTTTGCTTCTCCCTTATACCTTCCCCCTTATGATTTATTTTCCTTCCTAACATTAGTTACTGCCTGAATCTATAATATTATTTATTTGTTTTCTCGCTTATTGTTAGCTTCCCTCACTGGAATGTAAGCACCTTGAGGGCAGGATCTTGGTAACCACTGCATGTTCAGAGCCTAGAACAGAGTATGCTGCAGAGTGGACACTCAGGAAGTATCTGGTGAATCACTCAATTTGAAGTAAAATGAGCCATGTTTTGCTCGCCTGAATCATAAGCTATTTCTTATCACTTTAGAGTGTTCCCTCTCCCAAATTAGATCTTCTATGTGCTCTTTTTCAATATATACCTCTTTATGATAAACTTCTTTTTTAATGTCAGATAGCCTCAATTAGAATTCTATTTCCAGAACTTAATTTTTAAGCAATTTCTTTCTAAAACTCTTTGTTTTCTCAACTTTATAGTAGAGATAGTAGTAATAGTTACCTCAGGGCCGTTGTGAAAATTTATTGTGGATATCTCTTTATTCTTATATTACTCAACCACACAACAGCATTTGGTTTACTACATCCCCCTTGAAACACTTTCTTCCCTTAACTTTGACAATAAGCTACGGTAAAGCCCCCGAGATATGAATGAGTTCCATGCTGAGAGTGCACTCGTACTCCAGTTTGTCCGTAAGTCCCACAAAGTTAGCCTAGGTACCTAACTAACGCAATCGGCTATGTAGAACTGTACTGTAACAGGCTTATAATACTTTTCACACAAATAATACATAAAAAGCAAACAAACACAAAAAATAAAGAAGAAAATTTAATATTATAGTACAGTACCTTGAGAAGTGCAGTAGTGCAGCCCAACAGCTGCTGCTTCTTAGCAGTACCAGCTATTATCCCCTCTACGTTTACACTCGCTTCCAGACATCCTGGGCTTGAAATAAAGATACCGTACTGCTGTACTCTATACAGTGCTGTGCAGTAAAGTACACAAAGCACAACCACTTGTAGAGGATGCACGCACGTGACAATGTATGCTAGACATGTGAACTAGCTTACGTGGTGGAACATGCGAACGTAGGTTCACATCTTTGAAAGTTCACAACCCGAAGGTTCATATGTAGGGGACTTACTGTACTCACCTGATTTTCTTTCCATTTATCCAGCTCTTGCCTCTTTATTTCTGTCTGTATCCTGAAGCTAAGGTGGGCCCTCTTGTGTTTCCTTCTCCTCCCCTTTCCCCTTTCTCCTCTTCTCTCTAATATGTCAATCTTTGGTAATCTAAACCATTTTCATTCTTTACATAACACCTATTTCCCGGTATGCTCCAAATGTTTATCTCTTGCTTTGACTCCAGATTAATAAATCTGGCTGCTGACTTGATATATACACTTAGATGGATGTCACTTTACTTGTTCAAAGTTAGAAATATATCTTGCTTTACTTGCTCAAAACAGTTGTCTTGATTCTTCCCCTCCACCTCCCGCCATCCACAGTTACTTCCTTCTATTTTCTATTCGTAAATGGTACCATCATGTTTTCAGTTGCTCAAACCAAAAACCAAGTTTTATGCTTGCTGTCTGCTTTTCATTACCCACATCCAACTGACCAGTGAGATTTTCATGTTCTACCTCCAAAGTATGTGTTCAATCATGCATCTACTTTTCTTTATCTTTTTCCACATCACTGGGGAGAGAGTCTTCCAACTGGTCCAACTATGTTCATTATTGAACCACCCTCCAAATCTATTTTCCAACATGCAGCCAGAGAATGTTCTTTCAGTCATGCTACTCTCTTGCTTAAAAACATTTCAGTGGTTTCCCATTGCAAGTTCAGTAATACCAACTTCTGTACAGGTCTACTAGGCCCTCCACAGCCTGGCCTTCCTTACCTTTCCTAATCCATGTCTTACTCATCTCTCTTTTCATCCAGATTTTAGCCTAAATGTCATCTTCTCAAAGAGAGCTTTCAACCTACCCTGTGCTCCCTGCCTCCAAGTTCTGTTATATCTCCCAACTTATTTCCTTTATTACAGTTGCACAATCTGAATTTTGTTTATTTATTTACTGGTTACCTTGTTCACTGTCCATATTCCCTACAACCCTCGTAACCATGAGGGCAGAGAACATATCTGTTTTGTTCACTGTTGTGTCCCTGATGCTTAGAACATTTCCTGGACCATTCATTCAGCAGATGTTTGTCAAATGAATAAAATGAGATAATGGATATAATATACTTAGTATTGTGTTGGCAAATGGAAAGTACTCAATAAATGTTAAGTCTTATTATTTAAAGTACTGTTTCTCTTTTACACTATGACTTCAGTGTTGTATCCTGTAGTGGTGGTGAGGGAGGATTGATTATAGTTTCAATTCAGTGCTTAGTTCTATGTCTAAGCACTTAGTCTGTTAGATTTCCTTCTCCCTTTGAATTAAGCAGCACTCTCAGCTGGGGAACTACTGGGTCATATTATAGCCTTCAGCCCTGGTAAACACAGTTTGAGAGACAAGTAGTCATGCATTAATTCATTCGTTTATTCAATTTTTGTTGAGTACCTATTATGGTCTCATGTCTACTTTAGCTTTGTGTAAGGTAAAAATGATTCAATTCATCCCAAATTTCTAAGGTCATATTAAAGGGACTAAATAAATCCCAAACTTCAGAGCAACAATACATGAATAATGCAGACAATAAGTGCAGGGAGGAAAAATTTGTTTCCCATGAATAGCGTCTGGCATGAGCCTTGAAGCATAGGTAAAGGGGAAGGTTCCCGTGATGACCATTCCAGATACTTCAGTGGGCCTTTTATGGGAAACTTCTTTCCAAATATTCTTTTTTGATTGTTTGTTTCGTATACTCCCCTTTCTGGGACAATCGTGGAACTCATCATTCAATTGAGAAATAACATATTTACCCCCAGACAATGACCAGACTGGGTTGACTCTGTGTCCATTCATTAATTCTATTTCTTTATATCCTGTTGTTACTGACTTTCTTCCCCTGGCACTTGCTCCTCCAGTCCCCCTTCCATTTTACTGTCACAGTAAGTTTTTAGAAAGCAGAGACCTGTTATGTCACTCTGCTCCTTAGAATTCTTCAACAACCATTGATTTCTTTTTGGTTTGTGTGTATGTATCTGGCTTGGTTAGATTCCGGCTTTGTATTCTTGTGACACTACTTCCTGTGACAGTGGGTCTTTTGGCACAGTCTTTCCCATTGCTCTCTTCCTGTGGAATCTTGGTCTTTCATGCCTGTGTTTTCAGTCCCTAGCACAGTCCATGATGTGCATCAGGCCTCCTCCTTAGAGAGACCTTCACTCTTCACTCTAATGAATGGCCCTCCTTACCCCAATCTCTCCCTCACAATTTGATGTTTTGTGACCTTCATAGATACTAGCATCTTGGGAACTATCTTTTATTAATGTTTAATTAAATGAGCTAGACTTGGTGAGGTGAAATTATGAAATAGTATTCATTTAATCCCTTCAAAATCCTCAAACACTGTAGGCTCTTCCTGCTCCGTCTCAGGAGATTCCTCGGACAAATCTCATAGATTTCCCCATCCAACTTAGGTATTAGAACGGTCTCGTGTTTTGTTGTCAAAAATCTTAAATTTCGATTTCTTATCCAATTTAAAAAATTCTCCCCACTTCCTCAGTTCAGAACTGCACTTGGCCCAGAAAGGTGCACTTTGAGGGGGTAGGATTAGGACGGGGGTCTGCTCTTTTGCTTTGCCCTTATACTTTTCTTCCCTTCTCAGTGCATGGCGCTGGATGTGTTAGGGCTGAAGCTGGGGCCCTTGTCAATCTCTCTTGCCTGTCTTGGTAGATGTCCTAATCCTGACTTCCCCTGAGGTATATGCTCTACACTAGTTCCCAGAGTTACCCCGTAGAACGAAACATCAGGTGCCTGCAGTTGTAGCTGGCTGACCCACACTTTGGTGACTGCCTTCTTTTCTCTGTCATCTTTCCTTACTTCTGCACTTTGCAGATAAACTACTTATTAAAATATTTGTCTTAGGATCTTCCTCTAGGGCAAATGTTGGTTAACCCTTTCTGTAAAGGACCAAATAGTAAATATTTTAGACTTATTGACCACATCAGCTCTGTCTCAACTACTCAACTCTGCCATTGTAAGCCCCAGAGCCGTAGATAATCTGTGAACAAGGAAGTATGCCTGTGTTAAAACTTGTCAGAGAAGTGATACAACCACTCACTATAATGGTGAATTTGCCCTTTTCTTTCTGTATGTTTATCCATTTTTGCTTTATATATTTTATTGGACCAGTAGGAGCTTAGAGCTGTAATATCTTCTTGTTGAACTGGACCTCTTGTCATAATGTCCCTATCAATTCCTAATGATGCTTTCTGTGTCAACATCTATATTAGCTGACATTTAAATAGTGACCACAGCTTTATTGTACCCAGTACTGGCCTGATATATAAAAGAAAATCTTCGATCCTTTTATATTCAGCTTTTCCATATCCTTATGTATTGTGGGTGTGTTATGGACTAAATGTTTGGGTTTCCCTAAAATCCATTTGTTGAAGGTTTAACCCCCAATATGTTGGTGTTTGGAGATGAGCCTTTGAAAGGTAATTAGGTTTAAATGAGGTCATGAGGGTGGGGCTCACATGATGGAGTTAGTGTTCTCCATTCTCATGAGAAGAGGAAGTGAGACTAGAGCTCTCTCTCTCTCTCTGCCATGTGAGGATAGTGAGCAGGTGGCCATCTACAAGCCAGGAAGAGAGCCTTCACCAGGAATTGATTCTGCCAGTGCCTTAATCTTAGACTTAGCCTCCAGAACTGTGAGATTTAAATGTCTGTTGTTTAAACCAGCCAGTCTGTGGTATTCTGTTATAGCACCCTGAGCTGACTGAGACAGTGTGCCTCTTGTACACTGCATATAACTGAATTAAAAAATGTTTGAAATTCTCTGTATTTTACTTGGCAAGGGTTTTTTTTTCCATTTATTTTGATTACTGACATATTTGTACATGTCTCTATCATATTCCTTTTGATTTCCATTTTATTCCACTTCTTTCTTTCTTTTTTCTTTATTCTTGCCTTTTTAATCTTTTGATAGGCTATCTTTGCTTTCTTATTTCATCCTCCTTCTTCTGTTTCAGATATATTATAGTATATATCTGAGTCTGAATATTATATCAAAATTCTTCTCCAAAGAAACATGAACCATAGAATATATAGACTCTAATCACCTTCTCCTGACTTACGTTATTACTGTCCATTGTTATTCTATTAATCCCACAAATTAGATATTTTCCTTTTATTTCTTAATTCAGATGATGTTTATTGAGAATTATCTACATATTTGCCAATTATTTTGCTCATCATTTCCTCTTGCATCTCATAATATTTTTGCTGTTATTTTCCTTCTACTTGGAGTACAGCTTGCTAGGTCTTTATGTAGACCTGTTGATAGCAAATACTCTTAGTTTTTGACCATCTTATTCCAAAAATTAGTTTGGCAGGTTCACGATTTTAGGTCAACTGATTCTCTTGGCATTCCAATAACATCATTCAACTGTCTTCTGATCCTGAGTAAATTCTTTAATCTCTCTAATACTTTATTTCTGCAGTTCAATGAACAAAATAATCCAAGCGTAACTATGCACTGTCGGTCTGGGTCATCTGGACAAAGAGCTTGCTGAGACCCAGGTCTTCCTTCTGTCAGTGGGAGCAGCTACTCCTGGGACTGTGTCAGTTTCTATGATACAAGAGGCTGAGATATCCCCTGGGCTTCATGGTTTCTGGGATCTGGGAGCTGGCTTTCCAGACAACTTCTATAAACTGCTGGCAACCCAAACCAGACAGTACCCAAATATAGTCTGACTATTTCCCTCTGATACAACTGCTATATTCTACATACTCTGTTAAAGGTAAAGAATATGGAATCCCAGTGAGAGTTCAGCCAAGTATCCTGCCCAGCATGTGTCACTATGAGGTAACGAGCAGGTGGGAGCCCATGCCTTCCGGATGCTGACTCTGGCCTTTGACTTTTTCCCCTTTCCCCAATAAAGCCTGTTGCTTAGCCAGTGCTGTGTGATTTTTCAGAACTCATCTTGTACCTGAGATAAGAGATTCCTCATCTATATCATGGTAGTACCAACACCATTTAGTTGATATAAAGGTTAAATGGCATCACACACGTTAAGTACCTGGTACGTAGAAAGAGCTCAGCAGTTGTTGGATGCTATTTATGTTGCTAAAAATATGAAGGGCCCTTTACATTTATTGACTGCTTTTTAAAATGTTTCACCTTTAATAGTATATTGGAGTTCTATCCAAGATAGATTTCCCCCCATATATTCATATGTTGCCTAGTAACAGTCACTGGCTTTTTAGAGCAAAAAATATAATCAACAATAGTTTCTAGCCAACAGACTCTTTGCTAACACTTGGATGAAAACACTTGCTTATAAATTAATCCCATCTTGGTTATTAATTATGAAGTGCTTTAACAAACACAAAATGGGTAATGATTGTTTATTGTTTTTCATTTGAGAGAGTACACCCACATCACAGAAGCAGAAAGAATCTGAAATTAATTAGCAATTGATCATGACAGCATGTCATCCTATGCAACTTGTACAACACCTGCCCTGATTATTTTTGAATCCATGAAGGAGAACAAGCATAGCAAACTGGCCTTTGACAAACAAGCAACCTAATTAAAAGGCTATCAGGGACAGCAAATGGAACAGAAACAAATCAGAAAAAATACTGTTTGCTAAAGTCAACAGATTATTATTACAAAGCAAAACCACTGGTGCATAAAATCACTTAATCTTTCAAACATATATTATAAGTGCAGCTTTCTGTGGAGGGCCCAGTTCAGCAAATTTTATCTACTCTTCTTAGTTGCTTGTGGGTACATATGGAAGACCAGATGCCATTGCTGTCTGCAATAGATTACAGGTTATTGGGAAGGCAAGACAGGATACTAAACAGTTAACTTTAAGAAAGACATTATGGAAATGACAGGTTTGTTCAACAAAACTTTAACTATTGACGGGCCTTAAGTTGCTTTTTAAAAGTATAGGACAGAGATGAATAGAAAGTAGATGGTGATTTCATATCGGAGTCACTGCATTTTGTAATAGATTTTGTTGTCTGATATTTATGTGTGTGTGTGTGTTTGTGTGTGTGTGTGTGTGTGTGTGTGTGTGTGTGTGTGTATGGGGTTGCAGAGAAAACCAGAATATTATTATGCATTTCAAAGCTTTCTGGATTTAAAATTTTTAGTGTTGATAAAGCTCTTTATTCTAATTCTTTGCCCTAGGGCTTCTAATGAATTTCTGGTAAAGTAGTGCAAAACTTTAAGTTTATATACTATAGTAGGTGAAGACGAAGCCAGTTTTTCAGTATATCTGTGCAGTCCTGGAAGTTTACATTTGTTTAGTTTCTTAGACCACTTTTTCCTTATTTTGAACAATGTTCCAAGCTCAGGGTTCAACCAAGTTCACGTCTCCCAAAACATCTTGGGTCAAACGTGACCTTGACTGGAGTTCAGAAGCTGAGGCTCAGAAAAATTGGGAAGAACGCCAAAAGAGACTCAAGTTTCTTATATTGACAATAGAACAAACAGAAAAAGAATAGATGGGCTACTTGATGTCAATGGTAAAATTTTGATTAATAATAAAGAAACTAGATATTTTGCTTCTGTCTTTTCTATCAAAGTGAAAGAGAATTCTTATTAACATATCTAGCCTATGTTCGAGCAAGTCTACTGATGGCCTCATTTATAGCCCTCTTGAAGTGGTACATTCATCTTAGTGAAAAAAAACATTGAAGAAAGTGGCTATAAATGAAGCTGAATATGTATGAAAATGTAAACAACAGTAGGAGGTGCTAGAGGAGAGGAACATTTTTTCTAAAAACATGAAAATGTCAAGTTCATAACTCTAGACTTGGGAGTTCGGTGTTCATCTTGAAAATCTAGAAAATATTATTTACAGAAATTTACTGGTATGAAATTAAATGTAAGATTCTAAACTTGGATCCAAATACAAACTTCATGAATAAATAAAGGAGGGGATTTAGCAGCATCACATATGAAGGGGAGATTTTTCTAGTTGAAATTGAAAGTTCAATATGAGTTAATAATATGGTTTGTCCAACAAAAGAGATGAAGCCATTTTCTCTTTTAAAATTTTCTGGTTTGTCCAACAAAAGAGATGAAGCCATTTTCTCTTTTAAAATTTTCTTTCAGGAGATCATTTTCCTTGTTAGAGAAGACAGAAGCATAACAGAACCCATTTTCTTTTATTATTCATCAGAATTATAGCACCGACATCAAGAAGTCACTCTATCCCTTCTCTGTTTGCTTTATTGCTAAACACAGCCATTTTAGGCTACATTAAAAGAAATGTAGTGTCTAGAATGGTGACATGATATTCCCTCTGCTATCTGTTCTAACAGTATTATATTCAGACCACACTTGGAGCATGGCATTCAATTTTGGAAACGAGATTATAAAAGCTGCATGAACAAACTGTAAATATTTCAGAGAATAGCCAAGAGGATGGAAGGATGCTTGATGCATGAGTTGCATTGTTTGTTCTCTGTGTCTACAGACAAGCAAACCAGAGGAAATGACTAAATTTAAATTTTGCCAGATACAAGGAGAGCCTCTGTACATCAAAGCGATAAGGTCACTTGTTCATTTATTCATTCATTCAGTCAACAATATTTATGAGCATCCAAAATGTGCCAGGAAGTGTTCTAAGAACAGGGGATGCAGAAGTGAACACAGCTGTCAAAATTCCTGAGGGTCCCAAGGCTGGTGTGTGTGTGTGTGTGTGTGTGTTTGTGTGTGTGTAGGCAACAAAAAAAATGCATAGCTAAACAAGAGCAATAATCAGAGAATAATAAGAACTGTGCAGAAAAATAACAACAGGCAACGTCACAGAGAATGACCCAGTGGCTACTGTTGACTGGCTGAGAAAGGCCTCTTTGGAGCTGACATTTATTCTGAGGTCTGCATGACAAGGAGATAGCTCTGCAAAAATGGGGGTTGGGGGAGGGGGTAAGGGGACCTCAGTACAGGGACTCTACCCAGAGAGAACAAGCTTGTTGAGTTTGGGAAACCTGGGGTGTGGGTGCTGGTAAAGTATGAGGATGGTACATGAGTCACAGAGGAGGGAAAGGGCCAGCTCTTGCTGGGCTTGGCAAGCCAGAGTGAGTGGTCAGGATTTGATTCCAGGTGCTATGGGGAACCTCTGGAGGCTTTAAGGCAGGACTCTGAAAGATTGTGATTCGTGGTCTCCTTATCTCTAAGATGGGGTAATAAGATATCTTATCTCAATATATAGTTTATTTTTGTGAAATATAACAACTTATACTAAATGCTCAATAAATGTTTATTAATGCCAATCACTATTTTTCATAATAGTAGTATACCATAGAAGCTTGTAAAGCAGATACCTTTGAGATTTAGCGAAGAGTAAAAATGCCAACTACTTTTTATTGCATGCCAACTGTATGTTTATATTATCTAATTTAATCTGCACTCCAACTTTCTGTAGAAGAAACTAACTTTTAAAGAAGTTAAGAAATTTGCTCAAGGTCACAAAGCTAATAAGGATAGAGCCAGAATTTCAATTTCACTTTGATCTTTCTGACTCTGAAGTTAAGACTCTTTTTCCATGCCAGGCAGCCACATGGAGAATGTGTGCCTTGCATTCTCTTGATGGCCTGTGGTTGTAGCAGGTGATCCCTTCTCAAAGGCCTCTGGCTTTTATTCAGCCTGGATTTCGTGAGCAGTTTGGCACATAAATCACTACACAGTCTGCAGTAATTTATTCTGGGCATCATCATATTTGACTAAATGATCCTATAAAGTAATATTTATAATTCAAGAATTCTGTCCTCTACATCTCTCCATTTTATACATAAGCATCAAGAGGAAAACCATCAAAGAAATAGTAATCGACTGAGAGAAAGTAGTGGTAAAGGCACTGTTTAAATTCTAGATATTATTATAATTGTTATTAAATGCCTTATTGGGAGATGAATGCAGTGATAAACAGAACATTTCTTCAGCTAACTAAACTGGTGCATTCTGCATGAAAGGCAATTGTTTCAAGGCACTAATACATGAAAGATGGCTGAATGAAGGGCTGCGTAGTGGGAATTGAAACAAGCCTGGGACAGGGAGGCTGGTACTTAGGTTTCATGGATTGGAGAAGCCAACAGAGACGGGATGGGATGGTCCTGCTTGGTTCTTCCTGGTGCAGGTGACCTGAACTTCTTTTACTTTTTCCTCCCCCATTGTCTCTTTGTGGACCCTGATAATACTGGCCTTTGCTTTGTCAGCATTTGGTAGGTTATGGAAATTCTCTTGTCTTCAGAGATGGAGAAATGCTGACAAACAATAAGGCAGACATCTGTAGTTAATACAAAGAAAATAAAAGGTCTGCCCTCATCTGCCTTTGCTCCTCTATCATTAACTCAATTATAATAAATGGCTTTGCTGCAGACATTGCTATTTCTTCTGTTTGAATTCTAAACATCTTTCCACTGAAACAACTGACATTAGTTAATAGGACTATTTCTAGTAAAGCTTATTCTAAAGCACTGAGGACTTTGAATCATCCAGCAGGTGTCATGCAGAATGCAGACATTTAATCTATATGCACAAATGTGTCTCTTTTTTTCCTTTTCTTATTCATCTTACATTCTTACTTCCCATGAGACTAGAATCAGGGGTTTGGATGTAGAAGATTTTAGATGGTTTAGGGTTTTTTTTTTTCTATATACCAAACACTATTCTAAGTTTTTCGGTAAACAACCAGAAAAAAGATCCCTGCTCCTGTTGGGTGGAGACCCTTTTAGCATGGTGATAGGCAACAAAGTATAAACATAAGAAACCCCTAAATTAGATAGTCTGTTATGATGATGTTAGAAGATGCTACTGGAAAAAGAGAAAGGAGAGTGAACACTTGGAGGAAGTGAGGATGAGCCGTTGGGTATATTTAGACATATCTTTTTTGTTCAAAAGGATCAAACACCAGTGTTCAGGGTAAAAAGGAAAAGTTAATTATGTCTGTGTCATAGAAAATGTATGAACTCAGATACCTGTTTGTGCAGAAATGTCTAAAACAGATTTTGCTGGAGGTTGTTTTCCCCTCGGTTAACCACATGCCTCATTTTAATTACCATCGTCAATGTCTCAGAAGGGGCGCCATCTCCTCCACTGCTGGATGAGCATGTTGTATTGACATCCCCCCTTTTGTTCTGAGGAGTGTGCATTCAATCTGATTAAAACAAACATTAACTAAAACAAAAAAATCCCCCATACTTTGATGAGAGAAACCAGAACCTGGAGTCAGGTCTCCTTAGAGCACAATGAGTCCTTAGAGATTATTCAGTCACACCTATTATGTGATACCTGGGTATTTTGACTCCAACCCAGTGGATGATGGGACTGTCATGGTCTGAACATGGGTTGGAAGAGGATTTCCAGACACAAGGCAGAATGTAAAGGAGATGGGATTTATTACAGGGAATGGTCGTTGCCAAAACAGCGGGCCAACTTCCTATTAGTCTGGGAGAGTCGTTTTCTGATTGGCTGAGGCACATATACCTTCCTTCTGTAGGGTGGGAGTGGGACAGGGCAGAGGCCTTTCCTTATGTGGGACGAGAGAGGAACAGGTCCCCTGGCCCTGGTGGGCCCAGGAGTTTTGTACCCATCGCAACATGGCAGGGAGGGCGATGAGAGTCCGGTAGGGTGTGTAACGCTGAAACTTTTTTAGGCGGGGTTGACCTTTGTCCTTGAAGCACCATTGTCCTTGGAACGCCACAGGGACCACTGGAGCTGATCTGACACCTCTGACCTCTAAAAGAGTGGCAGGATCCCTCAGGAATCTAATATGTCTGGAGGACACGCCCTAAAGAGGTCTTGAGTCTTAAGTGGGCAGGACACTCAGAAAAATCTTCGGGAAAGCCAAACATTTTATATTCCAGCACACAACTTCTTGAAGGAATGATAATAATTTACCCACTCCCTAGAGACCAAACCTGGGCAAACCCTTTCAATGTTTGGAGAGCTCCAAAGAGATATAGCAAAATAATAAATGAGCTTGTACCTCTTATAAAATATCTCAGATTGAGGTCACCCACTGTCTGAACCCTTTCTCTCTGAGGTCTAGACCTCGTTCCACAAAGTATGATCCTCAGAGCAGCAACAGTGGCATCACCTGGGAGCTTGTTGAAATATACAATTTCGGGCCCCCCCCACACACAGGAATCCGTATCCTAGCAAGTTCCCCAAATAAGATAGGTGGAGAGTAAGGCTGAGATTCACTGGACTAGAAAACTTCTCCTGACCAGGGCAGAGCAGCCCCTACTTTGAACTTGACCTTCGAATCCCGAATAAATGCCTGTCAACAGCCAGCCCCATCCTCGTTCTATAGAAACTTAACTAATTCTGCCTAATAAATATTAGACCAGTTTGATTAATTACTGTGTCTAGTGCCCAGTTTTGGTAGGGCTCTTCAGCAGATTCCTGAATGCATTTCCCTTCTAGGGAGGGGTGGATGAGGATTCAAATGGGGCAAAGGAAGATGATGCCAGTTTATCTAGACATCTTGGTCTGTGACCAGCCCTTCCCTCTGCCCTCTCCCCTGTGGGAAGCCGTAATGTCTCAATGTTTTTCCCTCCCCTAGAGAGCCTGGCTCTTCTTAAGACAGCATTCAGCTATTCCTCCTGTCACACATTTCACATAATTGGAAAGATGAGGGGAAATCGTATGCTGGAGGGAGCTTGAATTGGGGACAAAAATTGGGAAAATTCTCCTATTTGCTCTGCTGAACAATGATTAGTATTTAGGCTGCAAGGAACAAGGTGCTTTATTTGGGGTCTAGGGAGTTGCAATTTGGTAGACAGAGATTCGGGTAAAACCGGAAAAAAGTGTTCCAGGGAGGAGAGTCAGGGGCTTGTAAAGGCAAAAGCCACAAGGTTGTTAAAACTGTCTTGCAAGAATTGTAATTGCTCTGATGCAAATATGTATTTGCCCTTAAGGGAGGCTCTCACCAGTTACTTAGGGTAAGGGGCCGATAAGTATCTTGAGATTCTGGAACACTGTGCAGATGTTCTGGGTGCCTGTGTTAAGATAGTAAGTGGTCAAAAGTTCTGACTCCATCCAGGCTGAGGACGTGTATAAGTCCCACTTCCTTAATGGCCTACCAGCTCCATTTTAGAGCGCTCTCTTAGCAACCAAGTCTATTTTGATTTTCCTTTCCCAGCTCCAATATGTTAATTATTTTTACTTCTGTATTCTGTTTCTCTCTGAGCTATGTCGACTTTGATTTCCCAACCATTCCTGTGTCTGCCTTTCGGAGATCCAAGGCTCGACCTTGTGCACCTGATCATTAATACTGTGGCCTTGCAAAGAGCACCCTTGTCTGCCCCACGTTACCCGACTTCACTTATCAGGCATTATTCTTGCGGCTTCAGAATCTCACCACACAGGTTTGCACTCTTTGCCTCATTTGCTAGACAATAATCCTATGAGATATGCATCACGATTATCTCCATTCTACAGACTAAAACATCAAAACTCAAGAAAAAATTAAAGTGTTTCCTCAAGGTGACACACTTTGAGCTTACTGCTGAGGTAGACATATCAGATGATAGATGACTTCAAGAGAGTGAGGCCGATCATCAGTTAGATCCCTTAAACCATAACTTGCTTAATAAATAATATTCTGTAACCTTCCTTCACCAATCAAGCTCGCCTCAATTGTGCTTGCACATTGCATACCCTCCCAGCTTCATGTAGCTTAGACAATATATCACAAGACTCCTTTAACCACCCCGTAGAGATAACACTTCTGATTTATAGATGCTATAGGGACGGTTGCTTAAATTGTCTTTTGGAAACATGGAGCTAGTCTTGCCCAGATCAAACCGGTCAGACCACCAACCATTCAGCTGGGCCTGTGCAAGCGTCCAGTGGATGACCTTTTGATGTCAGAGATGCAAAAACCCCACCCTCAGCTCATGCTAACACTGCCGTTTTCTGAACATGCATCCAATGAAGAAGCATGTAACTCAGATACACCTGAACAGAATGCTGATTACTTCACCTTTTTCTTGCTTCCAATCATCTTTCCCCATGCCTCAGACCACCCTGCTTTTTTATTTCATAAATACCCTTGGGGAGGTAGATCTGAGACTTGGTCTCCCATCTCCTCACACTGGCTGCCTTGTGAATTAACTCTTTCTTTGCTACAGCCCTCAGCATCTCAGCCTTTAGATTGCTTTGCATCGGGCAAACGTACCTGGTTCAGTAACAAGAGTAAAAATTCAGAGTTTAACCTCATTTTGAAATTTTAAGGTGTATCATTTTAGACAGATTGTTTCACGAAATCATAGCTAACATTATAGAACCCAAACCTACACCAGTGATTGGTCTAATGCTTTACATATATTAACTCATTCTCCACAACAGTCTTATTATAGAAGCACTATCATATGACCATTTTACAGATAAGCAGACTGAGGCACAGAAAGGTATCTAGAAATTACCAGAGTTGGGATTTGAGCCCAGGCGATCTGTCTCCACTCCAATATACCACCTTGTAATACTAAAAAATATGTAGGAAGTACTTAGGAAGAAATAATTATGGGTGTTTTCAGTTATTCCTAAAGCCCTAAAGGAGGTGAAAGTTTTGTAAAGGGCAGGCAGCTCAGTTTTAGAAGGGTCATATGCAATAATGCCTTATGTTTGTACAGAGCTTTCTTCCAAATAGATCAGTAATTCCCTTCATACCCCTGCCTACCTTCTGACCTGAGGCCTTTTTTGTTAACACGGAAAAGATTAAAGGAGTCAAGAGGAAAAATGCATTTCTCTATTTAAATGATCAAATGAAGTGGTGATTACTTCTGAATACTCAGCTAAAAACCTTAGCAGTTAGATGTGAAACAGCCAGAGATCAGGAGGGTTTAAAACTCTCAGACAAACCTGTGAGAGATGGATCAATGTCCATTCTGCCTCGGCGCTGACTGTAGGTGGATGTCTAATGAGCAGATATGTCTCCCTGAAACAGATGAAAACACCTTTAAAGTGGAAATTGGCATTTATGTACCTCTTCAAGGCTCAGCCTTTATATGTGGTTGTGTGCTTCCTACTCCTGTGCCAGGAAGAGGAAAAGAGTCTGGCGGTAACAGGAAGGTCGCAGGGCTGTGTGAGATGAGCTGATGTCTTGAGCTGCAGTGGAACTGACACAAACCCGACAGCTCAGCTCACCCCATTCACTTAGACAACGCACTGGGAGAGGGCTTCTGGGAAACGCACCGCAACCTGGTGCCCTGCTTCAGGTTGGTACTTACTGAACCACATTGAGGCGCTTAAAAATAAGCCGAGGAGGAAGAGTTCTGGTATGTTCCCCAGTAAGGATGGAAAGGCACCTCAGAACCCACCCCCTCCCCCTGGGACAGTCAGAGCCCTGGCAGGGCCCCCAGTCCTGCTGACGTTTTGCTGCAGCATCAGTAGATGGATGCATTGTGGGGACTGGGGTACCACCCCCCATGGGAAATCCCCCTTATTATGCTTTGAGGGTTTTACGCTTTGCTCACGGTTTGGGAGTGGAGGAAGGAATTGGTGCAGGTCATCTCAGGATGACCCGAGTCACTCTGAGCTCCACGCCGAGAGACGTGTGTTAGTTATGATACAAGTACACAGGGCTTGTTCCTGTTCAGTGGAGCTCAGCGTGGTCCTGGCTTTCAGGGATCTCCCTGAAGCCGAATGGAAGCTGAGAGGGAAGAAAGCGAGTAGACACAGAGCACGTGAGCTCATGGGCCAATCTTTTTGGTAGCTTCTGGGGTCCTCTGGTTCTGCTCACCCTCTCCGGACCTGGTGCTCCAGGATGCCCCTGGGGCATGCTCAGTGCTACCAAAGCTGTTTGAGGCAAGGCATTGGCAGGAAGAGGGCTTCTCCCTTCATTTACTGGAAAACGAATGACTACCTGGAATCCTGCTTCTTGTTTGCGCCATTACTCTGGTGTATGTATTTACAGAACACTTTTTGATATTAAAGAAATTGGGAGTGAAAGCTGGGCCATGGGCACTTTAGCTGTAGGAGGTACCAACTAAAACATCTCTTAGTCATTCTTAATGTACTATTACCTTTTTTCCTTTTTTGGGTCATATTATTCATCTTCTGATTCCTTATGAATGGGGCAAAACAATCAACAGTGCTTTATTTAACAGGTTCTAAGATTTCTCCATGTGAGCCGCCATGGAAGACAATGGAAGGCAAGTACAAAACTCTTGCTCTTAGGACCTTGATGGGAGTACAGGATATATACATAGATAAACAAAAAGGAGCAATTATACTCCAATAAAGATGTTAAAAAAAAAAAAGGAAAAGGCATTCTGTTCCCATTTGATATAAATATGTAAAACGTAGCGAGACAGCATACACACAAAAGTATCATCTTCCTAAATATCACCTTCTCAATTTTTCTAAATAAAGTAAAATTTCTATCAGAAATATAAGATAAAATAAAACCGGATTGTCCACATGGAAGCACATATCCATTTTAAGCCACTGGCTTAAAAATAATGTTAGTCACCAAAGGTTCCTTGACGACTGATAAAGGGCTATCTACATAGTTATTTTCATTTATTCTACGCTTTAAGATATCTCAAAGTGACCCCTTGTATTTAGGAAGTAATTGCCAGTAAGAAAACAGCTGGAAGGGGCATGCATGACATTTAAAAGAATTTTTATGTTATATGGGAGTATAGTTGATTAACAATGTTGTGTTAGTTTCAGATGTACAGCAAAGTAATTTACATATACATGTATCTATTCCTTTTCAAATTCTTTTCCCATCTAGGTTATTACAGAATATTGAGTAGAGTTCCTTGCGCTATACAGTAGTTCCTTGTCGGTTATCTATTTTAAATATAGTAGTGTGTGTATGTCAATTAACAGTCTTTTTTTTTTTAAATTGAAGTATAGTTGATTTACAATGTTGTGTTAATTTCTGCTGTACAGCAAAGTGATTCAGTTATACATATATATGTATACATATCTATCTATCTATCTATCCATCTATCCTCTATCTACATTCTTTTTTATATTCTCTTCCATTATGGTTTATCACAGGATATTGAATATAGTTCCCTGTGCTATACAGTAGGACCTTGTTGTTTATCAATTCTGTATATAATAGTTTGCATCTGTTAACCCCAAACTCCCAATCCATCCCTCCCTCTCCTACCCTCCCCCTCCGCAACAACAAGTCTGTTCTCTATGTCTGTGTGTCTGTTTTGTAGATAACTTCATTTGTGTCTTATTTTAGATTCCACATATAAGTGATATCATATGATATTTGTCTTTCTCTTCTGACTCACTTCACTTAGCATGCACACTGTTTTATATCACAAATATAAAACATGTTTCTTTAAGGTACTAGCAGTAGCAATCTAAGAGTCAAAACTCAGGATACCTTCCACTCTAACAAGGGGCATTTTGGTGTAAAGCTTAAGGACCTGGATTGCACCACTTTGTAGCTGTAGGAGCTACAAAGTTCCTAAGTTCTAGGATAAGTCATTAATAATTGCTAAACTGTCTCATCTCCTAGAAATGAGGAAAGAATGGATTCTAGGGTTATTGTCAGCATATAAAGTATATAGAGTATATAAAGTGCTTAGCTCAGGGCCTGGCTCATGATAAAAACTCAATAAAGGTGTGCTATCATTGATATATGTGAAGAATCTGAAAAGTTGGAGACTTTTCACTTTAATTTGTGCCATTTTGGTCCAGAACAATTAAGATTGCATATTTCACACAGGTATTAATTAATACAATTTAGTTTAGTATCACTACAAATTGGAATACATTTATTTTCTCCTATAAGTGTTGCCCACTGAATAGGCATGTGTGAAGAGCTGTCTTATTTGAGTCTTCTTAGAGTAGGTCAGAAGAAGACATGATTCTCAGGAAATGGACATTTACTGGTTCTAGTCATAAATCATGTGATAGATAATTAGAAGTCAATGAGGGCAGTTGCCTTTTGTCAGTTTATTAAAAAGAGCCTGGAGTTTGAATAGGAAAGATGAACATACCTGTAGATTAAGCCTCTAAATAGCATTCTTTCCCAGCTACATCACTGGAGTTTGAATTGCACATATGGCATAATTAATCAAAATATATGTTCTTCTCATCTGGTGCTTCACTAATTGTTACTCGTTGCAGGTGTTCGCACAAGGTGCGGGCTTCCTTGGGGCTGTAAGAAAATGGAGGTTCTGACAGCTGCTTAGTAAATTAACAGCTGAAAATACAAAATTTACAAACTGAGAATATAATTTAACTTTCGTCATGTTTATTTATTAACTTTCACCAAGTTTTCCATACCTTCCCTGGGCAGTAAAAAGCAATTCATCAAATCTCTTTTCAAGAGGAATTCAAATCTTCCTCCACAAACCATGCTTGGATAATCTAAGTGAAAATTGTTTTAAAATAAATACATTTAGAAATGCACTAAGGGGATACTTGAGGAAGATTGGTATAATCAGGATTAGTTCAGAAAATTCAAGATGGGAGCCTACTTTTTATTAGCTAATTACTTTCCTTCAATATGCTATTCACTCTTGGGGGAGAAATACTTCACTTATACTCTAATATTTTCAAAATTTTTATTGGAGTTCTTAGGTTATGTCATAGAAGAATATTTAATAGGTTTTATGACTCTGACCTTCAGGATTCTCCCATAGTCCCAGAGTCACAAAGCAACCCGAAAGGATTTGCTTCTCTTGGGGAAAGACAGATAGATGTATAAACTCTAGAGGTGGGTTATCTTAAAAAAATAAACATTGACGTCTCATCTTTTCCTCTTCTATGTTTAAAGTTTTAAGGCAATCTTTCAATGGTCAGGAATTGTTACTTTCAGGAAAGCCAAAGACTGTACATCAAAGATTTAGAAATAGATTTCCTGAAGAATCTGTTTCTAAGATCTGGAGATGAGCAGAATTTCTAGAAGTGAAAATGTTTGGATTCTTTCCCGTATTATAATTTTAGATATATGGAAACTCACTGGAGAGTTTGCAAATACTTAATGGATTATAATGCTTTTTGCCATTGGAGGTATGCATACTTCCCACATGCCTTACAACCAAAGGATTCTGTGATCCAAGGGTCACAACAAAGAGGGGTGGTCTTTTCACTGCAGTGGATGTAGCAAGTGGTTTGGGATGATATGTGTGAGACTTTCATTGGTGAGGAATACAATCAAGTTATTGAAATACTGTGTAATTATAGATAAAAAAGCAAAAAATAATTTTTTCTTGACAGTTTCAGGGTGGACATAGAGTCAGATTCATGGGAATGGAGATGGATTGATTCTCTGTGATAACTGTAATCATTATACTTGGAAAGCTCTAGCTGCTATTTAGGACAAGTGATTGTTCTACGGATCTGTCTGAATATATTTCAGGAGAAATATGTTCCCAAATCTAATTTGGTTGTAAGTTTCACCTTGCCCCCAGTTTGAGAGTTCACCTGAGGCAGCCTCTGGGGAGATGCCTCCTCAGAGAGACAGCTCTCTGGGGCTGCACTGTGTCCAAATTGAGAGCTATGTTTGTACATGTCAACTGGCCCAGGCACAGAAACAAGCAACAGTGTTATTTTTTGAGATAATGATCTGCGCCATTATTCATTTATTGCCCTTCTGCTCTGGATTCACCCTTCTGTTTATGCCCTGTGATAAGGCGTCTCTTCTTCACAGTGAGTGTGATGTTCACTTTTCTCTGTAAAGGGCTCTGGTGGGACACCGCAGAGAAGGGGCTCTCCTGCTGCTTCCTGCTGCAGCAGATGGAGGGGGGTGGGTGGTGTCAGTGGTGTCAGAGTACAAACATTTGGTGGAGCTCTGCCCCAGCCATGGGCCTGGAATCCTCAGCCTCCCTGCAGCCTCAACTTGCTGATAGCCTTTCTACACCCCTCTTGAAATGAGAGCTGGTGTCCCAACAGCTTCCTGCCTGTACCTGTGTCCAAAGGCCTCCCAACTGCATTGGCTCCCAGATTCCTCTGCAGCCTAGAGGGCCCCCGCCCCTTCGGCATGCCCACACCCCCGGTGTGGCGTCACCTGTTCTTCACCTCCGTTCTGGAGGGTTATATCCTGCTCACCCATGAGCCTGTGGACCAACTTCAGGCTGGACCGACCAGCAAACTTTTCTGCCTTCCTTTGGGCTGAAATATACCTTCTCTAATGGGGTCTGATCCCCAGCCTTGGCAAGGGGATCCCCCTCCCAAGTTTGTTCTTCTTTGAGTACTCTCCCTCCGCCCTAGGCTACTATATAGAGTTTCCTTATATTTTGTCTTTTATCACGGTTTATTCTTTATATTAATCTTCCTCTGTTTAACCCATTATGTGATTTCTATTTCCCGAGTGAACCCAGGCTGCTACACATCAAACCTCAATTGTTCACATGGGCATAAAAAAGCGACTTCTAGATGGCATCCTGATTGAAATGGGAGACACTTTTATGGAAGCCAGTATAGTATGCTGAGTGCGATGTTTATTTTGGGTCAGCAGATGTCTCATGGTGACTCGATGCTAGAGGTGATCTGTAGATGGGTGCTTCCTGGGACCATCCTGCAGGGTTGATGCCTCCCTGGGTGTGGCCTGTAGAGAAGCCAATGGAGTTTCAGAGGCACTACCTGGGACTATGTGGCAAGTGTGAGTAATAAAGAAGAAGACAGTTATTCATCCAATAAGTTTTTACACAGTGCCTAGTATGTGCCGTGTACTGTCCTAGGTAGTGAAGATACAGGAGGGTAAAAGCAACACAAAGCAAAAATCCTTGCATTTGATTTTACTCAGATATTCCCTTCACATTATCTTTTTGCCCACCTGACCCTTCAAGTGCGTTTCACATTGTACTGGTTATTGTTAACAATCAACAGAATAAATCATTTCACATAAACTGATTATAGAGGTGCTAGAAGTGTGGCGGGGGGCAGTTTGCAGCCATGGGTTATGGGCCAATAGCCATTTTGAAGATAAACTTATGTAAAAAATCTTACTTTGGGACAAACATTTCAAAGAGATTTTACTGCCTTCAAATGAATGGCAACAGGTGAATGGAAAACTAAACCTAGATGGTGTGTGGAATTGGCTTTGAATTTCTCACTAATTAAGAGTGCTCAGGGGGCTTCCCTGGTGGCGCAGTGGTTGAGAGTCCGCCTGCCGATGCAGGGGACACGGGTTCGTGCCCTGGTCCAGGAAGATCCCACATGCCGCGGAGCGGCTGGGCCCGTGAGCCATGGCCGCTGAGCCTGCGCGTCCGGAGCCTGTGCTCCGCAACGGGAGAGGCCGCAACAGTGAGAGGCCCGCGTACCGCAAAAAAAAAAAACCCCAAAAAACAAAAACAAGGAGTGCTCAGGGACCTGGCTGTTCTAATTACATTGGTTGGGAAACTTGATCATTAGTGAAATGAAACATGAAGCTATACCACTTCCTTGAGAAGCCCAAATGAGACTTGGCATGGTCCATGGAAGAATCAATGTGAAGATTCCCTCTTGCCAATAGGAGGCTCAGTGGGGTAGGTGCTCACTTCTTGGATTCTTGTAGGATTTTCTTTCAGGTGTATTTATTACATCCATTTGAACTCTGCTTTGTTAGTTTTGAGAGGGACTAAATCTGTCATCAATGGTTTGATGACAGGACATTTTAACAGGGCACCTCAGGATGGCTAATTGTTGATTTTACTTCCAATTAGCAGTAACTTTGACGTGTTGGAGGGATTCACATGTGTTCGCTGAAGATAATCAGTGCTTTTTTTAGAGGAAGGAACTGATGAGAGAATATTTTTAGATTCTCTTGTTTGTAGTCCAAATGGCCTGAGGTTGGAGGGAAACTGATGTTTTAACCTTTTCATTTCTGTGTTTTCACCTCTCCTGTGTGTTCACATTCTCTGGGCAGGTGTGGACCCACAAGTACACTTTTGTAGTCTGTCTCTTTCTCTTCACTTTCCTTAAAGTAGGAAGGAAGAGGGTGGCCAGTGGAGGAGGAAAACTTCTCAGGATATATGATGTGACAGGAAAAAAGATGCAAAGTTCTTTTGTTTACTCAGGTAATTTAGTTTTTCTGTAGATAAAACTTAGCTAAAAAAATTACTACCTCTTTCTGAGGTTTAATGCTACCTGATGTTTGGGGGAAATATTTACAACTCTTTACATAAGGTGATAATATTTAAAATTGTGTTAAAGTTTCATGTTATACACATTACAAATAGCTATTTCCTTGAGCTGATATTTTCATGTCTAAATTCCATGGTTAGAATTTAATTCAAAATCCCTATTTAAGTGATACTACAGAGCTGGCAAATTAAAACATGTATAGCATTTAAATGAGTGACAGTATTTCAATAAAGTGGTTATAAGGGTCTTGAACTCTGGAATCATTTTATATTAAGAATTTGATTAATCAGACTAATATATTTTACTTTACTGTAAATATAATTTTTAAAAAATCTAAGAATATTTCCAAAAATAATTTTATTAAGCCTTTAATGTATGTTTGTTAGAACCATCATAACCTATAGTAATATTATCTTCCACTTAGATCTTCCTTTTATCAGGCTCTGAGTGCAGACCTTGATATATTATGTAGACTCAGTAAAGGGGAAGCTGCTATTATCTCCATTTTCAAATGACAGCCTTGGTATGGAGAATCAGGAAGGGTACCATGCGTGCAATGTTGTTATTTCAGAGAACAGAATAGGATAACTGCCTTTAGAATAGAAAGATTAAAGGATCAGTGTTATAAGAAGTCCTGTTATATTGAGGCAAGATAGCATGGGGAAAAGAAAACTTACCCTAGAGATCTTGATTCTAGTTTCCGCTTTGCTACTAACCTACTGTGTGAACCCGAGAAAGTCAGTTAACCTCTCTGAGCCTTGGTTTCATCATCTATAAAGTGAAGGGATTGAATTAAGTGCCCTCTAAGATGCTTCCAGTGATCACATATCATTACACCATTTGGAGGGATTTAGTTTTCATGTCTGTGAGATTACTAATAGCCAAGTACAAACCAAGGAAAGCATGTGTTTAAGTGATTTGCTATCCTCAGATTTGGTAGTCAAATTAGTAGTGTTCCAGGCTCTGCAATTTTTATATATCCGTATAGAAGAACTGACTTCACAGTTCTGACATTCAGAGCAGCAGGAAAATAGCATAATCTATTTCTCCAGGAATCAGGAAGGGAAATCTGGTGATTTGGGCAGTTCATCTTGGCTTCCGGTAAAAAGCAATTGTATCCAGGAACTTTGAAAAATCTGCTCTTAATAGCTTTAAGCAGAAAGGAGATTTAGTGGAAACAGCAACGAGAAGATGTTTTCTCCAGTCCAGTTCAGTATACACATACTGAGCTTCTATTAAAGGTCTACAACCTTTTATTTATAAACCTGAAATTCAAAAAACTCTAAAAAGCCTGAATTCATTTAGTGGCAAAACCTAACCCAAATGGATATGAGGCTACATGCATTTTTTATTTATCTCATTTTGTGTGAATACTTATTTCTCTCAAGGAAGAAACTGCACTGTATTTGGTTTGGGAGTGTCACCCGAGAACCTGCCAGGAATGTTCTATAGGATGTGGTACATGGTCTGTAATAATATTCCAAGATTGGGAGGTTTTGAGTTCCAAAGCTCATCTGGTTCTAAGGGTTTGAGGAAAGGGTTTGGGACATGTACGTGATTAGGGTGAAGGTGGGTAGAGGATGGCTGGAGAGGAACTGGGTGAAATGCAAAGGTACCCAGGATCAGGTAGTTCCCAGACATAGTCACCAATGCAATATGGCATATTTTATAGGAGAGGTAGGTACAAAATTTAAGGGCACTCACAGAGCAAGTATTGATGTTTCTGCTGGGATTTCACAGAGGAGGGGAGATTTGAATTAGGTCCTGAAGGATGAGTGGGTGTTTCTCATAGGGAAAGGTGTTCTAAACAGAAAGAAGAGAGGCATGCACATTCATGGTGTCTTGGGGGCCCCTTGGCTCCTCTGGGGTTGAATTAGAGAAGCCATGGAGAGGATGTAATGGGGCTGAGTGTTTGAAAATGAAATTAGGAATATGATCCAGGACCTTGTATATCATTCTCATAACCATTCGTTGACCCCTCTTAGGTTGGGTTGCCCAGAGGCAGGCCCCGAGAGTGGTGTTCCTATGTAAAGGCTTTGTTATAGAAGCATACCCAGGAGACCTACTGGGGGTAGGGCAGCAACACAGGGAAAGGTAATATGTCAAGTAGGGAAGTATTCTTCTTGGGCAAGTTCCAGAGGTGGCTTTAGCTTGATCCTGAAGGAAGCAAGATAGTGAAATACTCCTGCACCCATCAGTCAGTCACAGGGTGAGGGCCATTGGACTGCAGTGGGCTGGTGATGTACATTTTCAGGCACTTCATCTGTCTTGGCCTGGGTTCTCCCCAAAGCAAGAGTACGTGCTGATGAAGGGGAGGTGGTGGGTGACATGGACTAAAATGGTGAATGGAGATTCTAGGAGAGGGGGCAGAGTGCCAACATTTTCTACCATAATACGGTTCGGTGACCTCTTACTGCAACTTATTGCACTGAGTACTTCAATCATCTCATTCACTTCTCATAACAATTCAACAAGATAGGTAATATTTTCCATTTTATGTTTGAGAATTCTGAAGCTTGGAAGGTCTAGTTAGTGGAGTTGTGTGCTTAGAACCCAGCTCTTTCTGGCCTCCAACTCCTTGTGGACTGCAGGATTCCCTAGATCACCATGGCTTCCCCCCACTTTCCATCCAAGCAACTCTAATAATCTGTTTTGCACACTGTTTCTCTGCAAACCCTTTTCTCTGAAGGAACTGTTCTGAACTTTAAAAAGTTTCTAAACTGCCACAAATAATGGATAGCCAACAAGTAGATATATATGCACCCAATATAGGAGCATCTCAGTATATAAGGCAAATGTTAACAGACATAAAAGGAGAAATAGGCAGTAACACAATAATTGTGTGGGACTTTAACACCCCACTTACATCATGGACAAATCATCCAGACAGAAAATCAATAAGGAAACACAGGCTTTAAATGATACATTAGATCAGATGGACTTAATTTATATTTATAGAGCATTCCATCCAAAAGCAACAGAATACACATTCTTTTCAAGTGCACATGGAACATTCTCCAGGATAGATCACATGCTGGGCTACAAAGCAAGCCTTGGTAAATTTCAGAAAATTGAAATCATATCAAGCATCCTTTCTGACCACAACGTTGTGAGATTAGAAATCAACTACAAGAAAAGTTTTTAAGAGAAATGTGATGAAACACTGCTAGAAAAATACCCTCTCTTTCATTCTGTTTGAACTTTAGTTCTACTTAATGTGTTCAAGGTCTCCTGAATCAAGTTTTATGCTACAATAAGGCAGAATAATTTCCTTATTTAAGTTTGGCCCAATTAAGAATGTTATCACATCTGTACTGATGCTTATCTTGTTGTTATTAATTTTGTTTTTCATTTGGAATTTCTTCAAAACTTTTTAGGAACCAAGTTAAGTTTTCAAAAGTCAATAAATACAAAAATATTAGTTGATACATTCAATTTCTGAAAGTTCTATATTGTGTCCAGTCCATCAAGAATTAGAGAAATTCTAATTCTGGTAGTTGGGTAGAGGGGAGTAAATTATTATGATTATATCTCATTGCTGTTACTGCAAACAAAGCAAACAAAAGTCTGAAAAAAGTTGTTTCTTTAGAAATTAGTCATTTTATATTACATTTTTAGCTGCAAAGCAAGTAAATCTCCTGAGAATTGAACTCAACAAATATTTATGTAGCATCTAGTATATGCCAAGCACTGTGAATGAGCACTGTTAAAATGAGCGACAGTGATTTCTTTGCTGACTACAGTGAGAATGGCAAAGTAAAACCCTGTGAAAAATATTTTCATGTGAATGATGAGCTATTAAAATGTCACTAACTGCCAAAATGGAATTCATAGATGAGTCTTCAAAATAGAACAAGTATACATAGACACCATAAGAAGCATAATTAAGATCTTTTTTTTACATTATTACAGAATGGACTTTTTTTTCTTACTTAAAAACACTTGGAGAAGAGCATTGACTTTTAGTGACTTCTTTATTCCTGTTAGAGTTATTTCAGAAATATTATTTTATCGTCCACAGGAAACGAACAGTATTGCAAGAGTTTTCACTTTAAACGCTTTCAACCTTTTACTCAGCATCATTTCATCCCATCTCTTCTGGCTTTTCTGGCTTTTCTGGTTGTATTTTATCAGTTGTATCAACATTGGTGAGCCAAGAGAAAATAAACGTTTCTGAAAAATAAATCTGTTCCTGTATGTTTCTCCCAGACTGCCTCCCAGATTCGCCGCCAGCAGCAGCACACAGGGTGGGAGAGCCACGAGACCCAGCCAAGTCAGCTGCACTAGCTCTACCAGGACCCTGAGGAAGAACTGGGATTTCCAACCTGTGAACGGTCGGTATAAAGTATTTTCACTATGCGTGTTCACCAGGAAAGAATACAGGCTTGAAATATAGTCATAGAGCCTATGTCATCTTGTCCTCCATCTCCGAGAAGGAGAAGAGCTTTCATCTCCACCGCACTGCCTGTCCCATCCACCTCGGGCTCCCCTGCCCTTGCCACTGTGCTATGCTGGGCTAATTCTGGCTCCTCCTGCAATTCGGCAATGCCAACACAGGTGCTGAATTTATAACCCCTTCACTTATTTTAAACCAACCCCTTCTCAAAGGGACAAGTAAAATTTTTTCTCTTCTACTAAACTTTTCCTGCCAATTCCAGGACACACAGATCTCTAATCTCCACGAATAGTTTTAGAGCCAGAATCGGTGTTAACATTTTCTCCAAACTTTTTCATGTGTGTTCGTTTAATTTGTCTAATTATTCAAAGGCAGAAGCTATTTTTATTCTTTGGGTTTTTGTCTAACTACCTAGTTCACAACTGGGTGCAAACAATGCTACAAAACACAAATCAGCTCCTGTTCGCCAGGATTCTACAGTCTAGACAAGGAAAGAGGAGTGCAAATATGTGTAACAAGACTGGTGTTAGAGATGCATTATTCATTCATGTCTTCATTCCTGAGCACTTCTCAGGGGCTGAGCAACATTTTCACAGCCCCTGCAGTCCCGGAGCTCTGTCCTGTGGAGCTGGGCGGGGTGGGTGTCCGGAGGACTGCAGAGGACCGAGGTGACAGAAAGGCAGTCTCTCTCTCCCCCTGTCCCTTTGAATGACAAGAAAAGCAAGAAAGAAGGAAAATAAGATGATAAGATGATGAGTAACTATGAAAGAGATTGGGTTCTTATTTCTCCAGCAAAATCTGAGAGGCTTTGGCTGTGGAAATGTCTCTTTTCTGTAGGCAGATAGAATATCTTGTTTGCTGCCTCCCGTAAGGTGGAATGTACAGAACTTACAGTCTAGGCAACTGGAGGTGTGGAGAGTAAAACTGGAAGCAGAAGGACCACAAACGCAACCACAACCAGGTGTCTTTACACTTTGTTTCTGCATTGGAGGCCCTGGAGTATTGGGTGCTGAACTCAGAAGCAACAAAGCCCCACGTCCTCACTCACCAGCAGGAGAAAAGTCACCTTCATTCTTTCACTCTCCATGTACTCTATTCCCAATGCACATTGGCTTCTGCCTCCATCATTTTACAGAAATTGTTCTTTCAAAAGTCAGAAGTTGCTCTGCAAAAAGTCAGCGGTGGCCAAATGGGTGTTTTCTGTACACACGCTATCCGGCTTCTCCGTTGAACTGGATTCTGCTGGTCTCTGCTGTTCTCCTCAAAGTATCGCTTTCAGAACTTGAATTCTCTGACCCTGTGGAGTGATCCTTTTCTCCTCTGGACTCTCAGTCCTTTTTGTGTCTGTCCTCCAAGCCTCTGTTTTCTGCTGTCAGCCAGTATTTCTCATCCATCTACATACTCTCCTAGGCCGATCTCATCAGGCCTCATGGTTTAAGTACCACCCATACGCTTGCTTCCGACAAATCTTTCTTCTGTCCAGATTCTACACCCAACATCTTCAGCTGTGTGTCTTATATGCCCTTCAAACTCAGCACAGCCTAAATAGAACAAACCAAAACTGAGGAGCCGTTTCTGAGACTTCTTTCTCTCTCACCGGCCACATCCAATCAATCCCTAAGTGTTCTAAAATTATGTCCCCACCTGTCTGTCTCTATTACCTGTGTTCTCATTTGCTTAAACTCTTGCTGGCTTCCTAGAGGGTCTCTGGGCACTCAATCTTTATTTCCCTTCAACTCCATTTTCTACAGCTAGCAGACTAGACTCTTCAAACACAGGTCGATGTTCACTACCCTTCCTAAAGCCTTCAGTATGATTTAATTGTCTACAGCATCAGTTTTCTTACTGTGGAATAAGAGGCCCTCCATTGGCCCCCACCTGCTTCCAGTCCCATCATCTCTCCAGCCCGCACGGCTGTGTGGCATGTGGCTGACCATGTGGTTCCATGCGTCTGTCTTTGTCTGAAACGCTGTCACCCCTTCACCTCCTGGACTAGCTGATTCCTGCTTCTTATGGCTACTAGGAAGTGTCTCCAAGTGTTTCATGGTTGTGGCCCTTTCGGGGTCTGGAGCAACTTGAAAGAATAGAAAAGAAGTCAGAGGGCATTTTTTTTGGCAGGTTCTGTGAGATTATAGTAGCCACATGCTATTCTACATGACATGGCCTACATGTCAGCAAAGTCTGGATTTAAGCCTGGTGTAGACAGAGAAGCATTCACAAAAGTTTCATCAGAATGCTTCCTCAGTTTTACCCCAAAGGCTGCCCCTTCCCACATTATCATGAAAATTCATTTAGTGAAAACTGGTAGAAGGAGAGGATTTTGTTCCTATCTTTTCCAAGATACTGTTTGTCCCTTTCTATTCCAAATAGAGCATGGCAAAACTTTATGGTGCCCCCGTGCCAGACATCTGAGTGATAATTACTTAAATTTTATGTACTGGAAATGTATGCTCTTGCTTTTCTACCCTCCATGTTGGTCATAAGGAACTAAGATTAAATTAATGCCTTCAACCCCCCCAAAGATCAATTAGTTAAAAATGGAGGAAACACGAAGTCCTCCATTTATGCTTATTCTCCTGTAAGATCCCTGGGAAGAGACTAGGGATAGGTAAAATGCATCTACCCAAATTCTTAGAGTTCTTTATGATTAATCCTGTGCCTCAGTATGATTCTTTATGTTATACCACTATTCATTCATTCTTGAAGACTCAGTTTATGAATGAAGGTGTCTGGGAAAACGGTCATGGATTTCCAGACTAGGTTTTGTTCACTTATCCTCATCCCTCCCACTATTTTGTGAATAGCTCTATCGTTGCACTTAAAACATCTAATTGCATGTCTTTCTTTAATATCGCTACTTCTTCTATTACCATGCATTACTTGAGGGCAGGAACCATGTCATATTTATTTTTATTGCTCCCAAATTTAGAACAGAGTCTAGTAGGTACTTAGTAAAATGCTTATTGAATGAGTATACACATTGTTTTTGGCTGCAATGAAGTTTAGGTTTTAAAGAATCTAGTAATTCTCAGTGCCTGTAGATGTCTATAATAATCAATAAGCTCCCTCTCTATCTCAATATTTTTTTTTCTGATAATAAATTTCTTACTGTCACACTGAGGCAAGAGTTTCTGTATTTCCCAGAGGTACTAGGTATAGGGAAATCAATCACCTGGCAGTGTCCCATGGAGCAAATAGCCTAGAAGAATCTGTGTGGGAAGATTGATTAAAGATTGCACTGGCTGGGATATTGCACAGGCTGGGATGTATAAGTGACAGTGAGCTGACTTGCAAGCCTGGATAGAGTTGCCCTCAGAAAGTGAAACTGGAAATCAACACCCATTGAACTGGAACAAAAATATACAAGTTAGCTAAGGAGATGGCAGACTTACTCCCGAGGAAGAGGAACACATGACTGAAACCTGCTGAAGATGTTATGCCTGAAAGAAGGCGATATCAAGCAACTGAGGGGCTGGGCTGGAAAGGAAATGTGAAAGCGGTGGGTACTGTCCCACGTCGCTCTGGTGCTCTTCTAACCTCTTCACAGCAAGAGGACTGAGCAACAGGGGTATCCCTTCTGTGGAGACAGCTGTTTCAGGTTGCCTTTGCCAGGGTGGTGGTGTAGATCATTCCCATGGAGGAAATGGCCTGGGCAACACGAAGTCCAGCCTGGCAGGAACATAGCAGTGATGACGAGGGGGCTGGCGCAAGTGGCCAGGGGATAGACTAAGTGTTGGGGGGGGGAATGATAATGTCCCATTGATTGTAACTTTTTAGGTTATAGCGGCCACTGAAGGTAACTAAAGCAGAGACTAGTGTTAAGATATAAGATCAGACTTCAGTTTTTTTTTTTTAATACAGAATAAAATGAGTAGCGAATGATTAGGGGAAACTTAGAGGTTTTTGCAATACAGAAGAGGTGGGAAATGATTAAGGCCTAAAGTAAGCTGTGGACATGGGAGAGTGTGGAGTATGATCTATGTGGCAAAGTAAACACGAGACAAAAAACATAAAGCACTTCTAACATCGACGACTAGCAACCACTCTTTCACGTCACTCAGCTACCTCAACTTCACTTTGGATAAATAGAACACCTGTGAATGATGCTGTCACTAAAACTATGAAGCACTCTTTTTTTAAATTAGCTTTTACTGTGGTAAATATGCATAGCGTGAAGTTTACCATCTTAATCCTTTTTAACTGTACAATACAGTTGCATTGAATACATTCACAGTGTTCTGTAACTATCACCCCTGTCCGTTTCCAGGACTTTTTTGTCACCCCAAACTGAAACTCTGTACCCATTCAACGATCGATAACTCCCTGGTCTTTTCTCCCCACGATGTGACGCCCGGCAGCCTCTATTCTACTTTCTGTCTCTATAAATTTGCCTGGTCTAAATACCTCGTATAAGTGGAATCATACAATCTCTGTCCTCTTGTGTCTGCTTATTTCACTTAGCATAATACTTTTAAGATCCAACTCTGCTGTAGCCTGTGTCGGAACTTTATTCCCTTTTGTGGCTGAATAATATTCCATTGTATGCCTGTACCTCAATTTGTTTATCCATTCATCCGTTGAAGGACATTTGGGTTGTTTCTGCCTTTTGGCTACTGTGGATAATGCTGCTATAAACACTGGCACACAAGCATCTGTTTAAGTCCCTGTTCTCAATTACTTTGGAAGTTTTAAAGCCTTCCTTCACTGGGACAGTGTGTAGGAAGGAAGTGCCGGATGTGTGGACCATGCCATCGAGAGCTCTGAATCCCCATTACTGTTCTCACTGCTCAGACCAGAGAGTCAGATAATCAGCTCATTCATTCTGGGACATGACAATGCCTTGCATTTCAAGGAAATGACACTTCTGTCTCTCCGAGTTCAGGACAACAACTGCGTGTAACGTTTCTCCTCACTCAGTAGGCTACGCATCCAACAGAGTCCTTCACACAAACACCTGGGCTTTTCTCCAGCAGGACACAAGCATGCAAATATGTAAAAGGTTCTGGGCTGCGAGGCTGACTCCCTGCTGTGAGAGCCTGGAGAGCACAGAGACTAAACATCTGTTTTTCGAATTGAATTGCTTTGTTTGCTAATCTAGCATAATCAGCTCCTGGTGCTGTGGCAGGTCTACAGATAGGTGGAATTAATCAGAGCTCTTACCTAACGATCAGAACCTCAGCGGCACACTCCACTTCAGAAACAACCTAACCAGCAACCCCTTTGGGCATGTAGAATTTGCCAAAAGGCAGCCCAGAGTAAGGTTGAAGTGAAACTAGCCCCTGGTAGGTCCAGGAGTTTTTTTGTTTTGTTTTGTTTTTGCGGTACGCGGGCCTCTCACTGTTGTGGCCTCTCCCGTTGCGGAGCACAGACTCCGGAGGCATAGGCTCAGCGGCCATGGCTCACGGGCCCAGCCACTCTGCGGCACGTGGGATCCTCCCGGACCGGGGCACGAACCCGTGTCCCCTGCATCGGCAGGCGGACTCCCAACCACTGCGCCACCAGGGAAGCCCTGTATAAGTTTTTACGAAGCTAAGATGCAGGAAGAAATGTTAAAGGTAAGAAAATGTAACTGAAGTAGTTTCTCCATTATAGAGTCCCTGAGGATAAAAACAGAAAGAAGATTTTTAATCCTGCATGTTTATAAGTCATTAGCAGAAAAATAATTTTGGCAACTTCCTTACCTGTTTCATGTATGTCTTTCATCTCCTCAATGAGGGTCACGGCCATTTACATCATTTGGGGAGATAAAGTTTAACCCCCAAATCCCTAGGAGAAGTTGCACAGTGACTTGAGTTCATATGAAGGCATAAACAAGTGGGTTTGGATGGGAGGGTGTGGGCAGTGGGCAGAGGAAGAGACAAGAATTACTGAATCCACTTAGGGAGAGCTGTGCTGGGAACGCTGGGAAAGGGGAGACTTAGGACGATGGGAATGAAAACAGCTGACTTTAAAACTGCTCAGAGCTAACTCTGCATGCACATTATTATTAATTTTCTTTGACATTAATGATTTTTACAGTAAGCCTTGGGGACTTAAACATATTGGAAACAATTGAGAAGAGCAGTTTTTCTCATCTGAGCCTCTTCTTGCAGTGTGTGTGTGTGTGTGTGTGTGCGCGCGCGTGCTGTTTGGACACTGTTGTCAGGCAAGGAGACAGAAGCACAGATTCAATATCTGTTTTTGCAAATTTGTCCCTCATGGTTTTGAGGCTTCATTCAGGCAGAATTTCGTATTGCGTTTTTCCTGTCTTCACTTAGGAAACACTGGACCTTGGGACTTAAAATTGCTCCATTTGCTGAAGCTCTCCATCCCTCACTTCCCCTTAGGAAACAGAATCACTTACTGTCACAAGGGGTTGCTGGTTTGGCGACTCCCTTTCCTGTCACTGTGTCATTCTCTTATTGTACCAGTTTGGTGTGAAGAAGAAAAATGTGGACCCTAAAAATTACTAACCTTGTTCTTGGTTTGGCATGGCTTTAAGACCCGAAGGTTTTGTGGGCCCCCCTTAACCTTACCTGACAGTAATACTCTAAGAGGAGTGAAAAGGGAATAGGTTTGTTCGGACTTTCAGAGGGAATGATATTTTCCTTTATTCTGTTTTTCATTGTAAATTATAATATAATACTTTAGTGCGTTTGAATTTGTCCCGTGGATCCAACAAGGTACTGCCCTGCTTATTGGGGTTTGAAAACTACATATATTCATTGTCAAGCCAAAACAGGAGCTCCTCATACAAAAGCTCTGAGTCTCTCATTTGTTTCTTTGTTTTTTAAATGAAGGATCAGTTTGGAGGCAACTCTCCATTTGTCTGAGTTTGTTACAAGGAAAATAGAACATATAGACAGAACAATTGGGAGCCTCCATGAAGAAATTAAACTTTCTGCATCTTTACTAGGCTATTATTAATTGATAAAATGTAGTTCTCTGTAAACTTGAAAAAATATTTCCTGAATTTTTTGGGGGGTGGGAAAAACAAAATTGAGAGTATATTCAGAAGATAATTCAGAACATTCTAATATTAAAGGTAATTTGAACTTGTATCCAGGAGGCTCTTAGAAAAAGAAAATTTGAGCTACAGCAAGAAAGTATTAGCTTATCTTAGAGAACAGATCATCACTTGGTCCTGATAGAAGAGCTGGATGACCCAGAGCCGATACCATGAAAGAAATGCATCATTTTGATGAAAACTCTTGGAATGTGATGAAGTGAAGCAAGAAAATGAAAATAGGACTGGTCATTCACGTGTATGTTTCTTTCAAAGCTGGAAAAACACATTTGAAAGTTTCATAACTAACCCCAGTTCTGGCCTAAATTTAATGTGAACAGAATAGGTGGTATGTCTGTATCTCTTGGCTGAAAATTCTGCTATTTTCTTGGATTAGATACCCAATTTAGAAATTATGATCATTCCAGTGTGCATTTATTCTGGAAAATCTTTAGCCAATTACAAATGAGCTTCCAAGATTTTAGAACTATTAACATAATAAGTTCGCTAACCCATGTATCTCCAGTCTAGAACTATGCTTAACTTCTGTCTGCTATTCAGCAAATATTTGTTGAATGAAAGAACTAAGTTGACAGAGAGAAGCAACTCCATCTCTACAGTGTATAAATTTAATCTCCCTGATAATCAGAATGGGAACTTTCCTTGGGGTGTAGGGGAAGTTCTGGGCATCTAGGAATTCATATGAGGACGTTTGAGGAAAGGAGAAACCCATGGAAAGACTGGTAGGTTTGAAGGTTGGAGAGAGCCTCAAAGGCAATTTACCCTGGATTTAGATTTTTCTTTAAATCCTGTCCAGTCACAGTTGCACAGAGACTAGGTTAGAGCAGACGTTCCTAAACTTTCTTCACTCCCAGTGCCGTTAGTGTCTTGGTGAGCTTTTCTTATAATATGCCCAGACCAAAAGAAAAAACACACAGTTCCATTTATGAAGTAGGTAGGAATAAACAACTTAATAAATATTTAAGTCCTAACAACTTAATAGCCGTTTGAATACATAATGCACATACATTAAAAGAAAAAAAATTTTATTTCACTCCAAAATAGCCATAACTACTTACTAATGAGACGTGTATGCCTGTTGAGTGCTGCACCACTTCTCAAATTTTGATATCACCGTCAGCCTCATTTTTCTTTTCACACTACCGTGTAGTACTTGATTTTTATCACAGCAGCCACTGTAAATCCAGTTTCACAAAGATATGATGTCTCGAAAGGAACATAACAATCTAATGTTAAAATTGCCCATACGGTGTCTGATGGATGTCAGGGATTGCAGTGTTTGCCTCAAAAATTCCCATGTCCCACTGCACCATGTGAGTTCACTTCAGTGCCTCAGAGCCCCTTGGGCAATATTTGGAAAACACATGATTCTAGAGATGAAAGATATACAAGATAATAATGATAATGTTAACTGCTGACTCACCAAAAAGAGCACCATCATAGAGCTAAACTACATTTATTCTTAACCCAGTAAGGAAGATCAGTGTCTTGTGGAAATCTTATGAATATTTCTGAAGGGGCAGGTGAGGGCCAGGATATTTGTGAGGTTTCTGGAGTCAGTGTAAGGTCTTTCCATGCAGTAAACTGATGGGGATTTGACAAAGTTCATGACGTAATAGTTTAGAATCTGTGGCCACAGTGAAGCAAGGATTTCTGAGGGAATGTGGAAGCATAAGTAATCATTTGACAAGTCCGATTGAGTGGTCTACTATCCTGAGAAGGGAGGTAATTAGGACTTGCTCAAAGTTCTGGATATATGGATTTGGAGGAAGTTCCTGAAATTAAAAATAGTTATTTGTACTTTCATCCTCTTGGGCAAGAGTTTTTTGGAAGAGTCCAGTTAATATAGACATCGGGCTGTGTGGTTTTGGTTCTTAATAAAAATGATAAAAATAACAATAGTTATTGAGCCTTTTTCTTGCTACCCATGGTTCTCAGCACTTTACATGCATTCTATTTTAAACTATTCTCAACAATTTCATGAGGTAGGAATTGCTATCCCTATTTTTACAGAACAAGGATATGAAAGGAAGGCGCTTGCCTATGGTCAGGGAATGAAGACAAGAAGAGCATGTGTCTGTTTTTGTTTTTGTAAACAGTGAAAAGACAAGGGCAAGTATGATAAGAGTAATTCAGAGGTTTGTGTATTTATTTTCAAAGTGTTATTTCAGTTTCATATTACTCCTGCTATGGCCTTATAATGGCCCATGGGCCTCCCTACACAGTGGCAGAGGGGCTCCTCTGTTTTGACCAGACTGTGGATACTGCTTGTTGTAGCTTTCTTGTTTGCTAATCCTGGTTGCCAGTGACCAACTACCCAGAGCTGACCTCATGCCTCACACTGCTACTGACTCTGGGAGAACTCCTAAAGAGCAGCAAAGCCTTTGGACATGGAGAACAGGCCTTCATCTGGGCAGCACAGAGGGTAGTGCACAGTCTCCTTCTTTATGGTGTGTTGATTGCTTAGTTATTGAGCCATATTACAGATTGTGACTTCATTCTGAAAAAAAAAATGCAGTGTTAAAGTGATTTGCATCCTTGCTAGCTTAAATTTTTCTTTTTTTAACTTTAGATGGCAATAGCATGTAGTAAAAGAACAACAAATTTTGATATAAGAATTTTGGGGTTGAATTCAGGCTCTTCCATTTCCAAACTGTGTTACTTAATCAAGTGACTTAGCATCTCTGAACTTCAGGTTCTTCTTTAGGAAATAATAATGACTATGTACTTCACAGGGTTGGTGGGAAGTTCCAATAAGGTAACGTTAAAATATATTAAAGAGGCTTTTAACACAGTAGAGTATTATACATATATTAATTATTATTATTGTTGTTGTTATTACATGATTCTGTGAAAATATGTTACAGACACTCAGTTATGAGTCCTGTAATTCTATTTCATGTTCCTTTGTGCTAATATGCTTATTCCTTGAGGCACAGGAGTTCATATACATCATTCTGTAATTCTGGGCATGTTGTAATATAACACCCTGGTGGCTCATTTACAATAGACTAAACATTTCTCAGCATAAATGCACACTGGATTGATAATTATTTCTTCAAGCTATATTTTAACTTGGTAATTTAATTTTCATGCAGGCTCTTAACTGCAGGATTTATATGTGGCAGCTTAAATACATGCCCACTGACACACACCATGACACCATGGTCCACACTCATAAATTCATCTTTAGAAAGCTTCCTCACTCTAAGGGCAAAACTCAAAGGAACTTTCAGCAGGACCATATGTTCTCTGAGGGAAAGTTGTACTCTTTGATTTCCTTTTAGTCCTTTGAGAGGTACAGCTCTCATTTACATCAAAATAACTTCAGGAAGTGAAGGAGGATATGAAGAAATACAACACTAATTGTAACATTTATTTGGCAGTTGTCAGGTTTGTCGGCATCAATAAAATAGTAATCATGCCTTTGCATATAGTGATTTATTTTGTTTTTATAGAAAAAGGGCTTAAGTAGGAGGGTACAGGATTTTCCCATGGATCCAAGGATAGGAAGGTAGTGGGGGCATCATGACAGGAACTTGAACTGATATTCACTAGGATCCAGGACAGATTTTCTTAGCATGTGCTGGTAATACAGGGGACCATTTCAAGGCATCTCTCATTGTCCTTTTCTTCTCAAAGACTGTTTTTTTTTACTCTGTTTGCATAGCTCTCTATCACAGCTTCCTCAGAGTGGGATCTTTTGACCTAGGAGCCTACATCATGTGACAAAGAAGCAGCCACCATTAACTGACTTTTCTGCTCTTTGATCCTCTTCCAAATTGCTGGAGAGAAACCCTCAATAGTTCAGCCCAGTCTTTTCATTACTAGTCCTTACATAAACTGCCCAGTGGGTTATAGCCATGGATTGCAGACCTGAAGTACAAACATGACTCCAGGGGCAGGTGGTGGCGGCTCTCAGAGAAGGGAACCTGGGCAGGATAATCACTGCCAAATCTCAAGAACATAAAATATTTGAATCATAGAAACTCTTTACTGTTGTCACAGAAATATTAGCATGCAAAAACTCAGGTTTACAGAAATCTGGATTTAGTTTACATCCTTAGTTTTATGTAATGATCACGTTTGTGAACATTGTTTTAGCCAATCCTATATAGTGCTTGGAATAGTTATTTAAAGGAATTCTACAGGTGAATCCTTTTAAAAACATCCAATCAATCAACATGTCTTTATGGAACATCCATTTTTAAGCACACTATATTGCATATATGATTTCCTACGGTCAACAAAGAATTGATTTACCTTATGTTATTTGAATAGATATGTTATAAAGGTTTATGGTTCCTTAGATGATGGGGTTCTATTTGGTCATAAGTTTGGGGGTTGCTCTTTTAGTCTGTACCTGCTGTATACAGTCTATATACAGAAGTATTGTCTTAATTCTAAAATAAGCATTTGAAAGAAGTTGAATGTGACTGGGGTCTAGTGAGCAAGGGGAGAGTGACACACATGCACAAACACCATGAAAGAATCAAGGCAGATGTCAAGAAAGCTCTTTGTGAGTGCTGTGATTTTTATTTCCAGTATGTGAATTTGCTCGTTATAGCAGACCTCACTGAAGACCAGTGCAGCTCGCAAAACTCACTCTCAAGTTGTTCCCTGACTCATTAAGTTAGTAATGGTTCTTGGAGTGGAGAAAAATCTGTACCAGGTGCAGTTAGACCCTTAGGTCTCCTGGATACTAGGTTTCTCTCTCCCAAGTAGGAGACTCGCCATTAATGTTCAGAGGAAACAACCTGTGACGCTCTGAACTTCTGTACACAAGTCACAGCGACTTATGTGTGTGACAAATTCTTTTAAAGGAAAACCAAAAGAAACAAAGACAATGCAGGGAGAAATAGGAAACACTTAAACAAAAGCAGTGGTTGTAATTGAAATCCTTAGAAAGACAAGAAATACTGCATCCACTACAAACAAAAAAATAAAAGCAAAAGTATGATGCTTATATAAATAAACAGACTCAGAAAGTGTTCTCGGAAATTAAAATAAAATCATTTAGAAAAACCAAATAGATGTTGAGAAAATCCCTGGGAAAATAGAATCAAAAGATAAAGAAATGGAGAATAGAAGAAAAGAGGTAAGAAAATTAAATGATCAATCTAGGAGTTCCAGCATTCAGCTCATAGATATTGCATAAAGAGAGAGGAAAGAAAACAGACATTAGGAAATTGCTCAAGAGATAGAAGACAAAAAATATTTCCAGAACTGACATACAAGGGTCTCCAAGTTAGAAGAACCCAGCAGGAGCCCAACAAAAAAGTATTCACATCAAAGCACATTTTAATGAATTTTCAGAAGTTCTAGAAAAAGTAGAGGCTCCCAAACTTTCCAGAGAGAATTAAAACAAAAAACAAAAAAAGAAAAAAGATGCACATTTACCTCCAAAGACTCTAGAATCAAAATAACATTAGGATTGTCAAAAGCAACATTGGGGTAAGAATATTATGGAGAGATAGCTTAAAATTCAAAAGGAACATAGTTTTCAACTTACAATTATATACCCAGACAAACTATTATACAAATATCTGTGTAGAATAAATATATTTCAAGAATGAAAACAATCATTATTGATTCTTGTGCTCTTTTTTCTCCAACTTTATAGAGGTATGATTGACAAATAAAAGTTATACATATTTAGGTTGTACAATGTGATTTATTTTAAGATGTACAATGTGATGATTTAATATGCATATACCTTAGTTACTGCAGAATGAGCTTTAGCAAAATGAGAGAAAACGTGAAGATAAAAGACAGCATGGAACCCAGGGAAAGAAGGTCCAGTTCTTGAAAGGAATCCTTTCTTCCTTCCTGCCTGTGTGCCTTACTTATTTCTTTTTCTTCTTTCCTTTCTCATTTTCCTTTTTTGTGTTTAATTGGAGCATAGTTGATTTACAATGTTGTGTTAGTTTCTCTTGTACAACGAAGTGAATCAGCTATATGTACACATATATACCCTCCCTCTTGGACCTTCCTCCCACCCCCCCAATCCTACACATCTACATCATCAAAGAGCACCAAGCTGAGCTCCCTGTGCTACACAGCAGGTTCCTGCTAGCTACCTATTTTACACATGGTAGTGTATATATGTCAGTCCTAATCTCCCACTTATCCCACCATCCCCTTACCCTGCTGTGTCCACATGTCTGTTCTCTATGTCTGAGTCTCTATTCCTGCCCTGCAAATAGGTTAATCTGTACCATTTTTCTAGATTGCACATATATGTGTTAATATACGATATTTCTTTTTCTCTTTCTGACTTACTTCACTCTGTATGACAGACTCTAGGTCCATCCACATCTCTACAAATGACCCAGTTTCATTCCTTTTTATGGCTAAGTAATATTCCATTGTATATATGTACCACATCTTTATCCATTCATCTGTCGATGGACACTTAGGTTGTTTCCATGTCCTGGCTATTGTAAATAGTGCTGCAGTGAACATTGGGGTACATGACTCTTTTTGAATTATGGTTTTATCAGGGTATATGCCCAGTAGTGGGATTGCTGGGTCATATGGTAGTTCTATTTTTTAGGGGACCTCCGTACTGTTCTCCATAGTGGCTGTAACAAGTTACATTCCCACCAACAGTGTGTGAGGGTTCCCTTTTCTCCACACCCACTCCAGCATATATTTTTTGTAGATTTTTTGATAATGGCCATTCTGACCGGCGTGAGGTGATACCTCACTGTAGTTTTGATTTGCACTTCTCTAATAATTACTGATTTGAGCATCTTTTCATGTGTTTGTTGGCCATCTGTATGTCTTATTTGGAGAAATGTCTATTTATGAGCTGTTTGTATATTTTGGAGATTAATCCTTTGTCAGCTGCTTCATTTGTAAATATTTTCTCCCATTCTGAGGGTTGTGTTTTTGTCTTGTTTATGGTTTCCTTTGCTGTGCAAAAGCTTTTATTGTTTTCCTATTTTTAACTTGAAAAATGGTACCAAAATTAAAATTCTATCACCTGGAATCTGTAGATGTTTACAACTCTTAATGCCACGTTCATTCCCTTTGTCCAAAATAACCTTTGGCATCCTCTTTCTTTAATGAGTCATGTGGTTATTGACAGAGTGGTGGAGAGATGATCACAAAAGTGGAGTGGCTAGGGCGAGAAACATGGTGGAGAACACTGAACTAATGAAGAATATGAGGAAAGCCAACTGAGAACTTCAGGAAGCAGAATGAAAATCAGAATAATATGTTTTCCTCTGGACAGATAGAAATGGAATTAAAGCTTGGTGGGAAAGTTTGAAGACTTCGCTTGTAAAAGAACCTCAGAGCTATCAGAATATTTCATGCTTTCATTAGAAGTTCTGCATCATCTCTTTAGAACCATGAGTACAAATTATTTACTACAAATATCCTGAGAAGCAGTTGAGGAAAATTTGTTGTAACAAACAACTTTACTGCATACCAGAGAAATCATTTTAGAAGGAAACTGGTAATTATTTTGTCACATATTGCCCTCAGATCTATGGTTAGCCTGTTTTTATACCTGTGCATTGTTCTGTAGTTCATACTGAATGAAGAATAAAGTAAATCAGTTCTTTAGCACATTGTACCTGATACTATGTTTTTGTCAATAAGCTTTCCCCTGGGGAAACATCACTTAAATGAAACCATTTATTCCATTTCACTGTATTTTTATACCAATGCTTTAATGAAAAGGAAATGGAAGAAATTGGTTTGTACTATAAGAAACTGAAAGCAGTGGGTGACCTGAGTAACTGTTTTCCCTATGATATATATTATCTGTCTCTATAGATATAATTGAGTATATGAGCATTAACTGTTAGTGATATATTTCTTAAATACACTTAAAAAGTTAGATGTTTAAGAGACATGATACTTGTGTCAGACCTTGCCTGTACTACCCACAGCTCCTCAGAAGGGGCAGAGCTATGTTTGGTTCCTTGGCATCATCTGAGTGGGTTGGAAGAATTCTGAAATACTTTTATTCTCTTCCTTCCACGTCTGTCCTGATATCCTTGTCTTCTTTTTCTTCTCTTCTCTCTTTTTTCCCCTCAAGTTTAACACCTAGATTATGTCCAGGCTTCTGTGGTGTCTGTGCACCATGTTTAATACTCAGCTAAAATTTTCCTTCACCAAAAACTGCAAGGACATTGACACTTGCAAGATTGTTGGTTTTGAGCCAAATTATACAGTGAGTTCCACTTCTTAAAGAAACAAAGCTTGAGAGGTTCATGTGAGTAAATCTGTCTGAGCCAATAGCTAAACAGTTATTTGGAGTGCTCTGAAAAATCTTGCTCCTTTTGTTCAAGGAACAGGCTATTAAAGAGATTAATAAACAGTGGTGAATGTTAGCCTATTCAGAAGATTTATGCGATTATACTCCATTTTTCTTCCCTTTCCACCTGGCTGAGCTGACAGTTTTTGTATTTATTTTTCTGAGCGTAAGTATGCGGTGCACAAGAAGGTATAAGCCAGTAGCAGAAGAGATGAGAACTATCTAAAGGGTATTTATGACTATGGACACAAAGTTAAAACTGAGTTAATAGTTTTGAGTGTTGAAAATTCTGTAATTTTTGTCTGTGATTGTATTTTTAGAAGACATGTCATGTGTTTTTTCTTTCATAGGTTAGGTTTGTAAATGGCTTATTTATGTACGATGTGAGGTGTGGTATGGGCCTGGATGTTGTGTCCCTACCTATGAATAAAGAGATGGGCCCACTTGAATGTTAACTCTCCCATTGGCTATGTACTATCTCAAATGTTTTTACCTTCAAGCACAGATGGTTCAGGTCTTCTAGTTTTCTCTGCTTCTCAAATTCCTCAAAGTTGGTATGTCTCAGAAGTTCTGTCTCAAAAAATGTTCCTATTTTGTTCATTGTTTTTGTTACTAGTGCAGATAGCGTCATATTTCCGTTGCTAACACCTGTCTACAAGTGGTCAAATTTAGAGTTGGTTTAGATTGCTAACTGTTTAAAATGTAATTGGTGTATTATGAGAGAAAAGCGGTAATGAATTTCAACTTTAAAGATTTACTAAAATAATACACAGTAATTTCTATGACATTATAATCATAGACTCAGTGAAAGAAACTATTCTAAGGAAAAAGTGAATATATAAGAAGAGATTATAAGGAAAACTTCGTGACAAAGATAGGTGAGCTCAACAGGATTGGTTTTGATTAAAGAATAGAAACAAATCATACTTTTGTAGAGGAGGCAGCTCTGAAAGAACAGTTGGAGTTTGAAAGAAAATTTAAAGAGTGGAGGAACTGAATTGAAGAAGTTTATATTTATGACTGTTACATTTATGTTATCTGTTCGTAATCATCCCTTCTCCTCCCCACAACCATCATTCTTACTTTATCAGTCTGATTATTTTCATCATAACATTTACTACTGCCTAAAATTATTTTGATCTAAGCATTTCTTTAGTTATTTAATATCCACCAGCACCTCTAGAATGTAGAATCCATGAGATTAGGACACTTGTCTGTCTTGTTCATGTTGCATACCTACCATGTGTCTGTGCTCAATAAATATTTAAATGAATGGACATTGTCAATAAATCTTCATATAAGGACAAAGGAGGAGTACATTAGGATGATAAAAATCTCTAGAACGTATACTGCTAAATAATTTACCTAATATTCATGGTATTAATTACAACACCAATTTATAGAGTACCTGTTATGTGTTATGAACCAGGCAAAGCAATTTGTATATACAAAGTCCAATACTCACAAAAACCTACGAGAAAACTATTACTATGCTCAGCTTTGTATGAGTAAACTGGAGCTTAGAAATATGTTTGAAGTAAGGAAGTTGATAATTAGCTTGGCCATTTATTCAGCTAGAGATAAGTAAACAGATTTTGAGCAATATTTTTGACCCAGTTTTGTTAAAAACATAAAGGTTTAAAGGAATCATTTGCATGGTAAAATAGTTTTCTCTATTTATTTCAGACAATCTAGCAGCTGGAGTGGAGGAAAAAATCTTCCCAGAATTTCAGATAAGCAAGGGCAAAATTTGGTGAGGTGCTGTGGGGATCAGGTGAGTGGGTCAGAGTCTTAAGGATGACTGTAAATAGTCACACTGACTGGACCTTGGGTCCACATCAAGTAGGAAGACAGACAAACCTTGGAATGACCAATAGCCTGGTACTATTTGAGAATATTTCACTGGGAAGGAGTGATCAAGTGAGGTTGACTTATTGTTTTCTCACATTTCATCGACTTTCTAGCTTGACTTCGTTCCTTACTACCCTACTGAAACAGTACTTTCCATTGTTTCACTTAGGACATTATGGGAAAATTTCCTCATCATTTGCTCCTTTTGCATCATCTTTGTATGGAATCTCTACAGCATTAAATCTTGTTGGTTGTAAACGTCTAGAAAGTCTTCCCTTAATTTTTGTAATGCTGCATTCTATTGACTTGGTTCCTATTTCGGTCTACTTTCTTCACCTAGCCTCTCTTTCTTTATCTACCCTTAAGGTGTAAGCATCGTAAGAGATGGTAATTTCTTCTGATTCTGTGCTCATTTTCTGGGATTTATCTATGCTCAAGATATCACCATGTCAGACATAATCCCTCAAATGTCCAAGTGCCACTAAACATCTCTTTATGGATATCCTGCTAATAATTCAAACTCAATACATCCAAACCCAAATCCATTTTCCTCTTGACTTTCATGTTCCTATCTCCCAAGCCATCTCCTACTACCTACCCTCAGTTGATGATTCTCTTGGTCATGTAGGACAGGAAGCTCAGAGTAGCTCTTGACACGCTCCTCAACAAAAGTCTAATTTTCATCTGTCACCATACCCTCTTTGGGTAACCTTTTTCACCCATTTCACCCTCCTCCAACCCTCCTTCCCCGCTAGTAACCACCAGCCTGCTCTCTGTATCTATGTGTTTGTTTTTGTTTTGTTTTCTTTCTTCATTTAAAAAAGTACATTACATATATGAGTGAAATATTATGGTATTTGTCTTTCTCCATCTGACTCATTTCACTTAGCATAATACTCTCAAGGTCAATCCATGTACTCAAAAATAGCAAGATTTCATCTTTTTAAGTGACTGAGTAATATTTCATTGTATAAATAAATATATATATATATATTCATATAAAACACATCTTCTTTATCCATTCATTCTTTTTTGGGCACTTAGGTTGTTTCCATATCTTGGCTTTTGTAAATAATGCTGCAGTGAAAATAGGGGTACACTTAGTTTTTTGAATTAGTGTTTTCCCTTCTTTGGTTAAGTATGCAGAAGTGAAATAGCTGGATCACATGGTAGTCGATTCTTAATTTTTTGAGTAATCTCTATAATGTTTTTCATAGTGGCTGCGCCAATTTACACTCCCACCAACCATGTGTGAGGGTTCCCTTTTCTCCATATCCTCTCCAACACATGTTATTTCTTTTCTTTTTGATAATACCATTCTAGTGTGTGTGAGGTGATATCTTACTGTGGTTTTTATTTGCATTGTCCTAATAATTAGTGATGTTGAACATCTTTTCATGTGTCTGTTGGCCATCTGCATGTCTTCTTTGGAAAAATGTATCTTCATCTCCTCTGTCCACCTTTGTCGGGAAAGCCTTTATTTCTTCTTCTATCTGAAGGATAACTTTGCTGGATAAAATATTCTTGTCTGAAAATTTTTATCTTTCAATATTTTGAACATGTCATTCCACTCTCTCCTGGCCTGTAGAGTTTCTGTTGGGAAATACGCTTATAACCTAATGGGGGCTCCCTTGTATGTTACTGTCTTTTTTTGCCTGGCTACCTTTAAAACTCTTTCTTTATCAATGACTTTTGATAGTTTTAATATGTGTCTTGAAGAAGGCCTTTTTGCATTGAGATAATTAGGTGTTCTCTTAACCTCATGGACTTCTATGTCCAGTTCCTTCCCCAGGTTTGGGACGTTCTCAGCTATTATTTCTTTAAATAAACCCTGTTTCCTTCTCCCTCTCGTCTCTTTCTGGGATCCCATTATCCTTATGTTGCCTTTCCTAATGGAGTCAGTTGGTTCTCATATAATTTCTTCATTTTTAAAAATCTTCATGTCTCTTGTCTTATACCTGAATTATTTCTAGATTTCTATTTTCAGGCTCACTAATTCTCTCTTTCATATGGTCTGCTCTCTTTCTGCTTCTTTCTATTGCGTTCTTCATCTCATTTATTGAGTTCTTCAGCTCCCAAATTTCTGTTTGGTTCTTTTTTAGAGTTTCAGTCTCTTCAGTAAAGTATTTCTTCTCTTCATTAATTTTATTCCAGAGATCATTGAACTGCCTTTCTAAGTTTTCTTGTAGCTTGTTAAGTTTCTTCATGACAGCTATTTTGATTTCTTTATCAGTTAGATTGCAATCTGCTTTAAGTTTGACTTTAAGTTTGGTTCCTGGAGAATTGTCATTTTCCTTTGGTGATATAATGTTCCCTTGGTTTTTCATGGTGCTGGATGAGTTGTTCCTCTGCTGGTGCATTTGAAGTAGTGAACACCTTTCTTATTTAGGTAAAGGTTTTACTTTGATTCTAACAATTCAGCAGGTTGGTAATAAGAGGACTTTCTTTTGTTTTTCGGTAGGTGGCACTCTAACTCAAGTTTTTAGTTTCTCATACCTGTACTGCCTCTGGCTGTATTTGAGAGTTGGCACTTTCTACCCTCCACTGCTGTGGCCCAAGGCGTTGCCAGTGACCTCTTCATCACTGCTTGTGCTTCCAGGGTCTCTGGTGCCTTGGTGCTGACAGTGTTGCTGCTGTCCCTGGCATCGTTGCCAGGGGCACTGGGATGGCAGGTACCTCTGTTGTGTCCGGGGTCATGTGGGTGGCTGGCCCTGCCACTGTGGCAGGGGCTAGGGGAGAGTGGTGGTGGTGGGGGGCCTGGTTACCTCCACCTATAGGGTTGTCAGCTTTGCTGGTGCTGCCATCATGGGTGCTGGTGGGGGGGCAGAATCATGGGCACCCCCTTGGAACTGGGGTTATGACCTGCCCCTGCTCCTGCCCTGTTCTCTGTGGCCATAGACCCCTATGTGGCTGGGGGGCCTTTGCTGTGTGTGCCACTTCCCCTGCTGCTGCTGGGTTCTCTGGAGCTGTGAGTTCAGGCACCATGGCTGGGAGGCCTGGAATTGCGGCCATAACCTCTTTTCGCCTAGGTCCACCTCTTCTATATGTTCTAACAGTCACTTTTAGATCTACATACATGTGGATCTCTCTGGCATCCTGGTGTGTTGGGCAGAGAAACCTTTGTTGAGTTATGGACGTTTTACCAGTTGCACATTGAAGAGGAGAGACAAAAGGAGAGTCTTATGCCACCGTGATGTTGACATCACCCTATGTGACATTTTAATCCATGATGTTGATAACATGGCTAACTAGCAAAATGAGGTGTAGTCTATTATCAGAAGCTAAGGGGTGGTGGGGTTACTGGTTCAGAAACATGCTTGATTTCAAGGATAAAACACCTAGGGATTAGGAATTTACATTTGATAAAGACAACTGCCCCCCTCTCCACCCCCAAAAATTTATAGATTGAAGTGTGTGAGAGCTTTTTCTTCACTTAGATTAAAAACTATGCTACAAAGATGCTACAAAGTAGCTTTCCCTCAAGGTACAGAATTTTGGATGTTTGCATGCTTTCTTTTGACACATCCAAAATGGCAAAAAAAACAAACATAAATCTTTTGGGGGATGAGTCTGGCATGAATGAATAGTAAAATGGGCTTGAAATAAACGCAAGCATGCTGTGGCAATTATCTTGGACTTATGCTCCTATTACAACAATGAGTGTGATAACAATTATTAAAATGTTACTAGAATTCATATAACCTAGGACAGAGGCAAAAAAGCATCCTTTATTCTGTATCATTGTGGGTTTCTCTCTTTTTAAAATATTTTATTGAAAAAAAATCCTGCTCTCTTTTGGAGATATCTATTAAAACTATGAATATGTTTTTCTAAAATAGAGATTTATAATATAGACATCAAATTTACTTTCCTTGGGGATAACCCAAAATACATTAATGTGACATTAATGCCTATCATCTTAACTTCCACTAAGACAGTGTAATCTATAAAAATTCATAACAAAATGAAAACTTGTTTCTTTAATTATATGCTCCTAGATCGTCTTTTTGACATCTTATCCCAGTCATTAGATTTGTAGATATTTGAGTTGTACCATTGTCCATATTCTTTTTTATACAGTTTGTGACTCTATTAAAAGTCTCATTCATGAGATGATTGGTAATCCAAATATGTTTTCAATATTTTATTATTAAAATTAATTGCTTATCGGTGGTGATGCTTTATAAATGTACAGTCAGATATCAATGAAAAAGTGTAATACTGTTGAATTATAAATGAAAGTCAATCTCTTAATGTGAATTAATAAGGTGTAAGAAATAAATTTTCATATATTTTGCTACTTCATTACCCACATTAATGCCTTAAATGAAAAGCTATTCTATGTTCCCTAAGATCTAGTTGAATCATTTGTCAAAACAGGTCATAAAAAAATCTCTAAAAAATCTCTAGATCTTCACTAGTCTTGTTATTTAATATAATTTTGTCCAGATACCACTTTTATTGTTTTTTCTTTCCTATATTTGAGATCTAGCTTAATAATTCAATGTCTTTTGAGCAATAGGCAATTCAGCTTATATCTGGATAATGTTTTTTTTTTTCTTGTTTTTATTGAAGGTGGTACTTGGGGGCAGCTGTGAAGTACCGCTAAGAGCTTATAAATAGGGATAATGAGATTGTAGTTTGAGAGTTAAATTATAAAATCAATAGATAGTGGCTCAGAGCAGAAATACATAGTCAAATGAAAAAATAAAAAAAACAGATTTACTGGCAGGGTCAGAGTAAGACTTGACTGAATACCTAAATACACCTAAAGGAAAAATGATAGTCAATGGAGACATTATTCAGCATGAAGTTAGGAAAAGTTGACCCAGAGAAGCAGACAGAGACTGTGTCAATTCTAAACACAGAAAGAACATATTGGCTAATGGATTTATTGTGGAGATTCATGCTTCAAGCCATTACTTAAATTATATAACTTATTTTTGTTGTGATTCTGTTCTCACCAAGGACTCGTCCCATTAAGGTTTGACTTTCCTTGAGGATCTGCCTTTGGGAGAGAGAGCTGCTTTTGCTGATGTGTTTAAGGAGGTTGGACAACACTATTTCTATTTTTAAATTGGAATTCTAATTTTATACATTATTCTTTATCTATTAGGTTGATGAAGTCCACCCCCTGAAAGATGGATTGACTTAATACGCTGACATTTAATATTTTTCCCCAGCTTTATTGAGATATAATTGACATATGACATTGTGTAAATTTTATGAGTACAACATGATGATTTGATATGCATATATATTACAAAATGATTACCTTGATAAAGTTAGTTAACACAGTTATTACCTCACATAGTTACCATTTTTTGGTGTGTATGTTGTGAGAACTTTTAAGATTTTCTCTCTCAGCAACTTTGAAGTGAACAATGTAGTATTGTTCTGAGTTATAGTCATAGTCACCATGCTATACATTAAATCCTCAAAACTTATTCATCTTATAACTGGAAGCTTGTACTATTTGACCACCTTGACCCATGTTCCACACACCTACTCCCTGCCCCTAGGAACCACAAATCTACTCTATCTTGCTATGGGTTGTTTGTTTGTTTGTTTTAAGTGAGATCATATATATATTGTATATATATACCACATTTTCTTTATTCATTCATTTGTGATGGGCACTTAGGTTGTTTCCATTTCTTGGTTATTGTGAATAATGCTGCAGTGAACATGGGGGTGCAGATATCTCTTCAAGATCATGATTTCATTTCCTTTGGATGGAAGTGGAATTGCTAGATCATATGGTAGTTCTTTTTTTTAATTTTCAGGGAACCTCTACACTGTTTTTCATAGAGGCTGCACCAATTTACATTTCAAGCAACAGTGTGCAAGTGTTCCCTTTTCTCCACATCCTTGCTAGGACTTATCTCTTATCTATTTGATAATAGTTATCCTAACAGGTGTGAGATGACATCTCATTGTAGTTTTCATTTGCATTTCTCTGATGATTTGTGAGCATTTTTTCATGTGTGTTCTCACCATTTGTGTGTCTTCTTTGGAAAAATGTCTACTTCTGGTCCTTTGCCCATGTTTAAATTAGGTTTTTTGTTTTTTGCTATTGAGTTGTATGATTCCCTTGCATGTATGGGATATTTATCAGATGTATGATTTGAAAATATTTTCTTTCTTTTCATAGGTTGCCTTTTCATTTTGTTGATGGTTTGCAGAAGCTTTGTTTAATGTAGTCCCTTAGTACATTTTTGCTTTTGTTGTTCATGCATTTGGTGTCATATCTAACAATTCATTGCCAAGACTGTCAAGGAGATTTTCCTATGTTTTCTTCTAGGAGTTTTATGGCTTCAAGTCTTACTCTTAAGTCTTTAATCAATTTTGAATTAGTTTTTGTGAGTGGTTTAAGATGCATTTCATTTTATGTTGTTTCATTTTTTTTGCATATGACTGTCAAGTTTTCTCAACACCATTGTTTGAAGAGACTGTCTTTTCCCCATTGAATATTGTTGGTTCCCTTGTCAAATATTAGTTGACTGTATCTTTGTAGGTTTATTTCTGGGTTTTTCATTCCATTCCATTGGTATATGTGTCTTTTTTTTTTTTTTTGCGGTATGCAGGCCTCTCTCTGCTGTGGCCTCTCCCATTGCAGAGCACAGGCTCCAGACGCGCAGGCTCAGCGGCCATGGCTCACGGGCCCAGCCGCTCTGCGGCATGTGGGATCTTCCCGGACTGGGGCACGAACTCGTGTCCCCTGCATCGGCAGGCAGACTCTCAACCACTGCGCCGCCAGGGAAGCCCGGTATATGTGTCTTTTTATGCCATACTGGTTTTTACCATACTGTTTTGATTATTATAGCTTTTCAGTATAGTTTGAAATCAGAAAGTGTGATGACTCCAACTGTTTGCTTTGTAAGATTGCTTTGGCTATGCAGGGTCTTTTGTGGTTCCATTCAAATTTTAGGATTTTTTTTATTCTTTCTGTAAATAATGCCATTGGATTTTGATAGGGATTGCATTGCTTTTGATAGTATGGTCATTTTAAAAATATTTACTCATCTGATCCATGAACATAAGATATCTTTCTGCTTATTTGTGTCTTCTTCAATTTATTTCAACAATATTTTATAGTTTTCAGTGTATAGATCTTTCACCTTCTTGGTTAAATTTATTCCTAAGTATTTTATTCTGTTTGATGCTATTGTAAATGAGAATGTTTCTTTTTCAGATAGTTTGTTGTTAGTGTGTATACATGCAGCTGATTTTTGTATGTTGATTTTGTGACCTGCATCCTTACTGAATTCGTTTATTATTTCTAATAGATTTTTGATAGAGCTTTTAGGGTTTTCTATGTATAAGATAATGTCATCTGCAAACAACCAATTTTACTTCTTCCTTTCCAATTTGGAAGAGTTTGTTTCTTTTTCTTGCCTGATTGCTCCAGCTAGGACTTCCAATACTATGTTAAAATAGAAGCGGTAAGAGTGGGCACCCTTTCTTGTTTCTGCTCTTAGAGGAAAAGCTTTCAATCTTTAATCATTTAAAGACATTTCTGTTTTTAGCTTGTATGTCTTATGGCCAGACCCATTTCTGGATGATTCTATCACCGTAAATTCAATTCTCAGACCTCTGGGAGGAAGGAAAGACAGAGGGATAGGGAAAGAGAGCGCACTTTTTGGTGAGGCTCAATTTCACTATTTCCTTTGAAAATTCTTTACATCAAATATAAAAGCACTGTGGAACTTCTTGGTCTTGCTTGAGAAATAGTGCTGAAAATTTATGCTTTTGCTGTAATTGATTCTTTTAGCTAGGTGACAGGTCAGTGGTGTATTCAATGATGTTATAATGAGATGGGCTATAACAGAGTGCTATAATGGTTTTCATTTTCACCTACAAGTGTTTTTTTTTATGTATGTGTTGAGAGGCAATCAATAGAAATGAAAAGCCTCCATATATAAAAACGGTTAGAATGACATCCTCTTACTTTTGGTTTGTATTTTAGAGTTTGTAAAGTAATTTCACTTTAATTCTCTCTTGATCCTTTTAAGAATATGGGAAAAGTATTATTACTTTCAATTTGTAGATTAGGAAATTATAACTCAGAGAATTTAATTGACTAGCCAAGATCACATGACTAAGAAATGACAGCCAGCACAGGCAGATATGTCTCCAAACACTAATCCAGTACTCTTCCAATTATTTTACTTCCTTGTGTATAGAATTAAACAAAAATTTTAAAAGATGCCAAAAGCTAAATGTTGAGTAAAATTTGTTTTTATGAACTGTCCCTAAATTTGACTAAACTGTGACAAGAAGGAAAAGATGATTTATATTAACCCATTCATGAAATTTTTATCATGCACCTGCCATGTGTCAGGTAAGTATAAGAAGTTCAATAGGGTAAAAGGCAGGTAGGTTTTCTGGTGTCATAAGAACAACAGTTTAGTGAGGAAGACAGTCGTTAGGCACATAATCAAACAATTGGCTAAGTGTGATTGTGATAAAGTGACATTTAAGCTGAGAACTGTTGAAAAGAAAGTTAGCCAGACACAGGACATGGATGAGGAGGGATTTTAAAATCTAGAAACCATGCGAAGTTTAACTTAATTACCTTAAATAAAAACAGAGAAAATTGACTTCTTCATACCACAACTTTTTGTCAATATACAGATTCTGACATGAGAGATAGAGGATGGGAGGAAGAAGGAAAGAGACTGTGCTTTATTTATTATTTTTAATAGCTATCAATTTTATACATATTATTGTATATATGTCAATCCAAATCTCCCAATTCATCCCACCACCACCCCCGTTTTCTCGTCTTGGTGTCCATATATTTGTTCTCTACATCTGTGTCTCAATTTCTGCCGTGCATACTGGTTCATCTGTACCATTTTTCTAGATTCCATATATATGTGTTGATAAATGACATTTGTTTTTCACTTTCTGACTTACTTCACTCTGTATGACACTCTCTAGGTCCATCCATGTCTCTACAAATGACCCAATTTCGTTCCCTTTTATAGCTGAGTAATATTCCATTGTATATGTGTACCACATCTTCTTTATCCATTTGCCTGTCAATGGGCATTTAGTTTACTTCCATGACCCAGCTATTGTAAATAGCACTGCAATGAACACTGGGGTGCATGTGTCTTTTTGAATTATGGTTTTCTCTGGTTATATGCCCAGTAGTGGGATTGCTGGGTCATATGGTAATTCTATTTTTAGTTTTTTAAGGAACCTCCATACTGTTTTCCATAGTGGCTGTATCAATTTACATTCCCACCAACAGTGCAAGAGGGTTCCTTTTTCTCCACACCCTCTCCAGCATTTGTTGTTTGTAGATTGTCTGATGATGCCCATTCTGACTGGTGTGAGGTGATACCTCATTGTAGTTTTGACATGCATTTCTCTAATGATTAGTGATGTTGAGCAGCTTTTCATGAGCTTCTTGGCCATCTGTGTGCCTTCTTTGGAGAAATGTCTATTTAGGTCTTCTGCCCTTTTTTTGATTGGGTTGTTTGTTTTTTTAATATTGAGCTCCATGAGCTGTTTATATATTTTGGAGATTAATCCTTTGTCTGTTGATTTGTTTGCAAATATTTTCTCTCATTCTGAGGGTCGTCTTTTCGTCTTGTTTAGAGTTTCCTTCACTGTGCAAAAGCTTTTAAGTTTCATTAGGTCCCAGTTGTTTATTTTTGTTTTTTATTTCCATTACTCTAGGAGGTGGGTCAGAAAGATCTTGCTGTGATTTATGTCAAAGAGTGTTCTTCCTATGCTTTCCTGTAAGAGTTTTATAGTGTCCAGTCTCACATTTAGGTCTTTAATCCATTTTGATTTGATTTTTCTATATGGTGTTAGGGAGTATTCTAATTTCATTCTTTTACATGTAGCTGCCCAGTTTTCCCAGCACTACTTATTGAAGAGATTGTCTTTCTCCATTGTATATCCTTTCCTCCTTTGTCATAGATTAGTTGACCATAGGTGTATGGGTTTATCTCTGGGCTTTCTATCCTGTTCCATTGATCAATATTTCTGTTTCTGTGCCAGTACCACTTGCTTTGATTATACTGTAGCTTTGTAGTATAGTATGAAGTCAGGGAGTCTGATTCCTTCAGCTCCATTTTTCCCCCTCAAGATTGCTTTGGGTATTCGGGGTCATTTGTGTCTCCATACAAATTTTAAGATTTTTTTGCTCTAGTTTTGTAAAAAATGCCATTGGTAATTTGATAGGGATTGCATTGAATCTGTAGATTGCTATGGGTAGTATAGTCATTTTCACAATATTGATTCTTCCAATCCAAGAACATGGTATATCTCTCCATCTGTTTGTGTCATCTTTGATTTCTTTCATCAGTGTCTTATAGTTTTCTGAGTATAGGTCTTTTACCTCCTTAGGAAGGTTTATTACTAGGTATTTTATTTTTTTGTTGCAATGGTGAATGGGACTGTTTCCTTAATTTCTCTTTCTGATCTTTCATTGTTAGTGTATAGGAATGCAAGAGATTTCTGTGCATTAATTTTATATCCTGCAACTTTACCAAATTGATTGATTAGCTCTAGTAGTTTTCTGGTGGCATTTTTAGGATTCTCTATGTATAGTATCATGTCATCTGCAAACAGTGACAGTTTTACTTCTTCTTTTCCAATTTGTATTCCTTTTATTTCTTTTTCTTCTCTGATTGCCATGGCTAGGACTTCCACAACTATGTTGAATAACAGCAGTGAGAGTGGGCAACCTTGTCTTCTTCCTGATCTTAGAGGAAATGCTTTCAGTTTTTCCCCATTCAGAATGATGTCTGCTGTGGGTTTGTCATATATGGCCTTATTATGTTGAGGTAGGTTCCCTCTATGCCCACTTTCTGGAGAGCTTTTATCATAAATGAGTGTTGAATTTTGTCAAAAGCTTTTTCTGCATCTGTTGAGAAAATCATATGGTCTTTTATTCTTCAATTTGTTAATATGGTGTATCACATTGATTGATTTGTATGTACTGAAGAATCCTTGCATCCCTCGGATAAATCCCACTTGATCACGGTGTATGATCCTTTTAATGTGTTGTTGCATTCTGTTTGCTAGCATTTTGTTGAGAATTTTTACATCTATGTTCATCAGTGATACTGTCTGTAATTTTCTTTTTTTTGTGGTATCTTTGTCTGGTTTTGGTTTCAGGAATGAGTTTGGGAGTGTTCCTTCCTCTGCAGTTTTTAGGAAGAGTTTGAGAAGGATGGGTGTTAGCTCCTCGCTAAATGTTGATAGAATTCACCTGTGAAGCCACCTCGTCCTGGATTTTTGTTTGTTGGAAAATTTTTAATCACAGTTTCAATTTCATTACTTGTGATTGTTCTGTTCATATTTTTATTTCTTCCTTATTGAGTCTTGGAAGGTTATACCTTTCTAAGTAGTTGTTCATTTCTTCCAGGTTGTCCATTTTATTGGCATAGATTTGCTTGTAGTAGTCTCTTATGATGCTTTATATTTCTGTGGTGTCCGTTGTCACTTCTCCTTTTTCATTTCTAATTTTATTGATTTGAGTCCTCTCCCTCTTTTTCTTGATGAGTCTGGCTAAAGGTTTCTCAACTTTATCTTCTCGAAGAACCAGCTTTTAGTTTTATTGATCTTTGCTATTGTCTTCTTTGTTTCTAATTCATTTATTTCTGCTCTGATCTTTATAATTTCTTTCCTTCTACTAACTTTGGGTGTTTTTTGTTCTTCTTTCTCTAGTTCCTTTAGGTGTAAGTTTAGTTTGTTTATTTGAGATTTTTCTTGTTTCTTGTATTGCTATAAACTTCCCTCTTAGAACTGCTTTTGCTGCATTCCCATAGGTTTTGGATCATCATGTTTTCATTGTCATTTGTCTCTAGGTGTTTTTTGATTTCCTCTTTGATTTCTTCAGTGATTTCTTGGTTATTTAGTAATGTATTGTTTAGCCTCCATGTGCTTGTGTTTTTTATGTCTTTTTCCCCTGTAATTGATTTCTAATCTCACAGCGTTTTGGTCGGAAAAGATGCTTGATATGATTTCAATTTTCTTAAATTTACTAAGGCTTGATTTTTGACCCAAGATGTGATCTATCCTGGAGGACGTTCCCATGTGCACTTGAGAAGAAAGTGTAGTCTGCTGTTTTCAGATGGAATGTTCTATAAATATCAATTAAATCTATCTGGCCTACTGTGTCATTTAAAGCTTGTGTTTCCTTATTTATTTTCTGCATTGATGATCTGTCCATTGGTGTAAGTGAGGTGTTAAAGTCCCCCACTATTATTGTGTTACTGTCAATTTCCTCTCTTTATAGCTGTTAGTATTTGCCTTATGTATTGAGGTGCTCCTATGTTGGGTGTATATATATTTATAATTGTTATATCTTCTTCTTAGATTGATCCCTTGATCATTATGTAGTGTCCTTCTTTGTCTCTTGAAACAGTCTTTATTTTAAAATCTATTTCATCTGATATGAGTATTGTTACTCCAACTTTCTTTTGATTTCCATTTTCATGGAATATCTTTTCCATACACTCACCTTCAGACTGTATGTGTCCCTAGGTCTGAAGTGGGTCTCTTGTAGACAGCATATACATGGGTCTTGTTTTTGTATCCATTCAGTGAGCCTATGCCTTTTGGTTGGAGCATTTAATCCATTCCCATTTAAGGTAATTACCGATATTTGTTCCTATTACCATTTTCTTAATTGTTTTGGGTCTATTTTTGTAGGTCCTTTTCTTCTCTTGTGTTTCCCGCTTAGACAAGTTCCTTTAGCATTTTTTGTAGAGCTGGTTTGGTGGTGCTGAATTCTCTTAGCTTTTGCTTGTCTGTAAAGCTTTTGATTTCTCTGCTGAATCTGAATGATATCCTTGCCAGGTACAGTGATCTTGGTTGCAGGTTCTTCCCTTTCATTAATTTAAATATATTGTGCCACTCCCTTCTGGCTTATAGAGTTTCTACTGAGAAATCAGCTGTTAACCTTATGGAGTTCTGTTGTATGATATTTGTCGTTTTTCCCTTGTTGCATTTAATAATTTTTCTCTGTCTTTAATTTTTGTCAGTTTGATTACTATGTGTCTTGGTGTGTTTGTCCTTGGGTTTGTCCTGCCTGCGACTCTATGCACTTCCTGCACTTGGGTGGTATTTCCTTTCCCATGTTAGGGAAGTTTTTGACTATAATCTCTTCAAATACTGTCTTGGGTCCTTTCTCTCTCTCCTCTCCTTCTCGGACCTCTATAATGCGAATACTGGCGTGTTTAATGTTGTCCAATAAGTCTCTTAGGCTGCCTTCGTTTCTTTTCATTCTTTTTTCTTCATTCTGTTCTGTGGCCGTGAATTTGACCATTCTGTCTTCCAGGTCACTTATCCGTTCTTCTGTCTCAGCTCTTCTGTTATTGATTCCTTCTCGTGTATTTTTCATTTCAGTTACTGTATTGTTCATCTCTGTTTGTTCTTTAATTCTTCTAGGTCTTTGTTAAACATTTCTTGCATCTTCTCGATCTTTGCCTCCCTTCTTTTTCTGAGGTCCTGGATCATCTTCACTATCATTATTCTGAATTCTTTTTCTGGAACGTTGCCTATCTCCACTTCACTTAGTTGTTTTTCTGGTATTTTGTCTTATTCCTTCTTCTGATACATACTGCTCTACGTTTTCATTTTGTCTATCTTTCTGTGAATGTGATTTTCCTTCCACAGGCTGTGGGATTGTAGTTCTTTTTGCTTCTGCTGTCTGCCCTCTGGTGGATGAGGCTAACTATGAGGCTTGTGCAAGCTTTCTGATGGGAGGGATTGGTGGTGGGTAGAACTGGGTGTTGCTCTGGTGGGCAGAGCTCAGTGAAACTTTAATACACTTGTCTGCTGATGGGTGGGGCTGAGTTCCCTCCCTGTTGGTTGTTTGGCCTGAGGTGATGCAGCACTGGAGCTTACAGGCTCTTTGGTGGGGCTAATGGCAGACTCCGGGAGGGCTCACAGCAAGCAGTACTTCCCAGAACTTCTGCTGCGAGTGTCCTTGTCCCTGCAGTGAGCCACAGCTGCCCCCACCTCTACAGGAGACCCTCCAACACTAACAGGTAGGTCTGGCTCAGTCTCTTATGGGGTCACTGCCCCTTCCCCCTGGGTCCCAGTGTGCACATTACTTTGTGTGTGCCCTCCAAGAGGGGAGTCTCTGTTTACCCCAGTCCTATCAAAGTCCTGCGATCAAATCCCACTAGCCTTCAAAGTCTGGTTCTCTGGGAATTCCTCCTCCTGTTTCCAGACCCCTGGTTGGGAAGCCTGATGTGGGACTCAGAACCTTCACTCCAGTGGGTGGACTTTTGTGGTGTAATTGTTCTCCAGTTTGTGAGTCGCCCACCCAGTGGTTATGGGATTTGATTTTATTGTGATTGCGCCTCTCCTAGTGTCTCATTGCGGCTTCTCCTTTGTCTTTGGATGTGGGGTATCTCTTTTGGTGAGTTCCAGTGTCTTCCTGTCGATGATTCTTCAGCAGTTAATTGTGATTCCGGTGCTCATGCAAGAGGGAGTGAGCGCACATCTTTCTACTCTGCCATCTTCTAGATGGTGCTTTAAATGAGCTGATCCTTGATAATTAATTACCACTGTTTCTTGGTTTTCATTAACATAGTTTAGCTGGAACTTTGAACAAAGAAAGCCCCACAATATTTGGGGATGTCTAATAGGATATTGTGCCACAGTAAAAACGATTAGTTAGAGGTCCAAATCTAATTGTCTTAATAAGCTACTTAATCATTTCCAACAGACAGGAGAAGACACAGAAGACCACAGTTCTAAGGCCTTCAGTTTTAAGTTTTCAAAAATTCATTAGTAAGGTAGGAGATTGAAAAATAAGGTGTAAAATTATTTTATGTAGAATTCTCAGTTATTGTTAATCAACATTTGTGGATTTGCTTTGAATTAGTCCTTCTTGGTAGCGTGAGGAACACTTTGATGGAGTTTCCATACAGAGATAATAATAGGCATCATCAAGACAAAGCAGAACTAACCAGAAGGTACTCTGAAAATAAAATTTTGACCATGAGAGGCTGAATAGCTTTCATTATAAATAGTGCAATAAAAAGGACCTATACCTAGATTAACTTGAAGCTTGGGGAATGAAATTTTTTTTGCCAATTATTAAAAATATTTTAAAATGAACTTACCTTTTTAAAAGAACATTTTTATGATGGTGTCTTTTCTGATTATAATAATATGTGCTTGTGTTGGAAAGTTGGAAAATGAAAAACAAAATACTTTAGGTTTCATGGAAGAAACAATAATAGCCAGCGATTAAGTTAAAGTAACTCAACAACCAGGTACTGATTACATTTTTTAAAATTAATTTATTAATTTTTTTGGCTGTGTTGGGTCTTCGTTGCTGCATGCAGGCTTTCTCTAGTTGCAGTGACTGGGGGCTACTCTTCGTTGCAGTGCGTGGGCTTCTCATCACAGTGGCTTCTCTTGTTGTGGAGCATGGGCTCTAGGTGTGTGGGCTTCAGTAGTTGCAGCACAAAGGCTCAGTAGTTGTGGTGCACGGCCTAGTTGCTCTGTGGCATGTGGGATCTTCTTGGACCAGGGCTTGAGCCCGTGTCCCTTGCATTGGCAGGCAGATTCTCAACCATTGCACCACCAGGGAAGTCCCACTGATTACATTTTAATATATTTCCTTCAAGTCCTTTAAGAATGTGTACAGATAACTAAATATATGAAAAATTGACACAGTACTGTGTATAACATTCAGATTTTTGTCAACTATTTGTGAACTTTTCCACATAATATTAAATATTTTTGGATTTAAAATTGTTATTTCTATACACTACTATACTTTAACATGTAGATGTGCCACACACTATTTAATCATTGTTAGATATCTTGGATGTACTATTTTTTTGCCTTCATAAATAATGCTTGAGTAAACAACCTTGCTCAAGGTGTGATTTTTTTTTCTTTTTTTTTTGGTGTAGAGTCCTATTAGGAATATATTTTTAAATTAATTTTTATTTTCGCATAGTTGCTTTACAGTGTTTTGTTAGTTTCTACTGTGCAGCAAAATGAATCAACTATACATATATCTCCTCTTTTTTGGATTTCCTTCCCATTGAGGTGACCACAGTGCATTAAGTAGAATTCCCTGTGCTATATAGTATGTTCTCATTAGTTGTCTATTTTATACATGGTGTCAATAGTGTATATGTGTCAATCCCAATCTCCCAATTCCTCCCACCCCCCTTTCCCCCTTGGTATCCATACATTTGTTCTCTATGTCTGTGTCTCTATTTCTGCTTTGCAAATAAGATCATATACACCATTTTTCGAGATTCCACATATATGCGTTAATATACGATATTTGTTTTTCCCTTTCTGACTTATTTCACTCTATGACACTCTCTAGGCAAATCCATGTCTTTACAAATGACCCAATTTCATTCCTTTTAATGGCCGAGTAATATTCCACTGTATATATTTACCACATCTTCTTTATTCATTCGTTGATGGACATTTAGGTTTCTTCTATGTCCTGGCTATTGTAAATAGTGCTGCAATGAACATTAGGGTGCATGTGTCTTTTTGAATTATGGTTTTCTCAGGGTATATGCCCAGTAGTGGGATTGCTGGGCCATATGGTAGTTCTGTTTTTAGTTTTTTAAGGAACCTCCATACTGTTTTCCATAGTGGCTGATCAATTTACATTCCCACCAACAGTGCATGAGGGTTCCATTTTTTCCACACCCTCTCCAACATTTATTGTTTGTAGCTTTTTTGATGATGGCCATTCTGAGTGGTATGAGATTTCTATAAAGGAATGTTTAAAATATATTTTAATATTTATATTTAAAGAGTATGAATGTTTAAAATGTATTTATATGTGTTATAAAATTGCATGTTCATATGCCTCATTTTTTTACGACAATTTGTACAAAATTTATGTTCATTTGTTTTCATGCCTAACAATATTGAATACAAGTGCACATTTCACTACATCTTATAAACATTGAAAATTACTCATTAAATTGTTTCTGGTAATACTGGCAGACTGAGCTAATATGTTTGCATTCTTCCTAACCTAAAATCCTTAAACTTTCAGAAAATGTATTTAAAAAATTAACCTGTAGCAGCACTGATGTTAAAATAAGCAAACCATTAGCAGACAAGTCTTTGGTAGAAGTTCCTGAAAATAAAAAAGCAGATGCCTTTGGGATCTCAGAGAAACAAGAGAAGAGAAAAACACAGCTCAAAACAATTGGGAAAACTATTGCAGAAAGAGGAAACAATGCCAAGGATATTTCAAGCTTAGAGGCAACGCATACAAAGCCATGTGATGAGTGTGGAGGAGTTATCAACCGAAGCACTGCTTGTGAGTTTGCACTTCCATCCCTTAGATTTCTCTCTAAATTAACTAATGTGTCTGGAGTGAGCACCTGGAATGAATGCTTTGGTCTGAGAGGGAAGTAGAAAGAAGGTACATCTTCTCAGCAGGGAAACAGTTTAAATTACTCTCCATGCCCACCCTGAGTTAAAGACCCTTTTATTTTAGGACTCAGGATGCTGGTCTACAGCCCTTCTATAGGCATGCTCAGTGTAAATACACAGAGACAGCATTCAGCCTTCTGGTTGTACAGGGGAGGGAGGCCTGTTGTACAGCCAGAAAGTTACAAGGGCCAAAGACAAAGTATCCATACCTGTTAACCATGCAAATTGACATGGTCCTTCTTTCATAAATGTACACCACCAACCAAGGTTCATCAGACATTTGAAGAAAACTAATAGCATTTTCCTTTCAACATTGAATTGCCTTGGCATCTTTGTAGAAAATCAATTGACTTTATTTCTCAACTCACTGTTATGTTCCATTGATCTTTATACATCTACCCTTTCACCAATACCAAACTATCCTGATAACTGTGACTTGAAATCATGTAGATTAGGTGCTCCAACTTTGTTCTGCTTTAAAAATATCATTTGGCTAGGAATTATACATTTCCATACAAATTTTAAAACTCAGCTTGTTAATTTGTATAAAATGCCTGCTGGAATATTTTATTGGGAATGCATTGAATCTATAGACCACTTTGGGAAGAATGGACATATATTCAGTCTTTCAATCCATGAGCATGCTGTATCTTTTCATTTCTTTAGATCTTTTTAAATTTTCCCAATAATGTTCTATAGTTTTCACTGTAGAAGTTTTGGGCTCCTTTGGTTAAATTTATTCCTAGATATTTTGTGATTTAGATGTTATCATAAGTCAAGCTGATTGCCTTTTTACTTTTTACTGGTAGTGTAGAAAAATGCAATTGATTAACAAAATACAGTTTACATTATCTTACACGTTTGCATATCTAATGTATTAATTTGAGTAATTGTTTTTGGATTTTTTTTCCATGTACAATCATAGGGGTATAGAGACAATATTATTTTTTCCCTCTGTTCTTTGTGTTTTTACTTTCATTTTTTTATATAGCTTTATTGCAATTTCTAGGACATTAATTACAATTTGACAAGAAATGGTGCATGTGGGTGTCTTTAGCTTTTTCCTATACAAGGCGTTTGGGGGCAGTTTTTCACTGTTGAGTACTACATTAGTTGTAGATGTTTTATATGCCCTCTATCAGAATGAGAAAGTTTCCTGCTCCTCTTATTTTGTTGAGGGTTTTTGTATGATTGGGTATTAATTTTAAAAAATTTTATTCAATTGAAATGGTTATATTATCTTCCTTATTTTGTTATTACGGTGAATTGCATTGAATAACTTTTGAATTTTAAGCCAATCTTACACTCATGGTGTAAACCCTACTTGGTTATGTTGTATATATTTGCATATACACTCCATTGATCAACTGGGTTTGCTAATATTTACTTCAGGATTTTTGCATATATGTTTAGAAAAGATACTGGTCTATACGTTTTTTGTGTGAAGTCTCCAGCAGGTTTAGTATTAGAGTTTTGCGTGCCATATAAAATGAGTTGCGCAGCATTCTCTATTTTTTTAAAATAAAAAGCTTTATCTCTATTTTTAGCAGTTTAGCTAAAGATTGATCAATTTTGTTGATCTTTGCAAAGAAATATTTTTGGCTTTCTTAATTTTCTCTATTGTCTGCTTTCTATTTTAGTGATTTCTACTTTTATCATTATTATTTCGTTCCCTCTACAGTTGACCTTGAACAATGTGGAATTGAACTATACAGATCATTTATACACGGATATTTTTCAATAGTAAATACTATAGAACTACACCACCGGTGGTTGGTTGAAACCTGGGGTGTGGAGGAATGGCAGATATGGAGAGTTCACTATAAGTTATACGCAGATTAATCCCCACATTGTTCAAGGGTCAACTGTATTTATTTTGGATATATTTTACCCTTCTTTTCATAGATTCTTAAGGTGAAAGCATAGGACATTGTCTTAACACTTTATTTTTTTTTTCTAAAATAAGCATTCTACACACTGCTTTAGCTGCATCCCACAAATTGACATGCTAAATTTTCATTACTGTTCAATTAAAACTATTTTCTAATTTGTCTTGTGATTTCTTCATTGATGCTCAGTGAGCATCTTTATGACTGTTATTTTGAACTCTCTTTTGCTTAAATCCCTTATCTCCGTTTCATTAAGATGGATTCCTGGATATTAATCTTGTTCTTTTGTTTGGGATATATTCCCTTACTTCTTCATTTCCATTGACTCTGTTGGTTTCTGTGCATTAGATAAAATAGCCACCTCTCTCCATCCTGACAGACTGGTCTCTTGGAGATGAACCTTGTCAATCAGCCCAGCTTGAGCTCCAGGTTGCTTCTCAAACCTTTGTGATTGTCAAAGTCATCGTCTTTGTTTTTAGTGACTCCCAGTATTTCAAGTTGTGCCAAAGGGATGATCCAAAGGGATGATCACAGACAGCAGCTAGGTGCAGTCTGACTGGAAGCTCGACCCTCAGGCAGCAGCTAAGAAAGTGTGCAGTAAAATCCCTTCCAGGGAGAAACTGGGAGATGAGTGTTTGCCTGCTTCCTCTGCATTGAGCCTAGGCTTATAGCCGTGGGGAGTGCGCCTGTGCGCATTTGAAAACGGCTTCTTCTCTTGCTATAGTCTTGTGGGACTCATGAATTCAAGTCTTGTTGCATGTCAGAGCTAGGCGATTTGGGGGTCCATCCCTTGGAAAGCAGCCATGAAAATTGATGGAAAGCAGTCCATCCCTTGGAAAGCAGCTAGATGCGTGGACAGGTTCCTTCCAGGGAGATGCTGATGACTCGGTTTTGTTGTTGGAACGTGACAGAAGTGCCCACCGGCTCTTTCAGGCTCTGGGAAGGCTTGCAGTCAGTACCCAGAGGCTACTAAATAGAAGCAGGAGCCCGAGGCAGTAGCTTGTGAAGTCTGCAGTCAAACTCCATCCAGGCAAGAACTGGGAGATGGGTGTGTTTGTTGCTCCCTCTGTGCTTAGCCCTGCTGGCAAAGCCCGCTCACTCACTTCACCTGTTAGCTGCTGCTTCTTCACTTGCTGTAGTCTTGTGCATTCATGAGCACAGCTCCATTGGCTTTCAGGAGTAGGTGATTTAGGGGCCTGTCTCCCCTGTGGCAGCCTTAAGAGTTGGGGCGCTAGATGTGTGGTCTAAACCCTATGGTACTTAGGAGAAATTGGGAATAAGGGTCCTCTCCCAGTTGTAGGCCACTGTGCCAGGGGTGGGGTTTTTGTGAGAGTGTGTCTCAGCACTTTTGGCCAGTTGTTTTTTTTTTGTTTTTTTTTGCGGTACGCGGGCCTCTCACTGTTGTGGCCTCTCCCGTTGCGGAGCACAAGCTCCGGACGCGCAGGCTCAGCGGCCATGGCTCACGGGCCCAGCTGCTCTGCGGCATGTGGGATCTTCCCGGACCGGGGCACGAACCTGTGTCCCCTGCATCGGCAGGCGGACTCTCAACCACTGCGCCACCAGGGAAGCCCTATGCAAATTTTTTTTTTTTTTCCTTCCTGCCAGTTTTGATGTGAGTATTTTCTGAGTCACCCGCCGTATGGGAGTCATTCATTAATTTCCGGATTTCTCTCAAAGGAAGTTGCTCCATGTGTAGCTGTATATTTGGTATATCTGTGAGAAGAGGGAAATTCAGGAGACTCTTAGGTTGCCATCTTGGTCCAGAGTCTCCTTTACCACTTCTTGTAATGCAGGTCTGTGGGGGACAGTTTTTTTTTTCTGAAAATGCCTGTATTTTGTTTACCTGATGGACAAATATGTCACTACTTTTCCCCCCTAATTTAATTGCCTGCACTGTCCCTCCCATCTCAGGGCAAAGCCACAAAGAAAGGGGGAAGGAAAATTCTGGTTGCTTCTCCAATTTCGCCTACCTTCCACAGTATACCTGCTTTTGTCTATCCTTTAGAATCCTTAGTTGTTTTTCGTATTTGCCCAGAGTTTATGTTTGGTATCAGCATAAACCAGAGGGTGGGTCTGAATAGGGGTTATATCACTATATCAGAGACAAAATTCTTTTCTTTAGTTTTTGTATCTACAACAGTAGCATAATAATTTTTGCATGCTTGCCACTTTTTAACATGTTTTAAATGAAATTTATTGGAAAAGATGATTAATTGAAATGTATACCATATAAAAGAGTGATACAGAGTTATATATTGAAATGTAATTATCTCTAAAAATATTGAGTAACATAAGCAAGTATAATTTGTTTTAAAACAGAAACAAAATAGAAAAATGTATATTTGAGCATTTATATCTATTTTTAAATTTTGGAATAATTTTAATACCATGTAAGACAAATATCTTCTCATTATTCTTCTCTTTATCATTTTTTCTTGAAGATGTTATAATATATAAAGAAGCTGAAAGGAGTTCTGTTTCACTGTTTAGGTAACAGGACATAAATGAGTTTTTAATCCCCCAAGTCCTACTATGATAGGATTCTTTGACCTTTGGTTGCTTAAGTAATGTTATTATTAGCATGAAAGTCTGTTTTTGCCCATTGTCAGTCATGAACTTCATGATAAGAATCTGGGACAATTATAGAATTTACAACTTTGACTAAAACATATGTGGCCTCAAATTGAAGAGGAGAGTTAAAGTCAAAGAAAAATGACAGATGTCTTTCAAGCTGTTGCCTTGTGCTCAAATAATGGTAGATTCAAAGCCAGCTCAGCATTTCCCAGAGCCTGATATTTCATCACAGCTCTGTCAACACAGCTTGATCAATGTCTTCAAGGGAAATGTGGAGACAAATGGATGATTAACTTCAAGTATTTGTCACTGAGACCAAGCTTGGAGCAGTTCTGGGCAGTGCGATGGATATCACAGAGAAGCCTCTTTGTATCTTCCAGTCAAATGGAGTAACTGTGAAAGTATTTAATAGTATAGGAGAATCCTCATTGCTCACCTTCAACTTCCCTGAATTTTCCTGGGCAATGTTAATATTCTGCAGTGCCAAATGTATAGCCAAAAAAAGGAGCGTTAGGGACACAGAGGAAAAAGGAAAGACACACTCAGTTCAATTTACCTCTATGTTTGGATTTTCCAGAGACCATTTTCTCTTCCTGCATAATTTTACAAGATAAAACACGTACGTGTATATAATTGGATAACATGCATATGGTGGAACAAACTTAGGATTTGGATTCAGAAGACGTGGGTTTTGTTCCAGTTCTACCACTCACTAGATGTGAGACCTTAAGCAAGTTACCTATCTACATGTTCCAAGTTTCATTATTCTCATCAATAAAATTGGAATAATAAAGCCTGATTCATGGGATTTTATAAGGCTTACATGCAAGTACCTGGCACATAGCAGGAAAGGCCTTATAAAGGTTTAAAAGAAAAAACACAGATAAATGTATATTTGTACATGTATACATTTATGTGGAAGGAAAGCCTGTCTAATATAAGACAAGCCAAGAAGAGGCTATTTGCAGTACTAGTTTTACTAATAAAATTCAAATAGTAAACAATCACAGTTTTATTATTATATATATATATATATATATATATATATATATATATATATATATAAAGGTTTTTTAGGTGGAGTGTTTCTTCACTGTTAGGCAAATGCCACATTAATTAGTACTCTAGCAGAAAGAGTGTCAAAACTAATGGTTTTTGTTCTTTTTAGAAAGCATGCTGCCTTCTGGCTAGACTTTTCCATCCTTCAGGAGTAATCAGTTGGCTTTTTAAATAGTACAATATGATAATGATATTTATAAACCACAATTATTTTAATAAATAATCTTCAACTATGTTCAGTGTTAAAAAATATTTCTTGATATATACCTGATAAGATGACAAGTTTTTTTTTTTTTTGATAACACAGCCTGAGTGGCACCTGGTGTCCACATTTCATTTAGCTCTTTTCTTCATGGCTTGTGGGCTGCACCTCTGCTCAGAGAGCTTTATCCTGGGACACATATTTGATCTAGAGCTGGGCGAAGGACAAAGATCAGAGCTGTTTAACCACATTCATGGAAGAGAAAATTCCCTGCATTTTAAATAATCATCTTTTATAGCCCAAACTCCCATTCATTGATTAAATCTTAAAGTCAATGGTCTTAAATAGCTTAGTGCTTAGTGTAAAACTCCAATATGTTTTCTAAAAATATGATCTTTCTTAATTTCATCCACATGCTGAGATTCCTGATTTTCTGGCAAAGTTGGCTTGAATATTTTGTGAGGTGCAGACTGAGGAAAATTCAGTTCTGAAAGTAGGGGTCTTGGGAATCAGAGCTTTCAGCTCCTGGTTCAATTTCACATAAACTTTCTAAGTGGCAGCGTTCGGGCATCACCCACATCTGCTGCCTTCAGTGGTGCTTTTGTACTTCCTTGTCTCCCTGGAAGAGTTTGAAAATATGAAAATCTGTAACTGCATTCTCGGGAAAATATTTTTACTATAAAGGGCAAGCCAAGTCCCTTCAAATCATATATGTTTATATTTTTAAAAAATCTTTGTTTACTAAACTACTTAAGCCTATATTTCTTTCCTTCTGTAACACCATTCTTACTCTATAAGCAATTAGGAAACCTTCTTGAATGTATTATAATGTATATATACAAATATGCATACATGTATAAATATATGTCTATATAAATTTCATACATATTTTATACATACATGTATATATGTGTATGTATAAAGCTCTCTGTATGACTTAACATGCATGTGTGTAGAAGAAGATATTAAAACAGGGCTTTTCCTTTCCTGTCAGCTGAAGCCCCAGTGCAAAGTGTTGAATTCCAAGCACAAACTCTGTATTGACAATTGTCAATTGTCCCAGTAGATTTGTACTAGCAGAAAGACAAATACACTTGTTGGGTCAATCAAATAAGATTTCCTTTTCCAAATAATACGGAGAGAAGTTGGTACAGTCAGCAGTGGTCCTCAGGACATTTATGGAGATGTTAGCTTCCAGATGTCAGCAGGGTTGACAGTAGTGGAGGGCAATGTCTGAGTCAGCGAGAGCCCTTCAGAATCTCAGGATTAACCACATTCATGGAAGAGAAAATTCCCTGCATTTTAAATAATCATCTTTTGTAGCCCAAACTCCCATTCATTGATTAAATTAAGGCACAATGGCCAACCCCATTCCCCAAGTCAGCATTCTACATGTCGTATGCTTGAGGCTGGGGCATGTGTACAAACTATACCTAAGTCATCTGGATGTGTGTTGAGAGGACCGCCTCTTCTGAGTCAGCTGTATTTATCTCATAATTCTCAGTCTTATACACAATATATAAGGTGGTTGCTGAGAAAAGCAGAGAGCAGAACACTCAGGCATGAATACATCTCTCATTTATTACCCTTGTGCTTTCCTGGCTGAATAAGTCCTGTCCAGGTAAGCTCCTGAACTTGAGGCTATAGAACAGGAAACAGGGCTGGTTCCCCAGAGCTCTCTGGAAGCTGTGCTAACAGAATCATAGACCGGCCATGGGGGTTATTCTTCAACCACCAATGAGGCTATACTGAGTTCTACTCTTTCCCTAACTTGATGGCTTATTCTAGAGTTTCACTAATTATTTTCTTCAGGTTTCTGGACATTGTTTGTGGGAATAATTCAGAGTCCTGTGCCCTAGTAGGACAGAGAAATATCTAACACCTTCCTCTGTGTCTCCATTCCCTCACAGTCCAAGGAAGTTTATCCAGTTAGGACAAGGAGTTTGCAGTCTTGTCAGCATTCTCAGAGTTCAAGTGAGGTGAAGAGGCACAACACAGATAATTTTTAAAATAAAATAGTTGACAACCATCCCAGTAGTCTTCAAATTTTACCTTAATTCTTCGTTTGGCTAGTGTTGGTAGTTAAGGGATTGACTATTTAAAATAGATAATGAGAGTAGAAATGCCTTCCTGTATCAGATGGATAACTTCTTCAGAAAATATTGAAGAAATAAAAGTACTTTTGGATAAATCTGAGACCTAAACTTTTAACAAAAATTCAAAATGGTGTAGAATCAAATAACTAGGTAACTATGTACAACCTCGATATTTTTACAGTTTTAGACGTAGCTAGTGGTCTGCGTTCGTCAGTGCAGCACTCAGTGGGACAATACCAGCACTGATTTCCAGGGCAGCTCCCTGGCACGAGCGCTGCCTTGCCTTCTCAATATCACTCCTATTTCTGTGCATTCTTCCTTCCAAGTAACTTCCTTCCACATTTCAGCCTCTGAGTATCTCACACCGGTGGGTTGTTCATTATCCATACCAAATAGGTCAGTGAATATTTGTACTCTTCCACTGGAGTGAATCAAGCTACAAGGCGTATGAAGAAAGGGAAAGGGAATAAATGAGACAAGTTGGCCTGGACACTCTGCCTTTGTATGCATTTTCTTTTAGACACTCAACATGGGTCTAAACACTAAATGGGCCGAAGACTGTTAATTTTTCAAAACATTCCCAGCTTTTTCAATATCTTCTACTTTTTTTATATTATAAAAAGCAACTGAAGGGCAGTGGTTCACATGATTTTCCCTCTCTTCTTTTGCAATGACAGCTTTTTGCAGGGCTGGTTAAAGGTAGAGTGAAGAAAAGAGGAAGGTTTCTTTATTAGGCTTCTGGGCTTTGCCAGTGCCTACCTACTGTGTGATTTTGATCAGCTGTATAAAACCTCATCTATAAAATGTGATATTGCGGCTCCTCAGGATTACGGAGTCAACGAGTCGTTTGTGACCTTCTACTTTGTGCTGTATTCCGGGGTTGGAGCAATGAACAAAAGAGATAAAGGCCCTGGCTTCGAGGTGCTTAACATTTCAGTGAGAAGAGCAGGATATAAATAAATAAGTAAAATATGTAATTCATCAGACGGTGATAAGCCCTTGAGAGAAAAATTAATTGAGAAGCGGGGAAGAAGTGGGAGGTTTGTGTGATGACAAATACCCATATCAGAGATGCCTTCTCTGAAATTACGATCAGGGGATATTTGAGCAGAGACCAAGGGAGGTAAAGAAGCAAAGGAATTCTTTCCTTCTCTATCGATAAACTAATGTTATGTCACTAGAATGTGGCTCCCCTAAGTCAGAAATTTTTGTCTGTTTTGTTTATTGCTGTATTTCCAGCACCTAGAATAGTATCTGATATTCAGAGAAAGTATCAATACCTAAAGAGTTGGTAAATAAATGAGTAAATGGACAAGCCAATAAACTGTGAGTAAGTAACCAGGGAGTTAGGAGGAGAGAAGAGCAATTGTCCTGGAGCCCACATGAAGAAAGTGTTTGAAGGAGGCTGTGATAAACAGTGTCAAATACTCATAGGTTGGATAAGACGAGTGGCGAGTGACGACAATAGCACTCTTGTGGTAGAATTCTTGAGCTTGTGCACTTCTCTCAATCCTGCAACACACCAGGTTGAGTGCTGACAGCTTCCCTTTTGCTTTCCCTAGGGCAGTGCTACAGCTTAAGTTTGTCGTCTCTCCCTAGCCTACAGATTTGGGCTGGCTTTCTTTGCTCACTCACTAGCCTTCTGCCAAAGTTCCCTCTAGCCGCCACTGGGAGCCTGCACAGGGAGCAGGGAGGAGAGGTGGGTGGGTGAATCACATGAGGTATCGGGGTGCCCATGGCCAGTTGGGAGGATTCACAGGAGAGGTGCCCCAGAGACTTGTGGGAGGACTTTTTGTCGGAGTCTATGACCTGGTTAGTAGGACCCATGTGTCTTTCATGCCCTCAGAGAATCTTACCTGCCACTCTCCCAGCCTCTCCCTGCCCCCTAGTCATACAGCTCAAGGCTCAGCACCCTGGATGGGGTCAGAGGGAAAAGGCAGAGTCCTGCACATCTGGGAGAGACAGGTGCTCACTCTGACAAGCTCACTGTCCCCTGCGTGAGACAGGATTATTGGGGGTGAAGAGGGCAAGGAATTAAGAGGCCAGGATTTGGGAAGTGTCAGCGAAATATCTTAGCATCCATGGATATTGTAATAATAAATATTAAAGCATAGTGTCGGTGGGTAAGATATTAAGCCAGGTGTTACAATCTTCTAGGAATGAGCTGAGACTCGGTGGCCTGGACGGCTGTAGATGACTGAATCCAAATGGGGTATATTCGTTTCCTATTGCTGCTGTAAAGAAGTACCACAAACTTGTGATTCTGGAAGTCAGAATTCCAAAATCACTGGGCTAATGTCCAAGTGTCAACAGGGCTGGTTCCTTCTGGAGGCTCTGAATGAAGGATCTATTTCTGGGTCTTTTTCAGCTTTCAGTGGCTTCCTGTATTCCTTGCCTTGTGTCTCCTTCCATCTTCAAAACATGTCATTCAAATCTCTGCTTCTATTGTCACACTCACTACCTTCTCCTCTTCTTTTCTCGGATCTCCCTCTGTCTCCCTCTTATAAGGATATTTGTTATTACATTTACGGTGTACCTGACATGGATAATCCAGGATACCCTCCCCATATAAGATCTTTAACTTACTCACATCTGCGAAGACTTTACCATGTAAGAAAATATTCACAGGTTCCAGGGGTTAGGACCTGGATATTTTGGGGGTCCAATATCCAGCCCACCATGCGATGGTTTAGACTGATGCAGTGGGTTTCAGAGGAGCCTGGAGAGAAGTTTAATGGTCTGGAAGCAGCTGTATGGAGTAAGGAAGATACCCATTCCTACATGTTAAAAGTCAAGGAGAGGACACAGGCTCCATTTGAGAGGGATCGAGGAGAAGCAGTGGCATCAGGGAATCATCAAGTTTCCACTGGAGCAAGAAAGTGGAGGGAATTTTCAGAAAAGAGGTTCAAAATAGAGATTTTGCTGATAATCTACCTTGAACGCTGAACATAAGGGAAGTGTTTGGGGAGAGGGAGTGTGTGAGACTGGGTCAGATTTGGAGATAGGCTCTACTTGCTGTGGTTATAAAATGTTATTGAAAACTCTTTGGCCAATCTAACATTTTTTTTTTCCCATATTGGTGATTTAGTGCATTTGTCTGAATGTCCTCAATTCCCTCCCTCCCCTGCCATATCATTAAAGTCCAGTGGTAGCTTTACTAAATATAGGTTGGTGTTGACTACACTGGGCCATATTTTGCCAGTGCTCAATATGTAGATACAAGGAAAAAATTTTTTATTGTACTTAAAATTTTTGTTTTGTCCAATTGTTTTATTTACCTTCTTTAGGTGTTTCAGTTATACCCAAATGAGCTTTGTTTGTGTATTCTCTTTATCTTCTGCTTTTAAAAAATTTCTTTTTATCTTTATTTCTTTTTCATAAGAGTAACTTCTTTCTCTTCTCTCCTCTATTTCTCTTACTTTGCTTTATATTTGTATATTCTTGTGTTTCTTCGAATTTAGTCTTCATTTCCAATTTTTCATTTTCTTCTCTTTTATTCATGAGTTCTATTAGCTTTCTTTCTTTTTTTTTTTAATATTTATTTATTTATTTTGCCTGCACCGGGTCTTAGTTGTGGCACATGAGATCTTTAGTTAGGGCTTGCAGGCTTCTTAGTTGCAGCATGCATGTGGGATCTAGTTCTCCGACCAGGGGTTGAACCCAAGCCCCCTGCATTGGGAGTGCAGAGTCTTAACCACTGGACCACCAGAGAAGTCCCAAGTTCTGTTAGCTTTCGAAAAAATTTATAGCCTTCTGCTGTCCAGTCATGTCATCTGAGATGTTCTCATCTTGACTTATGCTGTCCTTTCAGAGCTTTGATAATTTTTTTAATTTCTTTATCTCTTTCTGAAATAATATGCTACTTTCATTTTCTTTGTAGTCATGGTTTGTTAGTGTTTTTCATTATCTGTTGTGAGATAATTTGGATTTTTTTTCATCTTTAACTTTATGTCTTTATAGGGGTTTTGATTGTAATCTTATTTTTTATTTATTTCACATGTTTACATGAGATTGCGTTTCCTGGATTTTAGGGAAGATGTTTCTGTATGGGAGGCATGGATGGGTGGAAGTAGTTTTTCCCCCTCAGAGTTCAAGAGCTTTTCTTTTTCCCTCCCTCCCTCCCCCCCTCCCTCCCTCTCTCCCTTCCTTCCTTCCTTCCTCTTTCTCCCTCCTTTAGTTCTATCTATCTATCTATCTATCATCTATCTATCTATCCACCCATCTATCTAATGTTTTAGCCACTTATACATCTCCCAGGGCTTAGTCTGATCTGATTCAGGTAAGTTTCCTGCCTCTGTATCTATATTGTCCAGAACTCTACCAGCCTTGCTCTTTGAGCTGGTGGTCTCACTGTTAAACATTCTAGGCTGCTGTCACAGTACTCTATGCTCTCTTGGTTTCTTCTGCCACACAGTATCTGAACCTTATTTCTCCTTGTGATCCCCAGTGTTCTCCCTTTTCCCAGTGTGACTTCTGCTTCTGCAGTTTTACTTTAGTGTGAATAAAAGGGAAGACTTATTGGATATTTTTGCATTCCACTGGTGATTCAGCCTCTTTTGCATTATTTGAATTTCTTACGTTCCTCTTAGTGGTGTCCTGGAGTTTTTGTGCACTAACCTCTTATTTGGAGCCTAAGAGGACTTCTGCAAAGTTCGTTGACTGTTCTCAGATTTACTCACATAGGGTTCCATTCAGTGTTTCTGTGTTCCTCTCCTTATGGGGGTGAGTATTTAATTGGTGATTACTCTGTTCTGTGACTTATAACATCTTTCTGTATTTTTCCTCATCACTGTTAACACTGGATAACTGTTGGAGCTAGAAGAGCTGTACTGTTGTTGGTATTTTAGCCCCACCTGAATGGTTCCTTATTATCTCATTTTATTGAAGGTATCATTGGTTGTTATATTATTTTCTTGAAGTGTCTTAATTGTTCTTTTAATAATATTTTTTGCATGAAGGGATTTGAGGAGATGATCAAAAGTTTACTACACTCCTTTCACTGCCTCCAGAAGCCTGTCTTTACATATTCTTTTCTGGATGTTTGAAGGATCTTCTCTTTGCTTCTAGTGTTATGAAATTTCACTGTGGTACTTTGTGGACTCTCTCAAACGGGACACTCAGGTCCTTCTGCACCTTGAAAATGTCTTGAATGATGTTATTGGTTTCTTCTCTTTATTTTCTCAGCTTTTTATTTCTGGAACATCTATTATTTCGATATTGAATCTACTGAAGGTTTTCTACTATTTTTCACTTATTCTCCTATTTTCCATTTTCTTATCTTTTTGGCATACTTTCTAGAAAATTTCCTTCTTCTAAACTATCCACTGAGTTTTTCATGTCTACTTTTTTTGTACACTCTGAAAGCTATTACTTTTTGTTTTCTGAATATTTCTTTATATAGCATCCTATGTATAGGATGTGGGTTCATGGATGCAATAACTTATTTCTCTCAGAATGTTAATGATAGTTAAGATTTATTATCTTTTCAAAGTCTTCTCCTCCCTACATAGTTCTTACCTGTTTTTCTTTTAGCCCAAATTACTTTTTTCCTGTTTTGGCTGGTTTTTGCCTTTGATTTTATAGGCTTTTAAAAATGTGTAGTAATCCTTGGCTGAGAGCTCATATTTAAAATTAAAACAGTGAAAAGTTGATGGGAGGCTCTGAGTGTATGGGTGGGGCTTATCAATTTCGAACTTTATTGTGGGATATTTGTTTGAGGAATGTTTGCTGTCCGTATCGTAGACATTTACTCCTGAGCTCTTCAGAGTGCCTGAGGATTTTTTTCCGTTCACCTGCCTGGATGATATGCGTGTAGCTGCCAGAGTTTGGGGAGCAGAGTGAGAGAACAGGGTGAAGCTTTCCATATTCAATACACAGTTTTGTACTTAATTCCTCTGTATGTGTGGAATCTCACAGGGTGGGAGAATTTTGATACTATCTCAAAAAATATATATCCTCTAAAGTGCAAATACGAATCACAGTGACATACCCATGAGGATGACTAAATGAACAAGACAGACAATAGCAAGTTTTTGTGAGGATGTGATGTTGGAGATATCATGCATTGCTGGTGGGATGTAAAATTGTGCAGCCACTTTTGAAAACAGTCTGTTAGTTTTTAAAAATGATAAACAGAATTACCACATGTCATAGGAATTTCACTCCTAGGTATATACCGAGGGGAAATAAAACATATGTTTGCACAAAAGCATGTACACAAATATTCACAGCAGCTTTGTTCATAATAGCCCCAAAGTGGAAACAACTCAAATGTCCATCAGTGGAAAAATGGGTAAACAAAATGTGGTATATACGGACAATGGAATGCTATTCTGCAATACAAAGGAACGAAGTACTGCTACATACTGCAACATGGATGAGTTAAAAGTGTTATGCTAAGTGAAGGAAGCTTCATAAAAGGGCATATATTGGATTAATTAATGTATATTAAATGTCTAGATTAGGTAAATACATAAGGACAGAAGGCTTAATTAATCTTAATTAATTTAAAATTTAATAAATTTTAATTAATTTGATTAATGATTTCTTAGAGCTGGGAGGAATGGGGGAATTGAGTAGTAGTTAGTGATTCTGGGGCTTCTTTTGGGGTCATTAAAATGTTCTAAAATAGATGGTAATGACAGTTACACAATTCTATGAGTATACTATAAACTATTGAATTATATACTTTAAATGGGTAAATTGTATGGTATGTGAATTATATCACAATAAAGCTGTCACAAAATATAGCCATAGTTCTCTGTCAGTGAAAGAGAGAAACAGTAACCTCGAGCCTTTGAATAGAGAAGATCTGGGTCTTAATGCTTTTAAAGCAAGTTTTCAACAAATTCTTATTGAGTGTTCATTTAATTCAGTTCCAAAAAAATATTCTTCTGCCAGTTATTCAGGTGTTTACGGATCTATGTTTAAATGAGGTTGCTTCTTAAACTTTTCATACCAGCGGTTTCAGATTCAGCTTTCTCAATGTGCTCAATTAGTTACCATTTTTCCATCTGCCTTCCAACTTCTAAAATAGTTGCTCTGTTTTCTTCTCTTGCTCTGTTTGTTGTAATAGGTTTATACCTTAAAAGACTCTTCACTGAAGTTTTAATCGAATTTTAGGAGGAAGTAAAAATACTACATGTGTTTACTCAACAAACTTTATCTGGTGGTCAATAGGCTACATTTGTTTGATTTTAAAAATTCGTATTAGAAGGAAGTTTGAATTCTTAACATTTATCCGCTTTCATATCTGGGAATATTCTGATATATGTTCAACTGTCATGAGTGGCATTGGTAGTTTATAAGCAGTAAGGCAAGATGGCTTAGTGGCATTTTTAAAGTTCTTGGTTCCCTCTTTTTACTGATACCTGCATGGCTCAACAATTTTACCAGAACGGAGTACAATTGGATATATTCCCACAAGTTGTTGTTTGAGGGTTAACATAAAAATATATAAATTATTAACTAATTTACTGAATTACTTACTAATTTACTAAAATGACTAGCTAACTTAAGTGAAAACACTTAAAATTGCCTTTTTAAGTAACTCAAAAAATCCTAGCAAACTACATTAATGCACATATTCATACATTTATATACTGAGTAATTAGCTTTTGATTTCAAGTGCTCTTTTCCTCTGATTAGCACTAAAATTCTTCTTTCTTAACTATCTGTGGTAATCATTTCTATTCTGACGTGCAGTATATTGTGTACAAAACCTCCTGTTTACATTTTAAAAGACTGTGGACGTAATTTTTAAGGCTTTCTTTTTACGTTCTCAAGTTTGAGAGTTTTCCTTGCCTCTATTTGTGAGGTACACACTGGAGAAAAGACTAAGATAAGTATCCAAATCATGTTTCTATACTGTGTGCTTCTATTTTTGTGACTATTTCATCTCAAAGTATTTTTCCCTGGTTTGTTAATACAATCTTCTCAATTCTTGGTATTTATAGATACCTGTGTATTGCTACCTATGTATTTTTTATCAGTCATAATTCATATATTTACTTTCAGAATTGCCTCACTTTAGAATCAAAAATCCAGCAGAACCTTTGTTAAAAGCTAAAATTCTCAATTTCCTTCCTCAAAACCTATTAGATAATGAGAAGAAAGAAATTTAAATAGTTATACAAAAATTGAATTTGAGGGAACCATGTCAAGTAGCAAAATTCATGCAAACTTTGATAGTTGCTTTTAGAAAGAATCACGGAGTAGTTTTTATTAAGTTTAGGAAAGATTATTATTGAAATGTCTTTAAGATAAAATGGTAAAGTTAAGGATAAGTGATTATTTGTATGTAAGGGTCATAGAGGGATGACGATTCTTTTTATCTGTATTATAGGAACAAAGCCTCTCTCTAGAACGGCTTTTACATACTTAGAACAAATAATGAAAATTACTTTGACTGTAACGCAAAATTCATATTTGGAATTCACTACTGTTTGGTTGTAATTGAGACAGATTCTTCATTTGAGTTTTTAAAAAGTTGACCAATATTTGTTCAGCAATCACCTTTTGCAGTTATACATTGTTGTTGCTATAGCTCTCTAGATGTACACAATCCTGTGTCATGCAGAAATAATTAATGAAACCCATGCCCAGAAGAACCTAAAGTGTAGTTTTATGCATATTAGGATAAGAACAATCAAATTTCATGGTTCAGGGATAACCTAATTTCTGCATAGTCGAGAAAGAAACTGCTTCTCCAAGGACAGCTTCAAGTATTTAATGGTCAGGTGCTTTGTGGAGCTTGTCTTCCTGAACTATATGGATTAGGCTGCCAGGTGGAACTGTTGTCTCACCTTCTGTAATAAATATACTTTCATAAACAAGTAGTTTGAGTCCTAAACTTGTATAAAACCTTTGTGGTGGTTATGGCTACTATGTGAAAAGATGTATATTTACAGTACAGTGTCCAAAATGCCTATTTATTGAACTCTCATTAAAAATCAGAACTCCTTTTTTAAACATTTATTACTCCCATTAGGGACTTCCCTGGTGGTCCAGTGGTTGAGGCTCCACGCTCCCAATGTAGGGGCCCCGGGTTCCATCCCTGGTCAGGGAACTAGATCCCCCATGCCGCAAATAAAGATCCCGCATGCTATCCCTCGTGCCGCAACTAAGACCCGGTGCAGCCAAATAAATAAGTATTAAAAAAAAAAATCAGAGAAGAAAGATTAACACGTGAGGGAAAAGGTAGAGAAAGATTCAAAGAAAGGCTGAGAATCTGGGTATCTAGCACAGGAATAGGTGGAAGATTAAAGAAAAGGTGTTTCAGGTAGAGAGAAGAAATGCAGGAAAGGGAGTATCAGAAACTGAGCATGGTGGGTACAGGGCATGTAATTCTCAGACACCAGCACAAAGAAAATGTGATGAAAATAAAATTGTTAATCCTGTGTTTAACCAGGGCACACCAGATCACATAGAGTAACCATGCCACGGATGGTCAGACACCGCTAATGCCTTGCCATTGCCATTGGTCCCTCCTTTTGGTGCCTAATGACGCCTCACTATGCTGACATCATGTAGAAACTGGCTCCCTGACTTTGGTGTTTGTTACTGCCGTTGTCTCTGGAGATGTTTCCTGATGATTCCTACGAATGGCCATGTTGTGCTTGGGGCATTTAGCCTGTGGTAGCTGAACAATTGCCCCCAAAGATATGCACATTTTAACCCTTGGAACCTGGGAATGTTACTTTGTATGACAAGATTGACTTTATAGATTTGATTAAGTTAGCATCTTCAGAAAGGGAACTTATACTTGATTGTCTAGGTGAACATACGTGTAATCACGAGTGTAGTTACAAGGAGGCAGAAGCGGATGGGATGACAGAAGAGGAGAAGGCAAAATGATGAACGAAAGTAGCAGCTGGAGTTGTGTGGCTGTAGCCACCACCAGAAGCTGGAAGAGACAAGGAATGGATTCTTTTCTGGAACGTCCAGAAGGAATCCAGGTGTTGACACCTTGGTTTTAGACTTATGAGGCCATTTCAGACTTCTGGCCTCCAGAACTGCAACAGAATAAACTTCCATTGTTAGCACTAAGTTTGTAGTCATTTGTCACAGCAGCAACAGAAAATGAACACAGAGTTGAAGCTTCCCAACTTGGCCAAAGTATTTTAAAATATAGGAATACTACAAGTAATTGCTGAGTTAAGTAAACAAGACTGTTATCTGCGACTGGAGACAGTGAAGGAGCCTGAGGCATTACTGATATGGCTGTTGAAATTGGTTAGAGGAAGGCAGAGAATTTGCAAAGATGCCTATGAGCTGGGTACTAAACTTAGCTGAGAAGGTGAAGATGGATCTGTATAAAATGTATAAAATGATGAACAGAAGGTCAGGGGACTAGCAGATGACAAATTAATGGCCTGTAGCAATAGTATTTGTCTACTAAATGGAGAGCAATGGAAGAAAGTAACGATCATGTGAGAGGGCTGTCGGGGTCATGGATCATCAAGTCCTAAGTTCAGTGATTTTAAAGAAATAAAGAGAAATAAAAACCCTTTAGAAAAAAAGAGGCATTTACCAAAAGAGGTAAAGGGATACCAACCAGAACACTGAGGATGGAGGCTGTTGGTAGGGATGATAGGGAGAAAATTATGGAGAAAACTAGGCAAGGTGTGATGAATGAGAAAATTCAGACTGAGTTACAAGTGGTAAGATGTTGGTCAGACAGAGAAAGAGAAATATCGTATGATATCCCTTATATGCGGAATTTTAAAAAAATGATATAAATGAACTTATTTAGAAAACAGAAACAGACTCACAGACTTAGAGAACAAACTTATGGTTACCGGGGGGAAGTGTCGAGGGGAGGGATAGTGAGGGAGTTTGGGATGGACATGTACACACTGCTATATTTAAAATAGATAACCAACGAGGACCTCCTGTATAGCACAGGGAACTCTGCTCAGTATTATGTAACAACCTAAATGGGAAAATAATTTGAAAAAGAAGAGATATATGTATATGTATGACTGAATCACTTTGCTGCACACCTGAAACTAACACATTGTAAATCAACTATACTCCAATGAAAAATAAAAAGTTAAAAAAAAGAAAAAAGATTTCTTCCATGGAAGGCAAAAGAAAGAAAAAAAGGTGTTGGTGTTTACAGGAGAAAATGGGAGAATAGGAGTGTTACAGTGAAAAGGAATGATGATGAAATGACAGGAAGATGATTCTTTGTGGAGTAAGACCACGAGAATTGAGAGCCAGGGTGCCATGTCCTGAGAGGTAATGTGAAGTCTGTGTGTAGGTGCACGAGTAGTAAGACTTTTATGGGTGCACGGCCACACACTTATGGGGTCATTGACAGCGTCCTCGCTTCTGGCGGCCGTGTGGAGGTGTAGGTCTGTATTCACAAGTCAGTGGCATTCCATGACATCCAGTGAGTAGGTGTGCTATGGAAATGGAAACAGCTTCTAGTCTGCTTCTTCTAGAAAACCTTCTGTTCACTTATGTTTATGAACTTATGCTTAAACACTTAAACTAAATCACAGCATCATTTGTTGTTTTCTCCATAAGCCTTCCTGTTACGATTTTGTTTATGATTGGAAAATGTAAACTGTCTTTTTAATAATACATGCCTTATTGATTCAGTCACTGTTTGTTGCTGAAATGTCCTGGTCAGTGGAAAAATATTAGTTCTAACTTTCTCTCTGCTGTAACTGTGACTCTAAATCCCAATCGTATATTGGACCCTCAGGATGGAAATGCATAATGACTTTATTTTATTTTATATTTTTTATAGTAAGGATTTACTATGTTTGCTTATAAGAACAGCAATTCTGGTGCAGGAATATGCCATGCTGTGATGCAATTCCATAGTCATATTAAATCCAGGTGCAGTAAAGTGTCATAAGACTTTCCCAGCCACCTTATCAAAAGCAGAAAGCACATACATTCACAGTCCTGACTCTTTAACATTCCATCAGAATGTAGGTGTAAATGCCCCTCCCTCTCCTGCCTTGCATTAGTTACCTCTGCTTGGATGCATGATTTCAACAGTGCATGATTGTTAGTAACTTGATTCCCAAATCACATGTAATTTCCAAGAATTTAAAACTACACAGGGCTTCCCTGGTGGCGCAGTGGTTGAGAGTCCGCCTGCCGATGCAGGGGACACGGGTTCGTGACCCGGTCCGGGAAGATCCCACATGCCGTGGAGCAGCTGGGCCAGTGAGCCATGGCCGCTAAGCCTGCGCGTCCGGAGCCTGTGCTCTGCAACGGGAGAGGCCACAGCAGTGAGAGGCCTGCGTACCGCAAAAAAACCAAAAAACAAACTACACAATAAAATGAGCAAATGCTCCCATTTTTATTTTTATTCCTTTTCTCCTCTGAGGTCAGCAAGCCTATAGATCTAAAAGCAAAAAGAGAAAAATGCGATATGATATAAATATATTAATACAATTCAATGTCTAGTAAATGTCTTTAGTAAAACATTTGGCAAATATGTTACCAAAAATGAGAAAAATGTCCAGGACATGTTTTATGAATTGTTTGGGAAATATGGTAGTGGCCCAGTACCCAATGAATCTATACGAAATTATTCAGTTGCTAAGGTAAGCTGTTTTACATTTATCCTTCTCTTTCCACATTTTCTTTGGCAACTCTTCTAAAGAGTGATACTCATTTTGTTTTATGAGATTTTTCTACTATAAATTACTGTATCCATCGTTTTGTTAAATTAGCCAAATATCTGTTTTAAATCCTCAGATATTGATAAATTATGATTCTCTCCAGGCGTCTCATACTTTAAAACGCATTAGGTTTCTATATATTACTTCTCTACCAACCTACATGAGAAGGCTAATTATTTAAAATTTTAGGATGATTATTTCACCTGGTATAGTAATTCACAGAAGTGGAGGACCATCTTTTATTTTTTCTATTATTTTACCAGCTGCTGTAGGCACCCAGCCTCCTACTCAACATGTAGACAATCACCTTACTCTAATCAGTCAATAAGTTCATCACAGAAGATCAACTATTCCATAGATTTTGACTATGAATTGAGTATAGAGATTTTTACATGGACTTAGCTAAGTTAATAGAATATTTCCCACAAAGCTTTTGGATTCCAGCTCTGAATAGCTAAGTTAATAGAATATTTCCCACAAAGCTTTTGGATTCCAGCTCTGAATTTGTAGTTGGGGTGATGGGATAGTCTATTGACCTACTGGTCTGTGGTCTTAATTTTGTCCCCTCCCAAATTCATATTTTGAAGCCCCAGTTCCCAATGTGATTGTAGTTGGAGATACGGCTGTTAGGAGAGAATTAAGATTAAATGAGGTCACAAGGTGGCGTCCTAACCCGATACAATTGATGGCCTTATAAGAGGAAGAAAGAGCTCTCTCCTCTCTCCCTCTGTCCACTTGCTCAGAGAAAAGGCTGTGTGAGGACTGCATCGAGAAGTCAGCTGTCTGCAAGCCAGAAGGAGAGCTCAGCAGAAACCAAATTCTGCCAGACCTTGATCTGGAACTTCAACCTCCAGAACTGTGAGAAAAAAATTCCTGTTGTTTTTGCCACCTAGCCTGTGGTTTTTGTTACGGCAGTCTGACACGTGACCCATGCTCATTAGTCCCAAGATTTTGTAGGTATATTTGGTGACTGGTATGATCTCGTTGACACAGATTGAAATAAAATTGACAGTGAAAGTGGTCTTTCAATTGTGAAATCTCCCAGCAATTTAAATTATTGATCTTACTACAAATTTTTCTGTCTAATTTATATCGAAGTGATACTATAATTAAAATAAACTTACAGTTTAGTTCTGGGCTATTCACATATTGCTTTACTCTGATGGGAGTCAGGATTTTGTGGGAACTGAGGTGAGACTCTGCTTTGGTAGGATCGTGAAGCCACACTCGAAGTGGAATCAGCAACCTTGGCTCAGATCCATTTACTCTTATGTATTACGAGTGACTCAATTTAATTGAAAATCACCACCAGACATTGTTACTAGATAAAGTTATGAAATGATGTGCTGTAGCAGCAGGGACTTATAGGTCTTGTGTGCAATATAAAATTTTAATGAAAAGGGCATTTAAAGATTACTGTTATATTATATCATGTAGTCCATGATTAAAACATTAAATTATTTTTACATAATGAACCAAGATAAATGCAAGGTCTGGGATTTTAAAATGACAACCAAAGAAAGCAAATGAGCTTAAATTTTACTAACAACATATTGTGACATAAAATAAACAAATATGTCTGGTGATGACTATGTAGTGCACGCCATTGAAGAACTAAATTTTTTGTCTGACAAGCCAAAAATAAGGCAGGTATTGAGAAATAGGGCATGATTTCTCCATGCTATAGACTCTGAGATGCTTGAAGATCTGATATCTATAAGAGATCCCAAAAATATATGAGGTGTATTGGGTCTGCACGGGTCAGTCTCTAAGCATCGTCATCTCTTTCTTCTGACCAGTGATTTGTTTAGTTGTGGGAGCAGCTTGACTCCACTAGAATGTAAGCTGTATGAAGGCAGGATTTATACTGTTTTGTGCACTGATGTATCCCTAAATGTTAGGACAGTGACAGGCCTATGGCAGATACTCAATAAATGATTGTTGCTGAAAGAATGAGGGGCACAGAAAGAGAGGAAAAAAGAAAGAGAAAAAGGGAAAAAGGAAGGAAAGAAGGGAGGGGGGAGGGAGGGAAAGAAAAAGGGAGGAAAGAAGGAAAGACAGAATAGATGCAGGAAGGAAGAAAAGGAGGAAAGGAAAGGAAGGACAGAGTGTGGCTCAAGAGGAGAGGATTGCTTGGGGTTCCTGGAATCAGTCCATTGATTTCTTTTTATTACTGTCTCCCTACTTGACTTGAGCAAGGACCACTGCTGTCTTGCTTTTTGGCAGCCATTCTAGGTTCATAAAGCCAAGCAGCCATAGAAAGGAATTGACATAATGTATGGTGGAATAAAGAAAGAAAAAAACCTGAGTTCTCTTTTCTCTTTTTCAGTTTTACTGGGATATAATTGACACGTATCACCAAATAAGTTTAAGGCGAATAGCATAATGGTTTGAATTGCATATATATTGTGAAATAATTACTGCAGTAAACTTAGTTAGCATCCATAATCTCATATAGATACAATGAAAAATCAAAAAAAATCTTTTCTTGTGATGAGATCTTTCAGGATTTATTCTGTTAAATTTCATACATGTCATACAGTATTAACTATAGCCACCATGTTGTACATTACATCTCTAGTACTTATTTATCTTGTAACTAGAAGTTTGTACCTTTTGACCATCTTCCTTCAATTCTGCCTCTCCCCACACTGTATCTTTGGTAATCACAAATCTGATCTCTTTTCCTGTGAGGTTTTGTTTGTTTGGTTGGTTTTTTTAGACACCACATATAAGAGAGATCATACAATATTTGTCTCTCCCTGTCTGACTTATTTCACTTAACATAATGCCCTCAAGGTCTATCCATGTTGTTGCAAATGACAGGATTTCCTCATTTTTTTAATGGCTGAATAATATTCCATTGTGTACATATACCACAGCTTCTTTATCCATTCATCCATTGATGGACACTTAGGATATTTTCATACTTTAGCTATTGTAAATAATGCTGCTGTGAACATGGGGGTTGCAGATATCTTTTTGAGATATTCTTTCCCAAATTCTTTCCTTTGAATATATTCCCAGAAGTGGAATTTCTGGGTCACATGGTAGATTTATTTGTAATTTTTTGAGGATCCTCCATACATTTTTCCATCGTGGCTGTACCAGTTTACAGTCTCATCAAGAGTGCACAAGGGTTCCCTTTTCTCCACACCCTCACCAGCATTTGTCTTTTTTTTTTTTTTTTTTTTTGCGGTACGCGGGCCTCTCACTGTTGTGGCCTCTCCCGTTGCGGAGCACAGACTCTGGACGCGCAGGCTCACGGGCCCAGCCGCTCCATGGCATGTGGGATCTTCCCGGACCGGGGCACGAACCTGCGTCCTCTGCATCGGCAGGCAGACTCTCAACCACTGTGCCACCAGGGGAGCCCCCAGCATTTGTCATTTTGATGATGGCTATTCTAACAGATCTGAAGTGATATCTCATTGTGGTTTTGATTTACATTTCCCTAATGACTGGTGATGTTGAGCATCTTCTCATGTACCTGTTGGCCATTTGTATATCTTCTTTGGAAAAATGTCTATTCAGGCCTTTTGCCCATTTTTAATGGGATTATTTGCTTTTTGCTATTGAGTTGTATGAGTTCCTTATATATATATTTTTTAGATATTAACCCCTTGTCAGATATATGGTTTGCAAATATTTTTTCCCATTTTGTAGGTTATGTTTTCACTTTGTGGTTTGTTTCTTTTGTTGTGCAGAAGCCTTTTAGCTTGATGTCATCCCACTTGTTTATTTTTTATTTTGTTGCCTGTGCTTTAGGTATAAAATCTGTAAAAATTAAACAGAAACCCCAATTTATTAAATAGAGTTGAGAGAGTAGAAGGGGAAGCTCTCATACTCTGCAATGATAGAGCCCAATGGGAAGAAGAAAGACTCCTTATTTTTCCTGGTAAAGGCTCAGCTAATGAAAAGCCATGGACTCTTTGTTTCCTACAGCACTCCCAACATCCTTTCCCCTCTATAAAAGTGTTCTCCTTCCCTTGCTGTGCGGGGACTTGGAGGTGGCTCGCCATGGGTGCAGACCCTGAATTGTAATTCTCTGCGGATCCTGAGAATAAACCCATCTTTACTAGGAAAATATCTGGCAGTCTATTTGTTTTAAGTGAACATTTTGGTGGCCTACAAGGGGACCAGCGAAAATGCCAGATATCTCTGGGGCTGGCGAGGAAACAGGTGCGGTACCCACGTCGAGCCCAATGTCACTCACTGCTCTCTCATTCGCCCTGAGGTTTGAAGTTACATCTTTCTCCTGGATCCGAGCTCATGCCCTCTGTGTTTGAAGCTCACCAGGTTTTATTCAGGATCTATTTTAATGTTTTGTCTTTCCTGCTAAGGCCTTGTTCTGTATGCAAGTACTCCTTTGGCACTTCTGTCTGATTTTGAGATCAGACTGTTTCACTGAAGCTGGTTAGCCTTCAGCCCATTCCCTTTGGAACGGGGGTTGTTTCTTTGAAACTGTGCCTGATTTTCAGCCTTCAGTCTGTTTCTTTGGAAAGGGCTGTCCTCTGGAGACTGTCCTCCTCGGGGACCAATCTGTCTTCATAGGACTGGCTGGGATTAGCTTGCAAGCTGTTTGAACTGAGCTGTTTGTGCTGAGAGCTGTTTAAGCTGTGGGAAAATTGTTCTTTACTCTAGAGAAAAACCTCTGAGAAATGGGATCCCAGTTATCTAAGTATTTTGAGTGTGCACCTCCTGCAAGGACTCCAGCTGATTTTATATTTAAAAACCATGGTTTTTCCTTTTGCACATTTCTAATGAAATGGTCTGATCTGACGAAAGGCAATTTAGAATATCAGTGGCCATTATGAGGAACTTCTAAAATCCCCAAACTTTAGTTTCTTAAAACTAAATTGGATAACAATAGCTCAAAAATGTCCAGAATTGAGTGGTATACTTAAGTTGGTTCCCAATGTTATTAAGAGTCTGAAATTGCCTCTCTGCAAAATAAGATTTTAAGATTAACTGAGGCAAACAAATGACTAAAGAAAGGTAGAAGGGCCCCAAAGCCTCAGGTTCCTCTTCCTTGACTTCATTATCTCAGGCTCCACCTCTGGCACCATCATGTTTCTCTCCCTCAGCTCCCATGATCGGATTTCACCTCCTGTACCAACTTCCTCCTTCCCTTCTATGCTGCCTATGCCTCCTCTATACCCTCAATCCCCCTATGCTAACTCTCTTGCCAAACTTCTCCTTTTCTCTGAAACTCTTCCCACTCCCTTTTCCTCTGATCTTATCAGAACCTGTCCCTTTAAAACCAAGCCATCTGAAGATACAGAGGCTAAACACTTAATTTCTTATATTCCCTGGACTAAAGCTGAACTTCAAGCCATAGTCAAAGATTTTCCCAAAGTAACTGAAGATCCTCAGAAATTTTCTGAGGCGTTTAATATAGTTACTCAAATTTACCAACCTGGATTCTCTGGCTTATATCAGCTAGTTCATATGCTTGTTGGTGAGGGCCAGGCCCAGCATTGGATAAAAATTGCTAATTAGGAAATTTCTAAAAGATCTCTAGAATTACAATTGGAAGGCCAGTCTGCTAACTTATTACATGATCAGGCTCAAGCAATTGCTAGGCTACTTCATTGAGCAATTCCTAAGGCTTTTCCAGAGCCTGTTGACTGGAACAAAATTCAGGATTGCACACAAAAATCTGATGAACCTGTTCATGATTATTACAATCGACTTCAGATTGATTTTGAAGAAAATTCTGGTGTTCTTCAAGATGTTGATTTCACCCAGGCAGCTTTAACTCTATGTTTATTATTGGATTGAACCAGGACAAAAAGTACCAGGATGAAATGGGAAGCTAGGTCCACTCCAAATTTAGTTTAGCTGGCAAAGTATCTCTCTCACATTCTAGATGAGTCACCTCAAAGGAAGGCCACCAAAATTCTTAATCTTCAGCTTCAACAAATGGAGGCTCCTAAATGAAACCAAAACCCTCCTAGTTTCTGCTATTATTGCAAAAAGCCAGAACATTGAAAAAGAGATTGTTACATATTTAAGCACTTTAGTGCTTTCAGCCCTCTAACCAGCCTTTCTCATATCCTTCCAATTCTCAATAATGGGAACCCGAAGAGCTACAGGAGCTCTTTCCAATCCTCTTTCTTAATTGGCTTGGAGAACATTTCTCCAGATTGTAGATGAATCTCTTCCAGCCCTAAATGACACTGGAGCTACACTCTTGGTGCTCAGCCCCACTACTATAAAGCAGCTCCTGCCTCAGAATTCTAAAATAGTTTAAATAGTGGGGTCTTTAATGAACCTCAAGAGGATCCTGTCTCTGAACCTATTCCTTTTTGTTTAGGCCCTTTGAGAGATACAAACCCTTTTCTTCTTAGTTCCTCCACCCCTATCAATTTATTAGGCTGAGAATTCTAAAAGGAGTATCATGCCAGAGTTTCTTTCTCTCAAAAGGGGGAAATAATTCTAGAATTTGACAGTAATCAGCAAAGTAGCTACCAGGTGAATTAAATGACTCTTAGATATATTTTATTTGTTCTGTCTCTGATGATGGTACTAGAACAAATTCTGAAAACACTGATCATTTGTCCCTATTGAATTGGCTGCCACTTTCCTTAGGGGCAAAATAGTTAACTGATTTTGGCAAAATTCACAGCACACCTCCTATTAAGATTCAAATAGATCCCTCAAAACCTCTTCTCAGAATTAATCAATACCCATAAGTAAAGAAGCAATTCAAGGAATAAAGCCCATAATAGAAGATTACAAGGCTTATTGCCTCATTATCTGTGTACTAGCTTCTGTAATACTCCCCTTTAACCAGTGAGAAAACCTAAGGGCTGAGGGTGGAGGTCCAGGATATCTGAGCAACAAACAGCATTATTATCTCTCGATACCCTGTTGTTCCTAAACCTTATACATTACCAACATCCATTCCCACCAAAAGTAAATTCTTTTCTGTAACTGACTTATGCAGTGCATTCTTCAGTATCCCAGTTGTTGAGGCTAGCTAATACTTTTTTGCCTCACTTCGGAATAAAAATAATTCACCTGAACAGTAATGCCTCAGGGTTTTACTGAGGGTCCTTATTCCTCACAAATTCTAAGTTGATCCGGATGATATAAACTTCCCTAGAGGTTCTACCTTCTTGCAATATGTGGATGATTTGCTTGTTTTCTCTCCATCTCAACCCTCCTCTGCTAAAACTTTTAGCCTTAAAGTGATGTAAGTTTGGCAAAGAAAAATTACAGTTTGCCCAATCCCAAGTTTGATATTTAGGACATCTGATATTAGAACAAGGGCTACACCTAAATCCAGATAGACTTCATGGTGTCCTAAGTTTTTCAAAACCCCAAACTAAGAACCAGCTCTGAGGTTTTCTCAGTCTAGTTGATTATTGCCGAAATTGAATTCCAAATTTCTTTCTTATGGTCAAACCTTTATATATATTTGGAAAAGACACCTTCAGAAGGACTCTCTTCAACCTCACTGGAAAGGGCCCCATCAGGTACTGCTAACCAGACCTGTGCTCCCAAACTCCTAGGAATAGATTCTTGGATTCGTGTGACACAGCTAAAGAAAGTACCAGACCCTGACTGGACCTGAAAATTATTTGGCAACTTGAAAGTAAAGATTTTCTGGAATTGAAACAGATGACATCTGATGAGACAGCTTTCCCGAGATATCTGTATCAGGCTTGTTGGAAGTTTGTTGCCAAACCTTTGATGATGGCATAACACTTCAGCTGATCTCCAGTGTCTATGATCTTGATAACGTACGGATTTTACATAAAAAGTGCCTGACAGTTCTCCCTCCTACCCCTCTTTGTTACTTTAGTGTGACCTGAACAGTTTTCCAATCTGTGCACTTTCCCTTTTGTGTGAGACACTACACCAAGGAAAGGTCTTTCCTGACATTGAGGGACAAAAAGCCACTAAAACTAGAAAACCTGACTCTTACTCAGTGATGCTTTCAGAGAAAGATCTTGATCAAAAGGGGAAATGTAAAAATTAATAAATAGAAACCCCAATTAAGTAGAGTTAGGAGACCAGAAGGGGAAACTCTCACACCCTGCAATGATAGCAGAGTCCAACAGGAAGAAGAAAGACTCCTCTTCTTTTCTGACAAGGACTCAGCCAATGAAAAGCCATGAACTCTTTGTTTACTATAGCCCTCCCAACTTCCTATTCCTCTCTATAAAAGCCTTCTCCTTCCCTTGCTGTTCAGGAATTGCAGGTGGCTCACCATGGCTGCAGACCCTGAATTGCAGTCCTCTGCTGATCCCTGATAAACTCCTCTTTGCTGGAGAAATATCTGGCACCTATTTGTTTTAAGTCAACATGTCAAAAAAATAATTGCCAAGACATGTCAAGGAGATTTTTTTCCTATGTTTTCTTGCAGGAGTTTCATGGTTTCAGGTCTTACATTTAAGTCTTTAATCTATTTTGAGTTAATTTTTGTGAGCTATGTACTATATGGGTCTAGTTTCATTATTTTACATGTGAATATTTAATTTTCCAGCATTGTATCTTGAAGATATTGTCTTTTCTTCATTGAATATTTTTGGCTCCCTTGTCAAATATTAGTTGATTTTATAGGATTTGGTTTATTTCTGTGCTCTTGGTTCTTTTCCATTCATCTATTTGTCTGTTTTTATGACAGTGCCATGCTGTTTTAATTACTGTAGCTTTATATGTAGCATGAAATCAGGAAGTGTGATACCTCTTGCTTTGTTCTTCTCTCTTAGAATTGCTTTGGCTATTCAGGGCCTTCTGTGGTTCCCTATAAATTTTAGGATTGTTTTCTGTATTGATGTAAAAAAATGCCATTAGAAATGGATAGCAATTGCTTTGAATCTATAGATTGCTTTTGGTAGTATTGACATTTTAACAATATTGATTTTTCTAATCCATGAACATGGGCTATCTTTTCATTTATTAATATTTCCTTCAACTTTTTTCATTAATGTCTTGTAGTTTTCAAAGTAGAGGTCTTTCACCTCCTTGGTTAAGTTTATTCCTAAGAGTTTATTGCTTTTGTTACTTTTGCAAATGGTTTCATTTTCTTTATTTCTTTTTCAGATAATTCATTATTAATGTATAGAAACACTACTGATTTTTGTATGTTAATTTTGTATCTTGCAAGGTTACTGAATTCATTGATTAGATCTAATATTTTTTTGTGGAGTCTTTTGTATTATCTATATGCAAAATTTTGTTATCTGCAAATAGAGAAAATTTTACTTCTTCTTTTCCAATTCTGATACTTTTAATTTCTTTTTTCTTGTCTGATTGCCCTGGCTAGGACTTCCAGTATTATGTTGATTGAATAAGTGTGGTGAGAGTGGGCACCCTTGTCTTGTTCTGGATATTAGAGGAAAAGCTTTCAATCTTTCATCATAGAGTATGATGTTAGCTGTGAACTTGTCATATATGGCATTTAATTTGTTGAGGTGCCTTTCTTCTATAACTAATCTATTGAATTTTTATTATGAATAGATGATGAATTTGGTCAAATTCTTTTTTCTATGTATGTTTCTTAGAAACATGCAGCCTACCAAGACTGAATCAGGAAGAAATAGATAGTCTAAATAGAATAATTACTACTAAGGAGATCGAATCAGTGATCAAAATATCCCAATTAAGAAAAATCCAGGACCAGATGGCTTCACTGGTGAATTTTACCAAATATTTAAAGAAGAATTAATACCAATCCTTTTCAAATTGTTTCAAAAAATTAAAGGGGAGTTATAACTCCCAAACTCATTTTATGAGGCCAACATTACCCTGTTATTAAAGCCGGAAAAGGAGACTACCAGAAAAGAAAACTATAGGCCAATATCCTTGATGAATAGAGATGCAAAAATTCTCCCTAAAATACTAGCAAACTTAATTCAACAATACATTAAAAGGATTATGCAATGGATATGATGAAATGGGATTCATACTTGGAATGCAAAGATAGTTCAACATAATGCACATCAATCAATGTGATATATCACTTTACTAGAATGAAAGAAAAAGATCATATAGTCCTCTCAATAGAATTTGAGTTCTTGACAAATTTGAGCATCTTAATTAACCAAGCTTGAAGGCAGTCTTATCTCTGAATTTAATTATGATATAGCACAATACATTTTATCTTATTTAACCTGAGTTGAGTCAAAAGTTCCATTTGTTGCAGCTGAGCACTTCTTAACAGATAAAGTCTGGATTCTAGAGTTTTGGGACAGGATGCTTATGTTTAGAACCAGTTATTTCACCAGTCAGAACCTGGCATGGCAACTGTCATGAGGTTCTCTGTAATGAGTAGTAACATAGCAATAACAGTATTATTTCCTGACACTACGTTTAATCCCTGTGCTAATGTTTTACATACACTGGATCCCTATTATAACCTTACTAACTGAGTATTATTATTGGCGGCTTGCAGATTCAGAAATTGAGGATTCAAGAGTTCAAAGAAATTTTACAGTATACATACTGATTCAGGGCGTTGATCTAGGATATTAATCCATGTCAGTTGGATTCTGGAGCTCAAGCTTTGTATCCCTATACTGCACTCTCACAAACCTCCTTTTGATCTGACATTTAGAGATCTCCCTTTTAAAATTCACATGTTATACCTAGAAAAAAAATAAAAATTAAGCTCAGCTTCTCTTCAAATAATCCTTAATTCCCAACTTTTCCTGGCAATGCAAGTATACGCTTAATTACTAAAAATTTCTAGTTTTGTCACTGCCTATAGGTATTTAAATTAGGGGAAAAATGGTGCTTCAACATATATCTATATATCATAGATTTGGAAAGTTTGTGTATGGAAAATATCAGAAGTATAGATGAAGGAAATCTCAAAACCAAACACGGTGATATAGTGGTCACCTAGAAGATACATTGTTTTAAGTTTCCAAATTTCTTCTTTATTTATTTTTATTTTTTAAAAATTTTTATTGAAATATAGTTGATTTGAAGTGTTAGTTTCAGGTGTGCAGCAAAGTGACTCTGATATATATATATATATATATACATATATATATTCTTTTATTTACATTCTCTTCCATTATAGGTTATTATAAGATATTGAATATAGTTACCTGTTCTATACAGTAGGTCCTTGTTGGTTATCTACTTTATATATAATAGTGTGTATATTTTAAACCCAAACTCCTAATTTACCCCTCCCCCCACACCTTTCCCCTTTGGTAATCATAAGTTTTTTTTCTATGTCTGTGAGTCTATTTCTGCTTTGTAAATAAGCTCATTTGTATCATCTTTTTAGATTCCACATATTAGCCATATCATACAATATTTGTCTTTCTCTGTCCGACTTCACTTAGTATGATAATCTCTCTAGATTCATCCATGTTGCTGCAAATGGCATTATTTCACTCTTTTCTATAACTAATATTCTATTGTATATATATATACCACATCTTTTTTATTCATTCATCTGTCAGTGGACACAGGTTGCTTCCATGTCTTGGCCATTGTAAAATAGTGTGGCAATGACCATTGGGGTGCATGTATCTTTTTCTCTTTTGATATTTTTTTACCTTTAATATATTAAAAACAAATTTTATTTTATATTGGAATATTGTTGATTTACAATGTTGTGTTAGTTTCAGGTGTATGGCAAAGTGATTCAGTTATACATATACATACATGTATTCTTTTTCAGATTCTTTTCTCATTTAGCTTGTTACAGAATACTGAGTAGAGTTCCCTGTGCTATACAGTGGGTACTTGTTGATTATCTAGTTTAGATATAGTTGTGTGTATTTGTCAATCCCCAAATCCTAATTTATCCCTGCCCCCCACCTTTCCACTTTGGTAACCATAAGTTTGTTTTCTAAGTCTGTGACTCTTTTTCTGTTTTTTAAATAAGTTCATTTGTATCACTTTTTAAAATTCCATATATAAGTGATGTCATATGATATTTGTCTTTGTCTGATTTACTTCACTTAGTATCATAATCTCTAGGCCTATCCATGTTACTGCAAATGGCATTATTTCATTCTTTTTATGGATGAGTAATATACCTTTGTATATATGTACCACATCTTCTTTATCCAGTCATCTGTCAATGATATTTAGGTTGCTTCCACGTGTAGGCTATTGTAAATAGTGCTGCAATAAACATTGGGATGCATGTATCTTTTTGAGTTATGATTTTCTCTGGATATGTGCCCAGTACTGAGAATACTGGCTCATATGGTAGCTCTATTTTTAGTTTTTTAAGGAACTTCCATGCTGTTCTCCACAGTGGCTGTATCAATTTACATTCCAACCAACAGGGTAGGAGGGTTCCTTTTCTCCACACAGTCCCTCTCTCTCCAGCATTTATTATTTGTAGACTTTTTGATGTTGCCATTCAGACTGGTGTGAAGTGATACTTCATTGCAGTTTTGATTTGCATTTCTCTAATAATTAGCGATGTTGATCATCTTTTCATGTGCCTTTTGCCCATCTGTGTTTCTTCTTTGGAGACATGTCTTTTTAGGTCTTCTGCCATTTTTTATTTCATTGTTTATTTATTTATTTGTTTTGATATTGAGCTGTATGAGCTGCTTGTATATTTTGGATATTAATCCCTTGTCAGTTGCATCATTTGCAAATATTTTCTCTCATTCTGTAGGTTGTCTTTTTGTTTTGTTTATGGCTCCCTTTGCTGTTCAAAAGCTTTTAAGTTTAATTAGGTCTCATTTGTTTATTTTTGATTCCATTACTCTCTGAGGTGGATCAAAAAAGTTATTGCTGCAATTTATGTCAAAGCGTATTCTGCCTATGTTTTCCTCTAGGAGTTTTGTAGTGTCTGGTCTTACATTTAGGTCTTTAATCCATTTTGAGTTTATTTTTTTGTATGAGTTAGAGAATGTCCTAATTTCATTCTTTTACATGTAGCTGTCCAGTTTTCCCAGCACCACTTATTGAAGAGACTGTCTTTTCTGCATTGTATATTCTTGGCTCATTTGTCATAAATTAATTGACTATAGATATGTAGGCTTATTTCTGGGCTTTCTATCCTGTTCCATTGATCTGTATATCTGTTTTTATGCCAGTATCTTTGATGACTGTAGCTTTGTAGTATAGTCTGAAGTCAGGGAGCCTGATTCCTCCAGCTTCATTTTTCTTTCTCAAGATTGCCTTGGTTATTCAGGGTCTTTTGTGTTTGCACACAAATTTAAAAATTTTTGTTCAAGTTCTGTGAAAAATGCCATTGATAATTTGATAGGAGTTGCACTGAATTTGTAGATTGCTTGGGTAATATAGTCATTTTTAACAATATTGATTCTTCCAATACAAGAACATGGTATATCTTTCCATCTGTTTGTGTCATCTTCAATTTCTTTCATTATATAGTTTTTGGAATACAGGTCTTTTGCCTCCTTATGTAGGTTTATTCCTAGGTATTTTATTCTTTTTGATGCAATGGCAAATGGGATTGTTTCCTTGATTTCCCTTTCTGATCTTTCATTGTTAGTGTATAAAAATGCAACAGATTTCTGTTTATTTTGTATCCTGCAACGTTACTAAATTCATTGATGAGCTCTAGTAGTTTTCTGGTAGCACCTTTAGGATTTTCAATGTATAGTATCATGTGTTCTGCAAACAGTTACAGTTTTATGTCTTCTTTTCTAATTTGGATTCCTTTTACTTCTTTTTCTTCTCTGATTGCTGTAGCTAGGACTTGCACAACTATGTTGAATAAAAGTGGCAAGAATGGACATTCTTGTCTTGTTCCTGATCTTAGAGGAAATGCTTTAAGCTTTTCACCATTGAGTATGATGTTTGCTGTGGGTTTGTCTTATATGACCTTTATTATGTTGAGGTATGTTCCCTCTATGCCCACTTTCTGGGGAATTTTTATCATAAATCGTTGTTGAATTTCATCAAAATCTTCTTCTGCATCTATTGAGATGATCATATGGTTTTTATTCTTCAATTTGTTAATGTGGTGTATTATACTGATTGATTTGCAGGTATTGAAAAGTCCTTTCATCCCTGGGATAAATCCCTCTAGATCATGTTGTATGATCCTTTTTTTAAAAAAATAAATTTATTAATTTATTATTTATTTTTGGCTGCATTGGGTCTTTGTTTCTTTGCCCCTTGGAGGGAGGCGGGGCTGGGGGGGCTACTTTACATTGCGGTTGCGCGGGCTTCTCATTGTGGTGGCTTCTCTTGTTGCGGAGCACGGGCTTTAGGCACGCGAACTTCAGTGGTTGTGGCTCTCGGGCTCTAGAGCGCAGGCTCAGTAGTTGTGGCACACAGCCTTAGTTGCTCTGCCACATGTGGAATCTTCCCCAACCAGGATTTGAACCCGTGTCCCCTGCACTGGCAGGCGGATTCTTAACCACTGCGCCACCAGGGAAGCCCTGTATGATCCTTTTAATGTATTGTTGAATTATGTTTGCTAGTATTTTCTTGAGGATTTTTTCATGTTTGTTCATCAGTGATAATTGCTTATAATTTTCTTTTTTTGTGGGACCTTTGTCTGGTTTTGGTATCAGGGTGATGGTGGCCTTATAGAATGAGTTTGGAAGTGTTCCTTCTTCTGCATTTTTGGGGAATAGTTTCAGAAGGGTAGGTGTTAACTTTTCTCTAAATATTTGGTAGAATTCACCTGTGGAGCCATCTGGTCCTGGACGTTTGTTTCTTGGGAGTTTTCAAATCACAGACTCAATTTCTGTACTTGTAATTGGTCTGTTCCTATATTCTATTTTTTTGTGGTTCAGTCTTGGGAGATTGTACCTTTCTAAGAATTTGTCCATTTCTTCTAGGTTGTCCATTTTATTGGCATATAGTTGCTTTTAGTCATTTCTTATGGTTCTTTGTATTTCTGTGGTGTCAGTTGTAACTTGTCCTTTTTCATTTCTAATTTTATTGATTTGAGCCCTCTCTTTTTTCTTGATGAGTTTGGCTAAAGAGCTTATCAATTTTGTTTATCTTTTCCAAGAGACAGTTTTTAGTTTCATCAATTTTTTCCATTTTTTTAGTCTCTATTTTATTCATTTCTGCTCTGATCTTTATGATTTCTTTCCTTCTACTAACTTTGGGTTTTGTTTGTTCTTCTTTCTTTAGTTGCTTTATGTGTAAGATTAGGTTGTTTATTTCAGATTTTTCTTGTTTCCTGAGGTAAGCTTGTAAACTTCCCTCGTAGAACTTCTTTGGCTGCATCCCATAGGTTTTGGCTTGTCGTGTTTTTGTTTTCATTTGTCTTTAGGTATTTTTTGACTTCCTCTTTGACTCCTTCAGTGATCATTGATTGTTTAGTAGCAGATTGTTTAGCTTCCACATGTATGTGTTTTTTGCATTTTTTTTTCTTCAGTTGATTTCTAATGTCATAGCATTGTGGTCGGAAAATATGCTTGATAAAATTTCAGTTTTCTTAAGTTTACTGAGGGCTGCTTTGTGGCCCAGCATGTGATCTATCCTGGAGAATGTTCCATGTGCACTTGAAAAGAATGTGTATTCTACTGCTTTCAGATGGAATGCTCTATAAATATCAATTAAGTCCATCTGGTCTAATGTGTCATTTAAAGCCTGTGTTTCGTTACTGATATTTTGTCTGGATGATCTGTCCCTTGATGTAAGTGGGGTGTTAAAGTTCCCCGCTATTATTTTGTTACTGTCAATTTCTCCTTGTATGTCTGTTAACATTTGCCTTATATATTGAGGTGCTCCTATGTTGGGTGCATATATATTTACAATTGTTATATCTTTTTCTTGGATTGATCCCTTCATCATTTTGTAGCGTCCTTCTTCGTTTCTTGTAACAGTCTTTATTTGAAAGTCTATTTTGTGTGATATGATTATTGCTACTCCAGCTATCTTTTGATTTCCAGTTGAATGGAATACTTTTTCCTTCCCATGACTTTCATTCAATATGTGTCTCTAGATCAGAAGTGGGTCTCTTTTAGACATCATATATATGGGTCTCATTTTTGTATCCAAGGTTCCAATTTCTATCCACTACTCAGAAACAAAGAAACAAAAAAATACAGAGATTAAAAATTGTCTTCCAAAGGAAAATATGTCCATCTAGTTTTCCTTCAAATTTAATCAATGGATTTTGATGTAAGTCAGAGTTCCAGATAGCTCCTGATCCACCACTTCCACAAATGCCAGCAATGGGAGCCCCCTGTACAGTTCGGATGCAATACTGGTTCTGAGCTGGCTGCATCCCCTTAAGTGTGCACTCTCCTTGGCCACAGCAGCCTTTGCCCTAGTGGGGAACTGAATTGGAACTATAGAGGCCAGAGCTGGTGCTTGCCAGGGGTTGAATTTCACAGTGGGGAAGTCATGGGAAATTGGCTGGAGCCCCAGGCAGTTTCAGTGTTTCCTCCACCTTGTTCCTGGGAGTAAGCAAGCATGTGCATGCTCTTCAGGAGTGTAGTCTTGCTTTCTTACAGTCCTCCTATAAGTCTCACTGGTTTTCACACCAGCTAAGGAGACTCATATTCCATGCATTGGACCCAGGTTGGGATGCTCAGTATGTGGTGTGAACCCCTCACTCCCCAGGGAGAATCCCCATGCCCATGATATCCCCCTCTTCTTCTGTGTTCTCTCCTAGAAACGTGGGTCCCAACAGGATTACTTCCCCCTCTCTACCCGACTCCGTGTGGATCTTTCTTTACAGCCTTGATTGTAGAAGAATCTTTCTTCCAGTCTCCATTTTGTTTTCAGTGAGGATTGCTCCATGTGTAGTTGTATTTTTGATGTGTTCATGGGGGAAATTGAGCTCAGTATCCTCCTTCTCCACCATCTTGATCTCTTCCTCAAGAATATCATTTTTTTAAAATTTATAATTTTAACATAAGTTTACATGTTTAATATTGGTCCCAACATGATTAGAATTCATTTCAAAGCAATTCAACTTGTGAGACCAATTTTGAAAACAAAACCTCTCAGTAATTCAAAAAGGAAATTGATTACAGAATAGTTAGAAGGTCTAGAAGAGCAATAGGAAGAAGAGAGTGACTCGGCATGTAAGAAGAATACGGAGGAGAAGGAGGAACCAGAAGAGAGTGAGAGGAAGAATGAAGGGGGAAGAATGAGGAGGAGGAGAAATGTTCAGACATTAGAAACTGCCAGTGAGGGACTTCCCTGGAGGTCCAGTGGTAAAGAATCCACCTTCCAACACAGGGGACGTGGTTTGATCCCTAGTCAGAGAACTAAGATCCCACATGCTGCGGGGCAACTAAGCCCACACGCCGCAACTACTGAGCTTGCGTGCCTCAGTGAGAGAGCCTGCATGCTACAAACTACAGAGCCCATGCACTCTGGAACCCATGTGCCACAACTACAGAGCGCATGCACTCTGAAGCCCACACAGCACAGCTAGAGAGAGAAAAGCTGCACACCATACTAGAGAGAAGCCTGCGAGCCACAACTAGAGAGAAGCCTGCGCACCTCAACGAAGATCCAGCGTGCCACAACTAAGACCCGATGCAGATTAAATAAATAAATAAATAAAAGTAAATTTATAAATAAATAAATAGAAACTGCCGATGAATGTCTTTTCATATATTCATATACCATTTTGGATTTTCTTTTTGTGACTGTAAAATGCCATCCCAATAAGTTGTCCATTTTTCTATTGGGATTCTGTCTTTTCATATTGATTTACAGGAGTAGAGAAGTACTTTATTTTCCATGCCTACTTTTTTTAGTTGTGTGTTGCAGATCTCTTTTCTTACTCTGCCTTTTAGCTCCTTTTTGGTAGCTTGTTAAATAGAAGTTCTGAATTAACTGAAGTAGAATTTAACAGTCTTTTCCTTTATGGTTCAGGCTCTTTTTATCTTGTTTGAAAAATTCTTTCCTCCCTGAGGTTATAAAATATTACTCTATATTATATTCTAAGAGTGTTATAGGTTTGCCTTTCAGATTTTGAAAATTAACCCACCTATGGTTAATTTTTATTTTGGTTGTAGAATATTGTGTCAGGGTGCATCCTGGAAAATAGAAATCACTCCAGGTACTTAAATAGAGCATTAATTAGAGAATCTATTAGAAAAATTTTGGAGGGTCTGAAGGAGCAAAAGGCAGGAGGAGGAGGTGTCTAGAGAAGCAAAAGTGAGGAGTTGTTACCCAAAGATCAGGAAGCTGCCTAATACCCTTATGGCTCAAGCTTACAGTCTATTACCACTGAAACAACTGAAGGTTATGCTGCCAACAACTACTGTTGGAATAGAGCAAGACACTAGGAGCTTACCCTCCTTCTGATGCTGCTGAGACCTGCAGCAGCTGCAAATCACCTTGTTTCCTGCCATTGCATTTATGTCATTGTTACAGGAGATGCAGAAGAGAAAAATAAAGTTTCTCACTTCCATCATTGCTTCTCATTGGCAGAACCTCACAGAAAGAAAATTGACAAGAGAGTTTAATACACGGAGAGTGTAGGTGAGAGACAATGTACACTACCTGACACTCAGATGGATGCCCAGGCTCCATTACCATTTATTGAAGAGACTGTCCCTTACCCACTGCTCTGCTGTGTCACCATTCTCCCACATCACGTTCATATATGGGTGGGTCTGTTTTGGGGTTCTCTATTGGGTTCCATTTGTACTTTTTTCCTATTTCTGCTTAATCATTATGGCTTTAAAATGCATTATGATACTTGCTTGATTAAGGCCCGCTATCTTGTTTTACTTCAGTAGTGTTTTGGATCTTAGTTCTTTACATTTTTATATAAATTTTAGAACCAACTCCCCAGTCCTCAAGAAGAGATGTTGGAATTTTGATAGAGATTTCCTTGACTCTGTACATTAATTTGGATAGAATCGACATCTACTTTTAAGTCTTTCAAATGATGAACGTAATGTCTCTATATTTATTTCTTTTATTTTCTATTTCTCTGTAGAGTTTTGTCATTTTTCCTTGTAGTGGAGTTACACACATTTTCTTAAGTTTACTTGGATATACTTTAAATTTTTGATGCAACTTAAAATATCTTTTTTTAATATTTTTTCATTTGTTACTTTTATATAGAGATATAATGGATTTTAATGTTTTTATTGGATCCAGTAAACTTGCTATATGCTCCAATTAATTCTAGTAGTTTACTGAACTTTTAAGTTCTTCAAATAAAAATTTAAAAAGTTATAAAAAGCTGTTCAATTAATTCAAATTGTTTACCTAACTTTTCAGCTTTTTAATACTATTGACATGATTTAAAATATAAAAACAGCTTAACTACCTTTTGTTGTGTGGTTTGTATTGGTCAAATTGATTTGAGTGACCTAGTCTGCCTTTACTAGAAATGACATTTCTGATATTTTATTTAAGTAACTTTTTATGAATTGTAAATGCTTGATGACTTATAGTCTTAATCAGAAATCCCATTTTCCATTCTATTTGGAGGATTATAGAAACATCATCACTCTATTATTGGTTCAAGTTCTATTTTTTTATTGAGTAGAGTAAAACATAACTTTAACAGAGTATTATGCCATCTTATTTTACTAGACTTTAATTTATTCTGTTTTATTGACTGCTTCCATCTGTATCTTCCTAATCTCTCAATTTCCATGGTATCAATCTATGTTCCTAATCTTAGGATATATATTGTATTTGATAAATACCAATAATTGAGACAGTTGTAAAGATATTATGTTCTGAACTACCACTGAACCTAATAAAAGTCACAGATGCACCCTTATCCATTGGTAGAAAAAGCCCAATTGAATTTTATATTGCTTCCATACCAACCTTTTTATTCTCCTGTTTCAATTACATTTAATACTGATACATTTTTTGTCCTGATATATTTTTGACATTTTCTACCTTTAGTTTATCTCCTGAGATATATCAGCAATCCCTCAATGTCATTTTATCATGCACCTGAGATCTTTGCATTATCTCAAGAAATTGAGATCTTCAGAAAGAGAAATGCATTATCAAGAAATACCTAAGAAAATTTCATTTTGATTAAAGTTTATACTAAAATATGGTGTGTTCCTTCATGAAGTACTAAAATAATGCAAATACAACTAGCTTACCGTTACCATTCAGCTCTCCACAGTTTGCTTTAAACACCTGTCAAAGCCACCCATTAGTTGTCACATTATGACAATCTAGAAAGTAATTCTTAAGTTAGCAAGAGTTCTTCTGACATATCCTCTCTTCAGCTTGTTATTAATCCATTCTCACAACAGACTTGACACTGACATCATGAGAGATGATGGACTAGCTGTGATCATTTACTGAAGCTTCTGAATTAAAAGTAATAACACCCTGCAGAGAGGAGAGAATACGTTTCATCTAAAGATTCAGATGAGTTATAAAAAAAAGTACCCTCTAAATACCTTTAATTCTTCCGAGAAGAGTTTATCTTGTCTGAAAGATTGTTAGATTGAATCATCTCCTAGGAGAAATAGTTTTGTGTAGAATATCACAAGTGTGCAATATTGGATATCACTACCCACTACCATCAATTGTTTGTTATGTTTCTTTTAGCCTCTCAGTTCTGTTGCTTAATGTAATTAACATAATCTGTACTTTAATAAAAGGCTTCCTTTCTTAGACTTTCTGGTGCAATTTCAGTACTTAAAGTTCTGTTTTACTTATTAGGCAAAGTAAAATAATTTTATTAATTTATTTACTGCATACTAAAATACCAAATTATAGCACAATTTGCTTGTTTATGATTGAAATTTCATCAGCTTTAGCTGAATTTTCAACATTAATAAAGTGCAACTGATTTGTTCCTATTGACACTTGCACCCCAAATTAACTGCAATGTAAAGAAAGGTTAGCTGGAATCACAAATGGATTGGCTTGGCTATATTTTCTTCCTGAATTTCCTCAAAGTATGTATTCATTGTAGACAGGTGTCTTCTTGAAAGCACAATTGGATCCTTCATCCTGTGCATCTACAGGAATTGTGAGAAATGGGGAGTAGCAATTTCCTACAGTGGTGACATGGCACCAAGGACTATCTCAAGTTGTCAAAGAAGCATCAAAATATTTTCCCCAAATTCTGAGATTAGAATGACTTTCAATAAGCTTTAATAGATGAACATATGAAATTGAAGTTTTGGTTAAGTTTAATTTACTAAACTATTTTGTCTGGGTGTTATATGATGATTTTAGAAAATTTTACCTTATTTTGGCTATTTATTATACTTTCTCAAATTCAGGGTGTGTTTCAATTTCTTATATGACAAATATATGGAACAATAAAAGAGCATGTCTTCTCTGAGTGAGACTAATTGTGCATGTAACCACTGTTAAATATATCTCAAAAGTGCCCACTTCACAACAGCACAATATTTTAATTCTTCTCCATCAATGGAGGAGAACTGGATAGCCATTTCTGTTATCTCTCTAGGCCAGTGGTTCTCAAACACGGGTGATTTTACACCACCTAAGGGACAATTTAAAATATCTGAAGACATTTTTGGTTGTCACAAGTAGAGATGAGGTGGTAATTAGAGATTAGAGACAAGGGATGCTGCTAAATATTCTGTAAAGCACAAGACAGTCCCCCAATACATGCTATTAATGTCAAGGTTGGAAAATCCCACTCTGGGTTCTTCAGCATTATGCTGAGCAGATTGAAGACCACCGAACTACTGGAGGCTGTTTATAAATTATCACTAAGAAACCATTCAATAGGAGCATACTTTAATGAGTTCTCAATGTAGTATATGAGAGGGGCAGGAAGTATGTTTTCATCATCCGTGTCACAGCAGATGGTCCCCTCTTACTAGCCAAATATACACAGGAGATTTCTGGGTAGAGAAAACATTCAAAGTGGAAGAACGAAAATTGAAATCTAAGTCTGTGTAGATCTAAGTCCATGTACTTTGAAAATTCTTGTTGCTATAGTCTATTCTTTGGGTGTGTTCATTTAAGGGTCCTCCCTGCATATAAGTGACTGAACAATTTTCTAGGTCCTTATTTTCTTCTCTCAGTTTAAAACTACGATTCACGATTAACAGTTTTTCTATTAAATAAGTTCACTACCAAATCTTATGTTGCACATACTTGGAAAAGGACATAGAGAAAGTATCGGAATAGAAGTAAATATAACAATACTTTTTAAAGATAAAAGTATTAAAAGTAGTTTCAAACAAGGAAATGAGAATAAGATCATGTTATTTCTGCTACCTTTTCTGGTAACAATTGTGCTATAAATGGGGAAGGTATCAGAAGCTTCCAGCTACTAACTCAGAATCAAGTCTGTCTTTCTGCTTGCAGCTGTGTTGGCTTATACTCTGTATTTGGCAACTGGGTTGCCTGTCTCTGAAATAGAATTTTCCCACTGGGAGAATACTTGATCCCTAAGCTCAATCTCTCTAATGCCTGAATTCTGCTTGTTTGTGTTTATTGATTATAGGCTCCTGGATTTACATGCTAAAATCTTAGACACTGCTTTGATCTCTGCTTATTTGTTTCTATCTTTTTCTATCCTTTTCAGCTGATTTTCCTGTCACATACCCAATTTTTATAATTACATCCTTAGTGGCCTTTTCTCTAAACAGCAATCTTCTACACTTACTTTTATACACATTTAGTATCTTGTGCACAAACACACACGTTTCTTATCCATAATCTATATTGGATCTTTTGCCAATAGAATAGTTGCTAAAATTATCAAGTACTGTGTCACAAGAAAATCATAATAAATTCCCAAAAGTTGGACTATTGCAAGCCATAGTCTCTGGTCACAATAATTCAATTAATATAAAAATGAACAAGTTAGAAAAGATTAACCCCTTTAAAATTAAATTCCTGGATCAAAACTTAACATTGAATTTCAAATTGTATTAAAATTAATTAATTATATTGAAAAATATGAATAATTTGATGAATACCAATGTGACACAGTTAAAGCTTGTACTTGGACTAAAATGTATGACTTTAAAAGCCTTAATTAAAAAACAAAGATTGAAAACAAGCCAGTGATCACCTTAAAAAACTAGAAAATACTAGAAGTAGCACAACTAAAAAAATTTTGGAGAACACAATCAGTAAAGATAAATGCTGAGATTAATTAAATATAAAGTGAAAGAGTAAATATTATTGGCTAAACTATAAAAATAATAATTCTCTCAAGAAAGACAAAGAATACTAACAGGCAATTTATAAAAGAATGTATTATAAATGTAAATGTAAATCTCACCACTGCTCAGGGAAATATGAATGCAAATAGTGAAGTGTTGGTTTTCAACCATTAGTTCAGCAAAATATTAAGAAAAAGCATCATTTTTTATGAGGTTCAAAGGCAGAGGCTGTCATACATTTTCAGTTTAATATAAATAGCTAGCAATACTTGATGCATCAGATAGGATTTTTTTCCAGATAAAAAACGATCATAGTGTTTTATCCATCAATTCTACTTCTAGGGATCCATCTTACAGAAATGAATGCATGACTATGCAATCAGTACTGTCCTTATATGCAGGTCACAGTGGGGCACTCTCCTGGCCCCGTTCTTTAGAGAGCTCAGGCCTGCCTGCCTTTTCCTATGGGGTGGAAAAAGTCATGGCATCCTGCAGCCTATGATCCCTGGCCCCCAACCTGGATCACATTCCATATTCTGTATCCTCATGGCTCAGAATTCTCTGCCGAATGACCCAAGTTAGCTCCCAAGTTCTGAATGGGCTTTCCCCCCTGTTTGTCTTCTCTCAGCACCTCTAAGCTCAAGGAGTAGCCAACTGGAGGCTATTTGCAGGAGGAGAATCTGTAAGAAGAGTGCAGGTGGGGTGAAATGTTAGGACTTCAGTGGAGTGTCCACAGGGAGGAGTACTAGGCCTTGTGTTATAGGACTGTCCTCAGAGTGGACTGAGAAGTGGAGCAGGTGGGGGGCAAATGGCCAGGGACCAAAACATCTGAGAATTGGAAATTTCAAGCTGGACTTCCAGGTCATTGTAAGTGTATATTTGTCAAAGTAGGAAGATAGAACTTATATAACAGCTTTTTAGCCTGATTAATAACTTTAAATATTTAGACAGATGGTATGTGACCCTCTACTTGTACTCTTTCCTCAGGCCAATAAATGTTAGGGGAGGACCTGTGTGTAATGATATAGATTTGATAATATTTTTTTCAGCACTGTTTTAATTAATAATCTAATTTGCTATTAAAGGAGCAGTGGTAAAATAAAGTGTGGAAGGCATATACTATGGGATACTATGCAATCATTGTAAATAATTTTAACTTTATGAATATCAGCTTGGAAAATCACATAGTTATTGACAAAAATGTAGACCCAATGATTAGTGTGATTGCATTACTGTCAGAACAAAAATAAAAACAAATGAATGAAAGAAGCGTATGCTTGGATACACATAAAACATAGTGTGAATGGTTTCATGCCTACCTGATAATATTGGCTTCCCAGGAAAATGACCTTGGAGTAAGATAAAAATAGTTATTTTTTTATTACCCGAATTTCTATATTTATTGAAATGTTACAACAACTATGAATTCTTTTTAAAATAATTTTAATAATATGTAAAATTCTTCTTAAAAATCAAGTAAGAAGGACATTATATGCATGCAGTTTAAAGACATGTTGAAAGAGAGTTTATTAAAATTTCCTTGCAAATGGGGGAGACAGGGCAGCAGCACAGTTCCATTCTCACTGTGGTCCTTTAAGGTAAATACTGACTCTAACCAAGGGACTAAGAATTATGGATATCCTGTTTCTTACCTGGTTCTTCCTGTAGGCTTATAGAAATGCTCCCTGTACTCCTTAATTGATTTTGAACAAATATCATTTACTTCATACTGGATTTTCCATTTGTACTATTTAAACCTATTTCTTTTTTCTTTCAAAACAGCAAGGGTGGGGCTCAGGGATAGTTTATTGAATGCTTGGTTTCTTTTTTTTTTTAAGAAGATGTTGGGGGTAGGAGTTTATTAATTAATTAATTTATTTTTGGCTGTTAGGTCTTTGTTTCTGTGCGAGGGCTTTCTCTAGTTGCGGCAAGCGGGGGCCACTCTTCATCGTGGTGCGCGTGCCTCTCACTATCGCGGCCTCTCGTTGCGGAGCACAGGCTCCAGACGCGCAGTCTCAGTAGTTGTGGTGGGATCTTCCCAGACCAGGGCTCGAACCCGTGTCCCCTGCCTTGTCAGGCAGATTCTTAACCACTGCGCCACCAGGGAAGCCCTCTTTTTTGTTTGGAAGACCAATCTTTATTGGTTTTCAGGGTGATTTTACAACCTTTCTTTGATCCTCATACTCTCCCTCACTTTCCCCAACCTCAGGAGGTGACTCTTTCATTGTCTTTAAGAAAGCAGAACCTACCCGATGGGACCTCAAAAGGCATTCTATCAGCAAACCCACAAACGTAATGGTGCCTCCAGTTCCTTCTCCTCCCCTAACTACAGGGAAGTCCTTCCTTCTACCCACAACCAGTCCTTGCATTTATGCCCTGGATCAGTCTGATGCCTTCGTGCCTTCAGAAAGTCTTTCCTCTTTCATCTATTTCCTCTCACTTTTGCATTATCGTATTTTCTCTATTTTCATTATACATGTATGATCAATACCTACCATCTTAAAAAAGGATCTCAGCCTCTACATCCTCCTCCAGCTCTTTTCTCCATTTCTCCAGCAAGTTTCACAGTCAAGCTTCTTGAAAGTATTGTGTACACATCTATTTCTACTTTGCCAACCTGCATTCACTTCTCAGCTCACCTCCTTCTGGCTTCTGTTACCATGGTTCCTCTAAAACTGCTCTGTCATGGTTACAGACTAACTCCCTGTTGCCAAATCCAAAGAACACCTTTATGTCCTTATCTTTCTTTTCCTTTCAAATAAAGTTATTTATTTATTGTTGAAGTAAAATTGATATGCACTATATATGCTTCAGGTGTATGACACTGTTTTGACATCTGTGTTTATTACAAAGTGATCATCACCGAAAGTCTAGTCACCACCCATCACCATACACTTGACCCTTTTTATCCATTTTGCATACCTCCAACGCCCTTCATTTGTCTGTGAGTTTGTTTTGTTGGTTTATTTGGTTCCGGTTTTTTGTTTGTTTTGTTTTGTTTTTTTAGATTCCACATATGAGCGAAGTCATACTGTTCTCACCTTTCTTGACTGTTTAGCAGCATTTGATAGAGCTCACCACTCCATTCTCCCTGAAACGCATACTTTTTCTTTTGGTTTTCTTTTTCTCTCTCTGAAAATTCCTTTTTCATTCCTTTTGCCAGTTTATCTTCCCTTATCTGATGTTTAAGTGTTAAAGTGCCATGTTGCTTAGTTCCTCAGTTCTGTTTTTTGAGCTGCTATTTATTCTATATATACTCTCCCTGGCCAATCTCATCTGTCCCTATTTCTTTTGAGTGATATTCATATGCTAATATGTCCTAAATTTGGAACTCCAGTACAGACCCCTATTATTGAGGTCACCTTAGCATTGGACAGCTTCATTTGATGTCAAAGCCACTTCACACATAAGTACCTAAGATTAAACTCTGATCTTTCCACCCCTCCCACAAACATCTACTCCAGTATTACATATCCTGGGAATCAGCAAAATCATCCACTGTGTTATTCAAGTGAGAAGCCAGAGAGTCTTCCTTGATTATACCTCAGTACTAGCAATTTTTCTCTATCTCTGCCACCACACAAGACTAAGTAACCATCTATTCTCATAAGGAACATTCAAGAGTCACCCAGTGGGTTTCCTACTTTTCTTTAACTCTCTCCAATCTATTCTCAAAATAGTAGCTTAAGTGCTCTTTTGAAGATGAAATCAGATCATATTACCCACGGCTTAAAAGTCTTCTTTGGCTTCCCATTGTAATGAGCACAATATCCAACCTTTAGGGTGACCTAAAGACTCTGGGCAATATCTCCCTGACAATCTCCTCAACTTAATCTCCCTTGTCCACTTTGCTCACTGTGTACAAGCTTAATTGGCCTCATTGCAGTTCATCACACATGTCCTTTCCTATTTCAGAAGCACACACTCTTTCTTTTGCCAGGAATGCTTTCCCCACAAATCCTCACATGGCTTCTCATCACTCCAGTCTCACTTTAAATGGTACATCCTCAAAGTAGCCCCTGTCTGTTCTCCCTTACTAATTTTATATTTAGCATTCTTCTTAGTTTGTACTCACATTATTATTTACATGCTTAAGTGCTTATTAACTCTTTCCCTCACTAGACTTAAGATTCATGTCTGTATCATATATCGCTATCTACATAGTGTCAAACATAGTGTCTCACCCAAAACAGGTGGCCAGAAATGTTCATTGACTTATGAATGTAAGATGAGACAGTTAACGGTATTCAGGAGAAGTATCACACGTGTATAAAAGATTTCCACAGTTTTGCATAAATAGTGCCTCATTAGAATAGTTATTAATGCCTTTTATAAACACTGCAGTTCAACTGACAAAATATAATCACTTGGAAAGCATAGCGGAGAAGATCAAAACAAACAATTTCAGACCCCATTAATAGCAGCTCAGTGAACTTTTTCCAGAGTTACTGTATTCTCCTAGCTACCTGTCTTAGATGATAAATGAGCAAGGACTACTCTGGACTGAAGACTACCTCCCGTGGCCTCTGGAAATGGGGACAAAATTGTTAGGGCACGTGTAAGGGTAATCCTTCCTTAACTCCCTCCTCCCTCCCACTCTCTTATTTTTCTTCTTTTCTCAAATCTAGGTGAGTCAAAGAAACACTCTTCCCATTGTTTATAACAATAGAACATGTTCATAGGTCACAAACCCAAATAGAGTCCATATTTGAGCAAGTGCCTGTCTAAGGGTCGTTATTGCCTATCAAGAAAGAAAACAGGATGTCTACATTTACAAGACGTTTCTGATGTGTGATTTAGAACAAGGAGGCTTTCAGTAATAGAGGAGAGGAAATGACAAAAACACATTTGACTATTGTTTCAAAGAGACTTGGAGACTCATTAGGTATAAAAAATAAAGGTGAGGGCTTCCCTGGTGGCGCAGTGGTTGAGAGTCCGCCTGCCGATGCAGGGGACACGGGTTCGTGCCCCTGTCCGGGAAGATCCCACATGCCGCGGAGCGGCTGGACCCGTGAGCCATGGCCGCTGAGCCTGTGCATCCGGAGCCTGTGCTCCGCAGCGGGAGAGGCCACAGCAGTGAGAGGCCCACGTACCGCAAAAAAATAATAATAAATAAATAAATAAAATAAAGGTGAGAGAACTGTTAATGATGATTCTAAGTCTTCAAACTTGAGGCACTAGGAGAATGGCAGAGAGGTTGAAACGCAGGGCTGTAGGAACCTAGTGCTGAACACCTAATGCACGCTTAATATAGACCATTTGATTGCATGTTCTTTAGTTTTACTAAAGTGATATTGCATTCTCTCTCTAGTTGTTATATGAGGAAAGAAAGTCAGGGACATAAACGGTGATGCCCAAAATGAACTCTTAATGTAGGAAGCAAAAATGAGCCTGACTGTCAGGACGGAGAAAAATTTTCCTACTTTAGACACGACACCAAAATTACATTCATGGGGACAAGGAACAAGAGGAAGCTCCACTTGCTGTGTATCTTTAATAAATGCAATGATATGTGGCTTATCTTAATGAAAATTAAATTTCACTAAATATGCACTTTATATTAGGGGAAAAACTTAAAATCAAAACCATTTGACAAAATGTGAACTGCCTTTCTTTTAGGAGTGTTATAATCTAGTTTTAGATTTAGCTGAATGTCCTAAGATAACTGAAAAACGGTCTATTGATATTACAGCATCAGCAGCAATGTCAGGAAGCTTAAGTCATGAGAAATGAGTTCCTCTCATTACTGCAGCTTTAGAAATTAACACAGACATATCCATTTTTCTACATTACTTCAACATCTGGATTACAGGAAACATTATGATTTGTCTGTTTTGCCAGTAGACACAGCCCATCAGTAATTTAAAACTAATGAAGGAGAAAATTTGAAATATCACAATAGTCTTCCATTTTCAATAATGCCTCTCATAACTTCTAAAAGCAAATTTTCACTTACGTTTTATTGCATGAAACATATGAATTTATGTGAGATATGCTTATACTGTTATAAAATGTATTTTTATTATGTATAATCTATGGTTGAATTCATAGATTAATTCATGCCTCTAAGATCTCTGTGTCTCAAGTGACTTGGATTCCATTCTTGGAATTTATTACATTTCTCCCAGTTTAAGCCCTAAACTTTGGGCAATTGTATGCTTCCATTTTGCAAGTATTTGAAGACCAAACCACTAAGGAACTTTTAATGCCCAAGATTATATTAAACTCAGTGTAAGTCCTTGCCAGTGATGACAGTGGGTTATTCTCTGCAATCCCTTCTCACCAACTTGGTTTTTGTTTCTGGAATCATTGGTGTGGCCTTAGAATTCACTTAGAACTAGGGTGACCATACATTCCCAGTATGTCCTAGAAGTTTCTGTTAATATATCCTGTCTGAGGTCCTGTTTAGTTAGTGCTACTTTTTATTCTCAGAAGTGCCTACTTTGGTGATAAGATATATATGGTCACCCTACTGGTAGCTGAAGTTGGGGTTTCTTTGGTCTGAGAGTTGAATTGGAAAGTTCTCAGCCAAGGCAGCCAGTGAAGTGAAAAATGAAGAAATGAGAGCTAAAACTGTACAGGAAAGCTAAGATACAAAAAGCCAACAGGGGAGTCTTTAAGACATAAAAAACCTAACTCTAAATGAAATTAAAGTCAATAGTCCAGAATTTGGTCCCAGAGATGAAAACAAATGCAAAACAGATGGTGTTTTCCATGGTTTTTGGCTGGAAGGAATGCTGCATTTGAGGTTTCTTTTTAAATGACCCTGACAATGTGTCACTCAGGGCTTCATTTTTATTTAAAAGGCAGGGAGTGTTTGTGTGATGTTTGTCTTAAATGCATCATCTCCCTGGTAACTCCAAGTCTTCTTTAAAAGCCTACAAATTTTTTTCTTGTAAAACTTTCTTAGTGGGCCTCATTTTCCAAAGTATTCTGCTATATGTTTACTCAAGTTATAATTTAGCACCTTTGTTACATTGTTTAGTTATCCTTGGTCAAAAAAAGCAGAGTTGTCAGAGCTAGGAATGAAGAGCTTCTACCTTATAGAGCTCCCTCTCATTTTGATGTTAATTGTAGGTTGATGAAGATGATCATTTATCTAAATCTAGTGGTTGAAGATTTCTGCCTTCAACCCTCCATGTCCTATTTCTAATACCACTTGTACTTAGCTCATGTAATCAAAGTCCCAGGACTTGTACATAGAGAAGGATATGAGGAACTCTTTCTGAATGCCAGCCCTTGGTATGTTCCTTTGTTTTCATAGTTACTCCCCAAAACTTCAGTTTCCTTCCTTTCTTCTTTTTCTTTCTTTTTTTTTTTTAAATTTTAAGCTTCTGGATTGAATATTTTTCAACCTTATATTGGTTAGGGCAGCTAGAATTAAAAATTTTCTCCTATGACTAGAAAACAGGGTCAGAGTTTGTATCCAGTTGTCACACTTTCTTTGTGCTTCTTTGCCCTCACTATTAGCTTGCTTTTTCTGGGACACTCATTCAGGTTTTCTCCATTTTGGTTCCTTCACAATTATCCTGTACAAAGAGAATACTCTTTGAAGTGTAGGATATGACATATTCAGTGGGTACAGATTTTTTTTTAATTTTTTTTATTTATTAATTTAAAAATTTTATTGAAGTATAGTGGATTTACATCTTATATTTGTTTCAGGTGTATAGCATTGTGCCTCAGTATTTCTACAGATTATACTCCATTAAAAGTTATTACAAGATAATGGCTATATTTCCCTGTGCTATACAGTATATCCTTGTTGCTTAGTTTGTGTCTCTTAATCCTATACACCTAACTTGCCCCTCCCCCTTCCCTTTCCCTTTTGGAAACCACTAGTTTTCTATGTCTGTGAGTCTGTTTGTGCTTTGCTATATACATTCATTTGTATTATTTTTTTGGGGGGGGCCACACTGCACGGCATGTGGGATCTCGGTTTCCCCATCAGGGGTTGAGCCCAAATGGGTATAGATTTTTGATGGCCACTTTTATTTCTAACTCCTCCCATAAATAATATAAATGCTGGAGCTTTTATTTACATACAGCTCTCTCAACCTCTACCCAACAAACAGGTAAATCCTCCTCTCCAAGTCAATAGAACTATTATATGAGTTTTGAGATAATGACAGCTACAACTGAATTTTTGAGTTAATCTTTGAAAGCATGGTTTTATCTGAAGCATAAATGCAAAGTTGTGCCTAGAATATAAAAATAATACAGCAGCTAGAATGAGAAAAATCTTTACATAAATATCCTATTGGCTTAAAATATGTAAACTTTCTAGCTCAAGTTCTAAACCTTCATTCTACCAAATTTCAATAATATGTTTCAACAGAGTGTGGTGAGCTCACTAACTCTGTCTAGGATGTATTACAAATAGAATTTATGAAATTTAGATTTTCTGTCTATTTCCATATGACATTTCTGTAACCAACATTTCATATAAATTTGTTTGTATAAGGATCAATTGAATATACAAATATAATTTCTCAGTTAATTAGAGTAAACACAAGGAAATACAAATTTAGAGTAACTGATATTCTTGTTAATTAAAGGTTGGTTAAAGTGTCACAGAAAATTGTGGAATATTTGTCTTGTACATATAGTATGGTTTGAAATCAGTTTGAGGACAAACAAGAGTAGAAAATATTATATTTTCGTCACCCTGGAAACTGGGTATGGTGGCTTGATAGCTTGAAAATTTACCAGGCCTGTTTCATGAAAGTTACCTAAATCTACTCTGAAGACAAAGACCTTATTTTGCTACTTATTAAACAAATAACTTAATCTCTTATATTTATCTTTTAATTCTGCATATTTACTAGTTAGTACAGCAAGTAGGGAATAAAGAAAAAAATTAGATTTCTATATACCTGCTCTGCAGTGTTTTGTCAAATGCCAATTTAATTGCCCTGGCAAAAGGAGAAACTTTATCTTGTGTCCACATAACATACACCAAAATTTTATTTGGTGAAAGATCTGGTCAAGGGTTAATGGTCAAGGAAATATTAACTCAAAATGGAGTAAAGACTTAAACATACTTGGCACGTTCTGCATTTCTAAGAATTTGTCCATTTCTTCCAGGTTGTCCATTTTATTGTCATAGAGTTGCTTGTAGTAATCTCTCATAATCTTTTGTATTTCTGCAGGGTCAGTTGTTACTTCTCCTTTTTCATTTCTAATTCTATTGATTTGAGTCTTCTCCCTTTTTTTCTTGATGAGTCTGGCTAATGGTTTATAAATTTTGTTTATCTTCTCAAAGAACCAGCTTTTAGTTTTATTGATCTTTGCTATCGTTTCCTTCATTTATTTTTTCATTTATTTCTGATCTGATCTTTATGATTTCTTTCCTTCTGCTAACTTTTGGGTTTTTTTGTTCTTCTTTCTCTAATTGCTTTAGGTGCAAGGTTAGGTTGTTTATTCGAGATGTTTCCTGTTTCTTAAGGTAGGATTGTATTGCTATAAACTTCCCTCTTAGACCTGCTTTTGCTGCATCCCATAGGTTTTGGGTCGTCGTGTCTCCATTGTCATTTGTTTCTAGGTATTTTTTGATTTCCTTTTTGATTTCTTCAGTGATCACCTCGTTATTAAGTAGTGTATTGTTTAGCCTCCATGTGTTTGTATTTTTTACAGATCTTTTCCTGTAATTGATATCTAGTCTCATAGCGTTGTTGTCGGAAGAGATACTTGATACAATTTCAATTTTCTTAAATTGACCAAGGCTTGATTTGTGACCCAAGATATGATCTATCCTGGAGAATGTTCCATGAGCACTTGAGAAAAATGTGTATTCTTTTGTTTTTGGATGGAATGTCCTATAAATATCAATTAAGTCCATCTTGTTTAATGTACCATTTAAAGCTTGTGTTTCCTTATTTATTTTCATTTTGGATGGTCTGTCCATTGGTGAAAGTGGGGTATTAAAGTCCCCTACTATGAATATGTTACTGTCAATTTCCCCTTTTATGGCTGTTAGTATTTGCCTTATGTATTGAGGTGCTCCTATGTTGGGTGCATAAATATTTACAATTGTTATATCTTCTTCTTGGATCGATCCCTTGATCATTATGTAGTGTCCTTCTTTGTCTCTTCTAATAGTCTTTATTTTAAAGTCTATTTTGTCTGAGATGAGAATTGCTACTCTAGCTTTCTTTTGATTTCCATTTGCATGGAATATCTTTTTCCATCCTCTCACTTTCTGTATGTGTCCCTAGGTCTGAAGTCGGTCTCTTGTAGACAGCATATATACGGGTCTTGTTTTTGTATCCATTCAGTCAGTCTTATGTGTTTTGGTTGGAGCATTTAATCCCTTTACATTTAAGGTAATTATCGATATGTATGTTCCTATTCCCATTTTCTTAATTGTTTTGGGTTTGTTATTGTAGGTCTTTTCCTTCTCTTGTGTTTCTTGCCTAGAGAAGTACCTTTAGCATTTGTTGTAAAGCTGGTTTGGTGGTGCTGAACTCTCTCAGCTTTTGCTTGTCTGTAAAGGTTTTAATTTCTCCATCAAATCTGAATGAGATCCTTGCTGGGTAGAGTAGTCTAGGTTGCAGGTTTTTCTCTTTCATCACTTTAAATATGTCCTGCCAGTCCCTTCTGGCTTTCAGTGTTTCTGCTGAAAGATCAGCTGTTAACCTTATGGGGATTCCCTTGTGTGTTATTTCTTGGTTTTCCCTTGCTGCTTTTAATATGTTTTCTTTGTATTTAATTTTTGACAGTTTGATTAATATGTGTCTTGGCGTATTTCTCCTTGGATCTATCCTGTATGGGACTCTGTGCTTCCTGGACTTGATTAACTATTTCCCTTACCATATTAGGGAAGTTTTCAACTCTAATCTCTTCAAATATTTTCTCAGTCCCTTTCTTTTTCTCTTCTTCTTCTGGAACCCCTATAATTCGAATGTTGGTGTGTTTAATGTTGTCCCAGAGGTCTCTGAGACTGTCCTCAGTTCTTTTCATTCTTTTTTCTTTATTGTGCTCTGCAGTAGTTATTTCCACTATTTTATCTTCCAGGTCACTTATCTGTTCTTCTGCCTCAGTTATTCTGCTATTGATCCCATCTAGAGTATTTTTAGTTTCATTTATTGTGTTGTTCATCGTTGCTTGTTTCATCTTTATTTCTTCTAGGTCCTTGTTAAATGTTTCTTGCACTTTCTCTATTCTACTTCCAAGATTTTGGATCATCTTTACTATCATTATTCTGAATTCTTTTTCAGGTAGTTTCCTATTTCCTCTTATTTTGTTAGGTCTGGTGGGTTTTTATCTTGCTCCTTCATCTGCTGTGTGTTTTTCTGTCTTCTCATTTTGCTTAACTTACTGTGTTTGGGGTCTCCTTTTTGCAGGCTGCAGGTTCGTAGTTCCCATTGTTTTTGGTGTCTGTCCCCCGTGGCTGAAGTTGGTTCAGTGGGTTGTGTAGGCTTCCTGGTGGAGGGGACTAGTGCCTGTGTTCTGGTGGATGAGGCTGGATCTTGTCTTTCTGGTGGGCAGATCCACGTCTGGTGGTGTGTTTTGGGGTGTCTCTGGACTTATTATGATTTTAGGCATCCTCTCTGGTAATGGGTGGGGTTGTGTTCCTGTCTTGCTAGTTGTTTGGCATAGGGTGTCCAGCACTGTAGCTTGCTGGTCGTTGAGTGAAGCAGGGTGCTGGTGTTGAGATGGAGATCTCTGGGAAATTTTTGCCGTTTGATATTATGTGGAGCTGGGAGGTCTCTTGTGGACCAGTGTCCTGAACTTGGCTCTCCCACCTCAGAGGCTGAGCCCTGACTCCTGGCTGGAGCACCAAGAGCCTTTCATCCACACGGCTCAGAATAAAAGGGAGAAAAAGTAGAAAGAAAGAAAGAAAGGAAGGAAGGAAGGAAGATAGAAAGAAAAGAAAGAAAGGAAGGATAAAATAAAAAGTTATTAAAATAAAAAATAATTATTAAGAAAAAAAAATTTTTAAAGGAAAAAAAAACGTACGGATAGAACCCTAGGACAAATGGTGAAAGCAAAGTTATACAGAGAATATCACACACAGAAGCATACACATACACACCCACAAAAAGAGGAAAAGGCGAAAAAATCATAAATCTTGCTCTCGAAGCCCACCTCCTCAATTCGGGATTATTGGTTGTCTCTTCATGTATTCCACAGATGCAGGTACATCACGTTGATTGTGGAGCTTTAATCCGCTGCTCCTGAGGCTGCTGGGAGAGATTTCCCTTTCTCTTCTTTGTTCGCACAGCTCCCGGGGCTCAGCTTTGGATTTGGCCCCGCCTCTGCGTGTAGGTCGCCGGAGGAGGGCGTCTGTTCTTCGCTCAGACAGGACGGGGTTAAAGGAGCCGCTGATTCGGGGGCTCTGGCTCACTCAGGCCGGGGGTGGGAGGGGCACGGCGTGAGGGGCGGGCCTGCGGCGGCAGAGGCCGGCGTGACGTTGTTGTATCATCCTGAGGCGCGCCGTGCGTTCTCCCGAGGAAGTTGTCCCTGGATCCCGGGACCCTGGCAGTGGTGGGCTGCACAGGCTCCCTGGAAGTGGGGTGTGGATAGTGACCTGTGCTCGCACACAGGCTTCTTGGTGGCGGCGGCAGCAGCAGCCTTAGCGTCTCATGCTCGTCTCTGGGGTCCGCGCTGTTAGCCGCGGCTCGCGCCCGTCTCTGGAGCTCCTTTAAGCAGCGCTCTTAATCCCTTCTCCGCGCGCACCAGGAAACAAAGAGGTAAGAAAAAGTCTCTTGCCTCTTCGGCAGCTCCAGAGTTTTTCCCAGACTCCCTCCCGGCCAGCCGTGGCACACTAGCCCCCTGCAGGCTGTGTTCACGCCGCCAACCCCAGTCCTCTCCCTGCACTCGGACCGAAGCCCGAGCCTCAGCTCCCAGCCCCGCCCGCCCCGGCGGGTGAGCAGACAAGCCTCTCGGGCTGGTGAGTGCCGGTCGGCACCGATCCTCTATGCGGGGATCTCCCCGCTTTGCCTTCCGCACCCCTGTGGCTGCGCTGTCCTCTGAGGCTCCCTATAGGTAAGTTTAAATGCTCAAATTATAGTTTCAATGAGCTATTAAATGATATAACATTATCTGTCTTTTACATGAGACTATAGGTAAAAATTATTGGAAGATTATTTAAAAGTGGAAGAAAATCTTCAAAGGTCTTGTAGAATCTTTTGGACTTTGTCTCTCCATTGAAGCAGAAAAATATGCACTATCTTAAACTGTCCCCTGGAGAAGAGGTTTTCTCTCTGCCAGAAACTCATGCCATTAATGAAAAGTATTCTTGTCTAACCTCCTGCTATTTCTTTTTCAGGATTTTAATATAGAGTGTATTGACAGATTTTCAGAATAGTGTTCATTTTGTTAATTATATGTGGAGAACAGTGTTTAAGACAAATTGTTCAGGAAGAACTTAATAAAGGGAAGTGTTGAATTTAATTTTTAGTTACATCCATTTGCTGAATACAACTAAGGGAGTAATTTTAACTGGTCATTAATTTGAATTGCTCAGGGGCTGCTTTTCATTGAAATAATGAATCTTCAAAACTAATCCTTTGTCCTCTCCACCCCCCCACCCCATGCTCATACAGTCCTTTTTATAGAAGCTGGTTAGGGATGTCTTGTTATGAATACTAATTACCATATTAAGTTGTCATGTAGAAAGATTTTGTTATTATTGTCATTATGTGCTTAATCCTAATTTAAATTAATTTTCTCATCCTTTGATAAAAACCAGATGATTAAGTTACAGTTCATTGACTAACTCAAAAATTAAAAAAAAAATACTATTACAAAATAGTATTAGCCTCTCAGAAAATAAATAGGTCTAAAGTCTTGCAGGAAAAAAAAAGAGATCCTAGTATTTATAAACTAAAAATAGTACTTACTGAAATATAGTCATTAGATCATATCAGAAGTTGGATTCTTTTCATCATGTTGAATATAATTTATCTTTATTTTAATTTGATAATTATTAAATATGGAACACAATCATCAAAATCAAGTTTTAGATACAATGCCATTCATACCTCTTCAATGAATATTTACAACGTGAAAATTGTCTGTCTGTTAAGTGAGATTTTCACATATGTTCATTTTGTGTTATATATATTTGCTAGAAAAATGGAGGAGCATATCAGCCTGAATTTATATATCCTGCTTCTGGAAATTTATCACATGAATTGTTAACAAAATGAAGCTGATATCTGAATTTTATAAGCCAATGATTCTGGCAAAATCACAGGCTGCTAATTAGATTTTGCAGTCTGGATTTTAGAGTATCACTTTGAATTATGTGGTGCTAAAAATATTTTTCATCCCTATTAGATTACTAGCCTAAGTAACTTTAATTTAATAACATAAATCACATCAGGAGTGCCACACATGTGTTTAATGCTCTTGTATAAATTCATGTTAACAAGCTTTATTAATTGAATCATTTTGGTTTTTTGGCAAGTCACGTAAGTAAGTGCTTGGTCAAGTACAGAGAACACATTTAAAGACAGGAAGCAAACAGTTGGGATAAGAAGAATTTAAAAAGTGTTTGCAGTGAGATACTTCAGGGATGGGCATGATGCTTTATAATACATTGTTATGAGAAGATCCAAAAGAGAAAGCACACAATGAAAACCTGAATTTGTAAATAACTGTTCAAGACGATTGGGGCATACTTCAGGGTGCATGTACGATAAGCATTTGACAGACAAAATTTTATGCCAATAGGTGAAAATGTGAATGTTCAGAGAAAATACAGTCCAAACACATGAGGAATTCATTGGTGTCTGTGCTTACCACTTCTGTTAGTTTTGCAAGGCTGCCATAGTAAAGTATCACAAGCTGCCTGGCTTAAAAGAACAGAAATTAATTTTTTGAAAGCCAGAAGTCCAAGATCAAGATGTCAGCAGAGTTGGCTCCTCCTGAGGACTCTGAGGGAGAATTGGTTCCATGCCTTTCTCCTAGATTTCGTGAGGGCTGGCAATCTTTGGTGTTCTTTGTCTTATAGATGCATCGCTACAATCTCAGCCTCTGTCTCCAACTGGTGTTCTCTGTTTCTTCAACAAACAGCTCAACATGATGGGGAAAAACACATACATATGGACTCCTAAATTCATGGCTAAATATAAAGAGGTCCTTAGTGCTGCCCAGAAATCCTACCACTTTTTCCTAATCTAATCACTTTTCCACTTTTCTTGACAATGAGTTCACACTTTCTCCTCTTTCCTTAAATCTCCAACTCCACTTGCACCTCCTGACTCTCATTTAATAACTTTGTTATTTCACTGAGAAAACAAAAGCAGGAAAAAAAGAAAGTTCCATCTCCTATCACTACATGCAGTTACATACTTTTTTATTGTTTCATTTTTTACAGGTTTTTATCTTTATTTTTATTAGTAACATTCATTATATATGCAAGTTGAAAGACTATTTGGGTAAGAGGAAAAAATGATTATTTATGATCTCATAATTCCAACCTAACCTTATTTCTGGCATTTATATAATTTCTTTCCAGTATGTTTTCTCTGTACTCATCTCCCTCCATCTAGTTATAATTACGTAGTTGGTAATATTTGATAGTCCCCTCCACTTAATATTAAAGAAGAGGATTTCTCTTTATTACATATTCTCCATAGCCGTCCGTGCCTTATAATGGATCATTACACTGTGACCATACCATAACTTAATCATTCCATATTTTTGAAATTTAGATTGTTTCATCTTTTTTATGTTATTTTCATGTACCACTGCTGTGAACCTCTTTAAGCATGAATACTTTTCATTATTTAAAATTATTTCTTTAGATTAGATCAAAAGGATGTATTCATTTAAATACTGTTGACGTATGCTATTGAACTATAACATTTTTAAATGGTATTACCAACCTATACTGCATACATGATACTTATTTGCCATATTTCACCAGTGTTATGAACCATTATTAATATTTTTTTGGTAACTTACAGGTAAAAAATGGTGACCTGTTTTTGAAGTATGGTTGACTTACAATATTATATTAGCTTCAGATATACAGCACAGTGATTCAGTATTTTTACAGCTTATACTCCATTAAAAGTTATTACAAGATAATGGCTGTAATTCCATATGTTATATAAATATCCTTGTTGCTTATCTATTTTATCTATAGTAGTTTGCACCTCTTAATCCATTACTCCTAACATGACCCTCTCCCCTTCCCTCTTCCCACTGGTAAGCACTCGTTTGTTTTCTGTATCTGTCAGTCTGTTTCTGTTTAGCTATATACATTTGTTTGTATTATTGTTTTAGATTCCACATATTAGTGATATCATATGGCATTTGTCTTTCTCTGACTTATTTCACTAAGTATAATATACTCTAGGTCCATCCACATTGCTGCAAATGGCAGAATTTCATTCTTTTTTTAATTAATACTCCATTGTGTGTGTGTGTGGGGGGGTATATATGTATACCCACATCTCCTTTTTCCTTTCCTCTGTTGATGGACACTTGGCTTGCTTCCATATCTCGGCTATTGTAAATAATGCTGTTATGAACATTGGGGTGCATGTATCTTTTCGAATTACCGTTTTCATTTCTTCCGGATATATACCAAGAATGGAGTTACTGAGTACTATGGTCATATGGTAGTTCTAGTTTTAGTTTTTTGAGGAAACTCCATACTGTTTTCCACAGTGGCTGCCCCAATTTACATTTCTACCAGCAGTGTACAGGGTTCTCTTTTCTCTACATCCTCACCAATATTTGTTATTTGTAGACTTTTTGATGATAGCCAATCTGACAAGTGTGAGATGTTGTTGTCTTGATTTACACTTCTTTAATAATTAGTGATATTGAGCATCTTTTCATGTGTCTTTTAGTCATCTGTATGTCTTCTTTAGAAAAATTTTTATTCATGTTTTCTGTGCCATTTTTTGATTAGGTTGTTTGTTTTTTGATATTGAGTTGTATGAGCTGTTTATTTATTTTTCATATTAACCCCTTATTGGTCATATCATTTACAAATATTTTTCCCATTTCATACATTGTGTTTTTGTTTTGTCAGTGGTTTCCTTTAAACTGCAAAAGCTTTTAAGTTCAATTAGGTCCCATTTGTTTATTTTTCCTTTTATTATTTTGCCTTAGGTGACAGATAAAAAAATATTACTATGTTTTATGTCACAGAGTTTTCTGCTGATGTCCTAGGAATTTTTTATCGTGTCATACCTTACACTTAGGTCTTTAACCATTTTGAGTTTATTTTTGCACATGGTTTGAGGAAATGTTTTAATCTCATTCTTTTCCATGAGGCTGTCCAGTTTTCCCAGCACCACTTATTGAAGAGACTGTTTTCTCTCCATTGTGTTTCTTGCTTCCTTTGTTGTAGATTAATTGACCATAGGTGTGTGGGTTTATTTCTGGGCTGTCTGTTCTGTTCCGTTGATCTATGTGTCTGTTTTTGTGCCAGTAACACGCTGTTTTGATTACTGTAGCTTTATAGTATAGTATAAAAGTCTGTCAGGGTGATACCTTCTGTTTTGCTCTTTTTTTCCTCAAGATTGGTTTGAAATTTCAGGGTCTTTTGTGGTTCAGTATAAATTTTAGTATTATTTGCTGTAGTTGTGAAAAATATCATGGGTATTTGATAGTGATTTCATTAAATCTCTAGATTGACTTTGGTAGTAAGGACATTTTAACAATGTTATTTCTTCCAATTCAAGAACATGGATTCATTCAAGAACATGGATTTCATTTGCTAGTATCACTTTCAAATTCCTTCATCAATGTTTTATAGTTTTCAGATTATAAGTCTTTCACCTCTTTGGTTAATTTTATTTCAATGTATTCTATTCTTTTTGATGTGATTTTAAATGGGATTTTTTCTTGCTTTCTCTTTCTGATAGTTCATTATTAGTTTATAGAAAAGCAACAGATTTCTGTTATTAATGCTGTATCTGGCATATTTGCTAAATTCATTTATTAGTTCTAGTAATTTTTTGATGGAGACTTTAAGGTTTTCTATATATAGTATCATATTATCTGCAAATAGTGACAGTTTTACTTCTTCCCATCCAATTTGGATGCCTTTTATTTCTTTTTCTAGTTTGACTGCTGTGGCTATGACTTCCACATTCTGTCAAGTAGAAGTGGCAAGAGTGAGTGTCCTGTCTTGTTCCAGATTTCAGAAGAAAAGTTTTCAACTTTTCACCATTGAATATGTGATAGCAGTGGGTTTGTCATAAATGGCCTTTACTATGTTGAGCTATGTTCTCTCTATACCAACTTTGATGCGAGTTTTTCTTATGAATGGATGTTGAATTTTGTCAAATGCGTTTTCTGCATCTATTGAGATAATCATGTGATTTTTATTCTTCCTTTTGTTACTGTGGTGTGTCACGTTGATTCATCCCTGGGATAAATTCCAGTTTATCATGGGGTATGATCCTTTTTATATATTGTTGAATTTGGCTTGCTAACATTTTGTTGAGGGGTTTTTTGCATCTATATTCTTCAGAGATATTGGCCGGTAATTTTCTTTTTTTGTTGTATATTTGTATGGTTTTGGTATCGAGATAGTGGTGGTCACATGGAATGAATTTGGGAGTGTTCCCTCCTCTTCAATTTTTTGGAATATTTTGATAAAGATAGGTATTAGTTCTTCTTTATATGTTTGGTAGAATTCCGTGTGAAGCTGTCTGATCCTGTAGTTTCGTTTGCTGGGAGTTGTTTTTTTTTTTTAAAATTACAAATTCAATTTCACTACTAGTGATTGGTTTGTTCAGATTGAATCAGGAATAACTAGACAATCTTGGCAGGTTGTATATTTCTAGAAATTTGTCCATTTGTTCTAGATTGTCCAATTTGTTGGCATGTCACTGTTTGTCATATTTTCTTGTGATTCTTTGTATTTCTGGCATCAGTTTTTATTTTTCCTCTTTCATTTCTTATTTTGTTTATTTGGGTCCCCTCTCTTTTCTTCTTGGTGAGCCTAGCTAAACACTTATCAATTTTGTTTATCCTTTTAAAAAATCAGCTCTTGGTTTCAATGATCTTTTCTGTTGTTTTTTTAATCTCTATTTTATTTATGTCCTCTCTGATATTTATTTTCCCCTTTCTTCTGCTGACTGCGCTAGTGCACATCTGGTTTAACCTATGCTGTTCCTACTGCTCTCCTTGCTTTCCTCTCATCCTTAATTTTCCTACCCTATCAGTTCATTCCCAATGACATATTTACAAACTACTAACAATCACCTAAAAATCCACATATGCTCTTTGATCTCGTCTCACACCATCTACTTGTTTCATTTCTCAGATCCCATTTAAACTGAAACACTCTGAAGAGCTGCCTATACTTGTTGCTTCCATTATTTCCTGTCTTATTCTCTTTTGAACCTACTCCACTCAGGATTTCATCTCAACCATTCCATTGAAACTGCCCTTGTCAAGCTGATCAGTAACCTCCAAATTACCAAATGCAGTAATCCCTTCTCAGTATTTATCTTAGATTACCTATCAGTAGCATTTGAGGAAGAAGTTGATCGCATCTTCCTCTTAGAAACTGTTTCTTCACTGGATTCCGGGACACACACTCTCCCTGTTTGTCTCCTACCTCTCTGTCTACTTTTTCCTCATCTTTCTGGCCTCTTGATGTTACAGGGCTTTAAACACCAATGATATGCTGATGACTCTAGTATATTTATCTCTAATCTTGATCTCTTCCTTGAATATCAGTCAGGCTCATGAAATGCCTGTTTGTCAATTCTTTGTGAACATTTAACAGCCTCCCCTCAATCTTAATTTGATGAATAATACTTCTGATTCCATCCCTACCCTCCTGTAACACACACACATCAGCTCTTCCTATAGTCTTCCAATGTCACCAAATGGCAACTGTGTCTACCAGTTGTTCTGGCCAGAAATGTTAGTGTCATCTTTGACTCCTCTCTTTATCTGTCACCCTGGCAGATCCTTTCTGCTCTACCTTCTAAATGTATCTGGAATCTATCCTAGTCTATGCCACCATTACCATTTGCCTGGATTATTCCAGTAGCTTCCAATGGTCTCCTTATTACTACTCTTGCAAAAGGAAGACATTTTCTAAAACTCATACTGAATAAAAATTTTCCATCTGCTTCTTATTCACTTAAAACCTGAATCCTTTACTATGAGCTGAAAGACCTACATGGTCTGGCCCACTAAAAACTCTCTTAACCTCATTTCCACTCCCACCATGCTGTACCAAGAAAAAATCAGTCATGTCTCATCTTAGGGTTTATGGATTTTCTCATTTTCTGTCTGTAATGTTCTTACCCTGGATGTCTGTGTGATTAGTTCCTTTACATCCTTTGTATATTTACTTCCATGTCTCTTTATCAAGAAATATTTATTGCAACCCCTCAATCCCTTTTACCTGGTTTATTTCTCTTTATAGGATTTGTTACTAACATATTCTGTATTAAGTTTTTTGTTCTTTTGTTGTTTATTGTATAACTTCCCATTCTAGAAGGTAAGCTCCTGAAAATAGGACCTTTGCCTGTTTTGTTCACTGATGTGTCCCCAAAAGCCTAGAATAGTGCTTGGCCATAGCAAATGTTCAATAAGTGTGTGTCAAATTAATGAAAGTTGGTTCCTGGGTTGTCCTTTAAACTTAAGACACAGAACCTCTTATGGTGGTGTCAAGGGTCGGCATTGTTAACAAGGCCTTCTAGTGTGACAGTTACTGTTCTGGATTTTTAAAACAGTTGTAATATGAAATCAAAGTGGTATATGAGGCAACAGAACTTTAAAAAAGAGGAAATTTAAAATGTATTCAACAGCAGTGGCATGTATATTGATTAGATAGTTGAGGTTAATGAGGAAGTACATTCTTAATTATTATCGAGTTTAACTTTATAAGAAATATTTTCTACTCTCTTGTAGTCCACGCAAAATGCCAAAGAAATTTGAGTTATATCTTGCGTGAAGAAATCAGAATTCGCTGCTTTTAGACCAAGTATCTTTGTTTTCTATGAGTTTTCTTTTACTTAGGGAAAATATTAAATAAATCCACTGATAAAATATTTTAAAAGAAAATATTAAAATTTAATAATTAAAATTTTAAAAATGAATTCTAAATTTTATATATGTTAGAGCAATATGGTGTCTGTGTATTCTCTGACATATCTTAAATTTTTCTGTGATTCTGCAGTATGATTCTGACAAAGTGGTAACAGTGCTATATTTAAATATCTCTAAATTCTTTATAATATTCAAAATGGATAAGTTGTCCTTATTTTGATCCATAGATAAATTATGGAAACAAAATAGTCATTATTCTAAATTAACCAACATGAAACAGAGAATATATCAGGAGACCACTATGAATCCAGTGATCTGTCCCAGCAAGTAGTATGTTTTTCAGATTTTTCTGTTCCTAATGGCTCATCAGGCAGTATTTTAAAAAATGAATTGATGGGCTTCCCTGGTGGCGCAGTGGTTGAGAGTCTGCCTGCCGATGCAGGGGACACGGGTTCGTGCCCTGGTCCGGGAGGATCCCACATGCCGTGGAGCGGCTGGGCCGGTGAGTCATGGCCGCTGAGCCTACGCGTCCGGAGCCTGTGCTCCGCAACAGGAGAGGCCGCAACAGTGAGAGGCCCGCATATCGCAAAAAAAAAAAAAAAAAAAGAATTGAGTTGTAGTGTATAAACAATAGAGCTTCCTGTCAGTCATAAAGACACTCTTCAGAGAGAAATGAGATGTGCAGTTCTATCTCTTCTCAGCGATAACAGATGACACATACATTTTGGTTCACATTTTCCAACCATAATCTCCAAAGCAAGAAACTTTATTGAGAATATGTGAGTTCCATGATCTTAAAATAACCTTTGGCCTCAAATCTGCAAATGACATTAAAGTCATTACTTTTCTTGGGGCTGTGCTTACAAGGAGAGTGGTTAAAATATAGACCTGTAATTATCATAATTTTGGTAATTGGCAAATTTAGGCAAGAGGATGCTAAGCCATAAAGGAGGACTAGAGAAATCTCAGACATTGCTTTCATTTTCATCCTTGATGTGATTTGAATCATTTTTTAAAAAACAAATTTTATAATCGTGTCTTTTCCTCTAACACATCCCTGTGCATGGTGATGTTGGTTCATAGTGGTTTGAGAGTCAAGGCTTGAGAATCAGAGTCCTAGGTTTAGTTTCTGCTCTACCAATTAGCCCAGTTAGACGAAGTGACCTGCAGAAAATCTCCTAATTTCTCACATTCAGTTAACACATCTAAATGTTAGGGTACTAACAGAATTTACTAGGGTAGTGATGTCAAAAAATGGCCCCAGACTCTCCCTTCCCCCAGGGAGACATGGATTCAACAACAATACACAGACCAATTCCTTTTGTGAGAAATCCAGATACTAGTTAATAGAATCCTGCAGTTGCACCCCATATGAGTGCAAAACCAGCCACATCAAAGCCAATAGGAAAATTCGTGGCAATCACTTGCCATAGTACCTCTCTCTTCCCAGCTCAGAGCAGTGTGATCATGAGAAAACTCTCAGCTTCTGGCATCTCCCTGTGTAGGGAAAGAGAAGACTGAAATATACATCGAACTTGCAAACTTTTCAGAGGGCTGCCTGAGGGACTGATTTTAATCTTGCCTGAATCTAAATGCTGACAGGAAAGGGCAACAAATTTGGGGTCACTGAAAACAGAGGCACACACTCACTTGCCATAGTCACTTCCCCCAGCTCATCATGGAATAAGTAGAAGAAACCCCCCAACTCCCAGCTTCTCCTTGGGGAGAGAAAGAGTTGGATCATTTGTCCAACATGCTGAGGAGCTACCCCAAAGGGACTGGTTTCTGTCTCACCTGTGTTGGAATCTTGTTGGGAGTTGGTATAATCTCAGTGCTTAGGAGTCCCTGAGAACAAAAGATAACAGCGTTTTGCTGCTGCTCCAGAGAATACACGGTACAGCAGAGGGTGATAGAGCTTGGCAGTCTTCCTCTCAGGGGGGAAGAGAAGAGTGGGGCCAACATTAAACATTCCAGCTTTTCACTTTCTACCATAGACTTTCTTCACCTACAAACCCATCCTTATTCTGAACCAGCGTTCCTAAAGCTAACTCTGATTATGTTCTTGCCTTGTTTAGAGATTTCTTTTATATTCATGTTGCCAAAGATAAAGCATGCATTTCTTAACGTTGCCTCTAAAGTTTGTTCTGTTCATCTGGCTAAATTTCCAATCTCCCTCCTCTCCATCGCTGCTACCCTGTGCTCCAAAGAGAGTAGCTCCTTATTCACTACATCTGCCTGGGTTTTTTTAAGCTACTTCTTTGTACACATTCTTAAAAAATTTGCTTCCTGACTTCTTTACCTGGAAGAAGCTGCCAATTTGCTAAGCTCAGACATTCCCTTTTCTTTGAATCTTTCTCAAGTCGCCAGAATCAGTCACTAAATATATGTTTCCAGATTTCTCTGTTCCTGTCTATATAATAGCACTTATTGCATTGCATTGCAATTGTTAGTTTTTGTATTCTGACTGGTCTTTGAATTTAGGGCAGACTGTATCTTATGTTTAAAAGAGACCTAGTACCTAGCACCATGCTTGACACATAAGAAACACTAACTAAATGTAGCCTGGATTAATGAACATCATAAATTGGTGTGAACAAAAGATCAAGTAATGATTTTCTGAAAACAAAAACAAAACAAAACACTCCAAGTGTCTTTACGTAAAACTAGGGGAAGCTGTTGTTAATGAAAAAGTGTTGCCTGCCACATCATTAAAAAAAACAAGTGTTGCAGCCATCAAGCCATCACATTTCAGCCACCCTAATGGTGAGCCTTGAGGGAACTCAGGGTAGAAACAGGATGCCCACCATCAAGCCATCAGTCACTACAGCCATGCCCCCAACAGTCCACCCAGGATGAGAAAACACAGGATACTGGCCCCAGATAGCTGAGGTACATATCAAAGGAATGATTTCAGTGAGCCCAGACTCTTGCATTTTCACATACATAGAAAAGCATTAAACTCCTTAACTTGAGATATCTGGTTTTCTTTAACAGTAATCTTTTGATGTTTCAACTACTTGGTCTTCATTGCAAAGATTCCTATACATCCTGCCTTCTCCCATACCTCTTCGGAGTGGTCTCTCAGAGAGATCTTAGAGTACTGTCTCCCGGGCTTGAAGTCCTCAAATAATCCACCAAATAAAACAAAACTCTCAGCTTTTAGATTGTGCATTTTTTTCAGTCAACACTGTGAGACAAATGATTATTAAAGGAAGCATATTTGAGTTGATGTGGCAGTGAAAACAACAGTTCAAAGATTTGATGTTCCTTGTCAGGAAGGTCCTTTACCTCTCCTTAGGTGGCACACACAGATGAATAGAATGGCATCCGTGTTCTCAAGACATTACAATCTGTAAGGAAAAACAGTTATGTGAACAGTTTGGTGGAATAAGGGAGTACAAAAGCTATGACAGGTGTGTATACTGGATATGTATAAAATGGGTGTGGTGAGTTCTTTATGAGGTTAGATAAGGCCTCCTAGAGGAAGTAATTAAATTAAATTAAAAATGTAATCTTTTTGAGAAAAAAAGGCAAATATTAATACCAGAACTTGTAAAATGTCAAATGGGTAATGAATGAAGTAGAGCCTTGGTTTTTGCATTCCTCTTGTAAGCCAGTTGGACATGTTATATTCATGTGCATTTATGTATATTCAAAAGCTGTATTCTAACTGAAAATTTTATTTATTACTAATTGGTGTATATTGTTGATTTTATTAAGCAACCATATTGAATTTACACAAGAGGAGAAATTGAAATATTTCATTACAAGCACTGATGTAATTATGTTGCAAAGAGATCAAAGCATGGAGTCAGGTGAAGTGATAGAGCTCCTATTGGGCCTGGCATCCTTTTACAGAAAGTTCAGGCTTTGTTCTTATTCCCATGTTCTTTAGGAATGTGATCAAAGGCATTTAGATCTCTCAGGCCACACAGTTTGAAATTGACAGTCACCTCAGAGAACAGACTCTGAAACGTCTATGGGGACATCATCAGAATAACACCAGTCAATTATTTTTCTAAGTTAAACAAATATCTCTGATAACAATCATTAAAATTCAAACAGATAATTAATAATTATACTCTGTAGCTTAGTCCCATTGAGAGAAAATTAATTTACATGCTAACAGTATTTTTAATAGTTATTTGTTGCAATTTTGATACACAGTGAGGCTAAGATGTCCATATGCATTTGATATTGAATTTTTTCCCCAAAGGATACATTTGCTTAAGGAGAAAAGTAATCATTATACATATTGAAAATCAGATGGTTTTGAACTTTACTAATGTCTGGATAAGACAAGTTCCCCAAACTTATTTGTCTTCTCTGTTAGGAGTGTTTTAGCTATTATTAGGATTTTGTACATTCATATTAACTCTATAATCAGCTGTTGAAGTTTCTTTAAAACTTCATAAGATTTTTATTGAAGTTGCAATTAATCTATACATTAAAGAGAAGTGAAATTTTTTGTCAGTTGATGAACATTGTATACATCTCTATTTGTCTGTTATTTGTCTCAATGAGGTTTTAAATTTTCCTGCAGAAAGGTCTTATAAAATTCTTGTTAAATTTATTCCTAGGTATCTATTTGTATTGTTGTTATTGTTATTACTGTAAGTAGTGTCTCGACCTACTTCATTCTCACTCTGGAAAAACCTGCCCAAGATTCTTTTAGCATCATTACTTTTAATTACAATAAGAACTGGAATTAAGTGTTGACCAGAGAAAGCATAAATAATGCTGTATCCATATGATGGGATATTGTAGATAGTTTAAATTGAGTGAAAAACAGTATATACAAGAATACAAGTGAATCTTAGAAATAAAGTGCTTTTTGGAAAAAAAAGAATTTCAGAGGACTACATATACACTCAAAAAGAAACAGATTGAATACATAATGCCATAGCAATATTCACATATATGGTAAAAGTGTTTTAACAAACAGAATGATAAGCTCAAAATTAATGATAACAGTTACCTTTGGGAACAGTAAAATGGAGGATAGGTAGGATTAGGGAGGAACAAAAAGTAGCTTCAAAGGGGGAGATAATATTTTAGTCTTAGATTTGGATGGCGGTTCGTATATGTTCACTTTATTATTATACTTCATTAGTCTCATATATCTTACCTTCATTATTTTGTATGCATTAAATATTAGATATTGTTTTTTAAGGAATAGGAATAGCTCAGGCTTTTCAAAACGGTTAGGAATTCACAAATAAATAACAGATCACTAAAAATTACTGTAAATCCTTTTAGTATTAACTTGTAATCCTCTTATACAAGGCCTGTGAACACGAAATCCCTAGAAAGAGGCTTTTATGAGCTTCATATGTAGCCTAAGACATAACAAGAAATATGTTTTCTTAATATATTAAATTGTTTCTGTGATTGCAAATATTATACTCTTTGAAATAAAATATGGCAACATATTATTAGAATATCAATATTGTAATATTACTTCAGGTCTTTACAAAACTATCATTTTATTCAATGAGGCCTACTCTGACTACCCTATTTATTACTGTAAACTTCTCTCCCAGCCCCCTAACCTTGATCTTCTTTTTCTTTCTTATTCATAACACTTCACATCTTTGATCATATTGTTTAGCTTACTTATGATATTTATTGTTTAATATCTATTTCCTCTCACTAGAAGGCAGTATGGAAGCTAGCTTCTGAAATGGTCCTCTATGCATTACCTCTCCTGATAGTTGTGTCTTGATGTACTACTTACCCACTTTGAATCATGGATGGCCTTTGTGACAAATAGAATACTCTAGAAGTGGTTTTGTATGATTCCCAGTACTAGATCATAAAAACATTTCAGTTTCTAACTTGTCCTCTCTCGGATCATTTACTCTGGCGAAATCCATCTGTCATATCATGGGGACATTCAAGTAGCCTTGTGGAAAGAGTTACCAAGGGATGAGCTGAGGCTTCTTGCCAGCAAACAGAAAAAAACTTGCCAGCCATTTGAGTGATCCACTTTGAAAGTAGATTTTTCCAACCCCAGTTATGCCTTCAGATGACAGCATCTGGCCCCCATTTTGACCACAACCTTAAGAGAGACACTTAAGCAGAATCACCCAGGTCACCCATAAATACTTGACCCACAGAAACTATCAGAGATAATAAATGGTTATTTTTTAAGCCAGGAAATTATGATTTAAAAATAAAGCCATAAATGTGATTATAAAATCCTCTGTTAAAACCTCAGAAAGATATGAGGTGGTAACTCAAAGAACCATTCAGTTAAAACAGTTGGGCTTTGTTCTCACAGCCTCAGCTTAACCCGAAGGTAGAAAATATGCTATCTTGAAGATACTTATGGGTGTAGCTTTGTCAAGTGAAATGAACCCCAATATAATTCACAAGGGACCAAAGAAATTTGGTGAGAGTTTTACAGACAGAAACACAGCCAGCTTAATCTGCAAGGGGCAGAGAAGTACAGAATAAAAAGAGAAATTTGGATCCTCAATCATTTTACATACAGGAAGCAAACTGATAAAATTGCTTAGCTGTAAACACGTGCCGCATTTCCTGACAAAGAAGAATGATTGGAAAGGCAGAACTAAGGGCTCAGAGTATGGAGGCCATTAGGACTGGCCTTCAGTCCTAATGAAGGAACTGACAACATGTGCCTTGTGGGATTTCAGAATTGCTGTGGACCAGTGAATTTTATATGCCTCCCATTGTTTTAATTTTTCAATGAGAACGTTTATAGTGGTTATCCTTTGCCTTTCCCAAAAATTGTTCGTTGGGACTCTGGTGGATAGATACCTTGTCTTTTTAGTTCACAGGTCTTCATATTGAGAACTCAGAACTGGATCCATGGAGCCTCATTTGCACCTGACTTGATTTAGATGGTAAGTTGCTACCTCCCCAAGACAGCTGTTTGTCTCCTCACTGAATGTAAAAGTACTTTAAAGTTCTTTTACTGCCATCAAAGTCAAGGTTAATGGCTAAAATTCACCATTGACTGTTGCTGTAAGGGACTGAGACCTTCGAGGGGCTTGGGGGGAAATGACCACTTTGTATATGAGAGGAATATGAATCATTGCAAGCCAGGGAGCACACTGAGATACCTAGTCTACAAATTTGCTCACACTATTCTTCATATTCTCATCATCATGCTTTGCGGAATCCCACCCACACTGAATCATGGCTGGCCTATGTAACCAATAGGGTGTTATTAAAACAACAGATGGTGTGTGACTTCTAACGTAGGCAAGTAATGTCGTTTTGTTTGCCAATTTTAATCTCAGGTGCCTAGAAGAGTTCCTGGTACATAACAGACGTTCAATAGATATTTACTGTAAATAAAGGATAAATACTGATGACATACATTTTGGTCATTATAATAAATTATTTTGAAATAATTTGTATTTTGTTACTCTTTGTTCATGCTATCTGTGAATTTTAGCCATTACGCTTGACTTTGATGGCAGTAAGAGAACTTTCAAGTTCTTTTACATTCAGTGAGGAGACAAACAGCTCTCATGGGGAGGTAGCAATCTACCTCTGTATCATCAGCACAACTTACTTTCTAATATACAATCATCTCTTCTGTTTTCAGCTACCACTTGTGTATATCTAACTCCTATCACTTACTGCAACACTGAAGCCTTCTGTGTTCTTGAATTATCTTACTTGACTATGTGGTATTGAGATACAGACTTTTTTATATACAACTGCATTGTGGTTCAGCTGCTATTCCTGGCAGCCAACCATTGAGCATTTACCATGTGTCATATGTTGTCATATTTAATCCTTACAGTTCTGTGAGTCAGTGCTATTAACTCCATAGTAAGAAATGGAGGAAAATGAGGAAAATGGGGCATAAAGAAGTTTAAGAGATTGACAATAAGAGACAGAATTTGAACTAAGGCAATTAGACTTGAAAGACTATGTTCAGTCAACATCAGTTCACTGAGCAATCCTGTCTTAGATTTCAAGTCTAACACCTGATTTCAGATGAAAGGCCTTTAAATGCAATGAAAACAAGAAGGGTCCCCGAGGCATACTTGTTGACTTCTGTACTCAAAATGTAATTGTCTTTCATATCCGTTAGCATGTTCTGAAGAGGAAACTTTGACTTTTAAATAGAATACCTGCTAATATTTTACAAAAATGCATATTTATTTTAATACTACATATAGTCAATGAAAACATTAATCCTAATGGGCCAATTAACTGAATAAATTTCTCAGTTTTTACTCATAAATATATACCAAAAGAGCTTAGCTTTTATAGATACCAACTTGCCTGGATAGTAGTTAGTTTTAATAATGTTGCCATGATCAGAATCAAGGGCCAAACCAAGCCTTTGCTATATAGCTACAGAGCCCAGTAAGAGAGGATTTATAAAATCTTTCACTAACAAAAGCTTTTACTAATCCCAGTCAACAAACTGATTTAGTACGCAGATTAAATAAGAAAACAAACGACAAAACCAATCTTGACTTCCAGATGGTTGGTCATTGAATATTGTGAGCAACCTGGTTAAGTTTAGTTTATACGTCTAGACTTAAGAGGCAGTGTGATTTATTGAGCAAAATCATCAGATTTCATCTACTAATTTTCTATAGATCACAGTTACATTTACTAAGTTAGGCCTTAATAGCTGCCACATTAGAAAAACAAAACATGACAAAACAAAATTTCAGTGACTTTAAAAAGGATTATTTCTTCTGTGAGTTTCATGTCTCACATAGGGAGTTATGCGGAGCTCTGAATGACAAAATCTCTCAGTGACCCAGGTTGATGGAGACTTCATCTCCTGTGGATGCAACATTTGGACACATGATTCAGGAGCTATCATAGAAAGGAAGAGGGATTCAGATGGCACACTAACGCTTACCTGCCTGACCTCATTAGAAACACATGGCACAAGTACAAAGGAAATATATAGACACACATGCATGTTTTATATTGACCTATTTGAGTTCACTAATCTTGTCTTCTTTTGGCTGTGTCTTTCTGGTAAATTCATCTAATGAATTTAGATTTGTGTTATATTTAGATTTGTGTTATTTTTCTTCTGCAATTTCCAGTTTTTTTTAATAGATTTTAATTTGTTAGTTAAATTGTCCACATTTTAATTTATTTTTTCAATCTTTATTTTCTTGAACGTATCAATAACAATCATTTTAAAAGTCTTCAACAATAGTGAAAATATCTGGATCACCAGTGGTGTGCTCCCATTGTTTATTTTTTCTCTGCTTCTTTTGTCTTGCTAAGTCATTTTTTATTTAATGTTAGACATTGAGGATAAAAATCTATAGAGGTTTCTGATTATGTTTTCTCCTTCCAGAGAGATTCTCTGTGTCTCTTGGACAGAGAGATGGGTAGCTGATTATCCATCAACTAACTTCAACTAGGTACTGGGTACAGTCAGTGCCACATTGCAGCTCTGAAAAAAATCCAGTCTCTGTCAAGCTCACACCTGTCCCTATGGGGTTTTCAAGTAGGAGTCTGGTGTATTTTATGTAGTTCATCTCCCTAGTTAAGGAGCCAAACTCTAATTTTTGTCTTATGAATCGTTTGCTTTTCAGAGGCTTTTCCTTTTAGGATTTTAGCCTGCTGACCCGGTTTTGGTCATACTAGCTACATGCTTGAGGCTCTCTAAATCTCTGTTTCTGCTTTCTAAACCTCTGCTTCCACATAGCAACCAGTTTTCACTGGATTTTTTGCCTCCTGTCAATGCAAGAATCATCAAAAGATCCCAAATAAAAGCAGCTGCAGAAGCAGCTTACTTTTTCAGTATTCTTCTATCTCCAGAGTCTTAGCCCTTCTATTTTTCTGCCTCAGAAGCTTCTTGCTACCTTCAGGCAAATGAATGCTATATTTTATTTTGCCTTTCTAGTTGTTAGAAACACTAGTCTGCTGCTCAGCTGTTCCATCACTTCCCAAAACAGAAGTCCTAGGGAAACATATGAAATATTTGGTAAGCACAAGCTATCTCTGGCACTGTCCGATAAATTTTCCTTCCTCTCTCATATCGAAAACAGACAACTCCTCTTTGTTCAGTAACTCCCAATGTTCCATCAAGTCACTGAATCGAATTCAAATCCATGATCTCCAAGACACATACAGTTGCATTATGAGTCATCTTGAGCTGGAGATGTGTGAGCAAGTTACCCATGCATTGCATGCATCAGTTTACAAAAATGCAGTAGGAACAGGATAAGGGTAATAAACAGTCCCACTGGGAATAGAGAAGACTGGGCGGCACATAGCCGTCACTAGTCTATAAGCAATTCTGGAATCCCATTTGACAGATATTTTAAGACCTACTCGGAGAAGGCAGAGGTTCTTTGATGAAGCTTCTGGTTCCGCTCTGGAAGACTTCTTATATCTATCATTCTCCCTCTTCTTTGGCTCTGCCTTCTGGAGTGTTTCTTCTTTTCTATTATTCTTGGCTTATCTGAAATAGGAATTGGAAGCTATGCCCAATAAAAAGCTTTCTTAACTCATTTTCCCTCCATAGTCTCGAGGATCCACAGCTTTTTCTTGTTTGTTAATTTAAGTCTGGAACAATCCAAGGTGTTTTACAGTCCAAGCTTGTGATAAGCATTCCTTTGAAAATGCAGTAAGCTTCTGATTTATTTGCTTCCAGACAGTTCCATGACTCATGATTCTGGAGTCTGCTTTAATGTTTTGTTTTCTTCTTTCATGTCTTTCTCTTCAAATACTGGAAGCTCTCTTGAGGTTCTCCAGAACATATGTGTCAGCCACACCTGTAATCTAATCTTTTCCCCATTTTATTTTATCTAATAGAAAATGGATACATACTGGCCTTTGTCTCTAAGACAGTTTTAATCCATTCTCTTACTGTCTGAGTCTGTCAGTTTTTCCAGTCATGTAAGGCCCAGATTTCTGCTTAAAAACTGACTAATTCTTCCTGTGATAGTCACTTTCTTAAAGTATATTGTCAAACACAACCAATAGCTATAATATACATTATTTCCCTGGAACTACTGTTGGTTGCAAATTGACTCATGTACACAGAGGGTAAGAAAAGACTGAATAAAGAGGCAGACCAGATTGGTAGGTGGCAGTTTAATAAGCAAGGGAACTTACTTTTGAGGCCTGTCTTGGGCAGCTGCAAAAGGAGTAAATCTGTGAACCCGCTTCCAGAATCTTACAGCTTATATAGAGGCTTTAACTGGGTTCAGTCATGTGTACCACTCAGATGGTCTCAACAACATAGTGCTCTTTCAAGACTGTGTCCTTAAAAATGGCTCCCACTGTGGGAACGGTGGGCAGAATATATATTCCAAAGACTGGGGTGGGGGGTATGAGGAGCCTCTGATTGCCCAGATCCAGCTCATGTCCTGCAGATGACCTCCTGTGACAGCTACAAGTTTAGTAGTACATCATCTTTCTCTTACTTCATCGGCATTAACAAATATATGGCATATGCATGACTGTGTCTCCATCTTTCCAGCTCCTGATGTTGGTTACCTTGCCTATGACCGTAGGTCAATGTCAAAGAGTTTAGGTTTTGTTACACCAGAAACACATTTCATGTTATATGTGTTGGATAAAATAATGTTAACTGCCACAACAGACAGACTGCAGAATCTCAGTTGTTCAATAGAACAACATTTTTTTTTTCTTACTTACATTTCTTTTCCAATCAAGTGAGCAGGAGAAGGCACTCTACAAGTCACTCAGGGACCCAGGTTGCTTGAGGGGCCACAGCGCGGTAGGTTACTACAGGAGGAATAGACATAGGAGGCACATTGATCTTAAGAGCTCAGCTGAGAAGTAATGTAACACTTTCATTCACAGTCCATTGACTAGAACTAGTCACAAGGCTCTAAACTAAGTGCAAGGGAATCTGGGAGAAATTGAGAAGCACACAGAACAAAAAGAATGTAGATGAGATAAACTTTTAGGTCCTCCTAGCTCCAAATTTTTATGAGTCTCTGCTTAAACAATAATCTGTGCTTTAACAGGTTCTGTACAGACAATATCTTCAGAATATTAGAGGAAACATGATTTGTCCAGTACAGATCACCTATTCCATTTTAGAGCAATGAAGAGTCCCCCTCTCCCACACCCCACCCTCCCCGCAAAATCCCACACAGTTCTATCACATACTGAGCATTTACTCTAAATATTTGGATTGCACTTTTCTAACAGGTACTGCTTACACAGACAGTGAAGCGGTTAGATTAAGAGCAAATGAAACAAAATGGCCAATTATTTTCCCCACATTTTTGAAAAAACTGCTAGGTAACAACTAATATAATAGAATTTCTATGAATTCAGGGACTGAAATTTCTTCATTAAACCTCTTGATTGTGTTTACATTTTAATCAAAATTGTTCATTTTGAGGAAAGAGTAAGACTGATTACCACTGTTATAAGGAAGGCTAATTTAAATATCCTTTATTTCTATTTTCAGGTGTTATGTTGATATAAAAGAACATTATTTTCTCACTTAAAATGCAACATTTTGTATTTCTCTACAGAAAGAAGGCAATCATTTTATATTCTCTAGCTGGTGTCTTTAACTATATTTACTTTGTATTTCTTATAGTGGTAAATTTTTTTCTATGTAGCTTAAGTGTTTAGGGATAAAAATGGGAGAGAAAGGAAACTTTCCTCCTAGTGTTTTATGCGATTTGTACAATTTGGGTTCTGGGACAAAGGGGGCAATTTCCAGATTGATTAATTGATTGACTGATTGTGTGTGTGACTGAAATATTACCTACAAGGAAAAAACAAATTCATATCTAAATGAATAAGAACAAAATCTAAGTGCGATAATTTTTTTCTGGAAATGGGACACAGTGATAGTTATGAATAATACTATTATTTGTTTAGAAATATTTTTAAGACATAGAAATTCCTAAGTGTATAGTTTTGTAAGTCATTTGCCAAAGTTGAATAATTACTTTATTAAAGGGGAAGCCCAAGATAGTGGATGTGTGCATCACCTACAGAATGAAGTCCAGATAACTCAGCAGGACGCATTCTGGCTAGTCTCCCTCCCCAACCCCATTTCCAGTTTCTCATCAGACCCAGCTTTGTGTGCTAGCATTACTAAATAGCTTGCACTTCTGCCAAAATGCCACACTACGTCAGAACTCCATGATAATGTCTGCCTGGCACTGTTTTCTGTCTTTTTTTCTATCTGAGGAACATGTTCTTTACATTATGAACACATTCAATTTATTGTTATATATTTATTATTTGATCCATGCCTGTTTCCCCAAGTAGACTGTGAACTCTGTTATCAAGGACATCACTGAGTCCCTGCATGTGATATGGTAGGCACCCAGTAATAGTCTAAAGATCAAAAGAATGAACTGTCTTTGTTATCTGTCTTTGAGTATAGGCAATGAAGAGCTAGAATGAAGATTACTATGAGATAGTTGCCAGTTTCTGAGGGATCTGTTTTTAGTTTTCCTGTTTTCCATTTTTTACTTTTCCAAATAAATAGGAGAGACAGCATTGTTTATTGAATACTTATTATGTGCAAAGTATTGAACCATGTTTCTACAGATGCATGAGGATTCACTTCGTCTTTTCCTTTGGGGAAATTACAATCCAAACAATGACTAGAATTAAAAACATGAAAAATACACAAGATAAACATAATTTTCCAAAAACTGAATTTGTCTTACTGCCCAGGACCCAAACCAGTAAGTCAGAATGGTCTTTTTCATTGGGTTTTGATTTTATTTTTCTTTCCCCAAAGGCATTTTATGGTACCTATTTGGAATGGTTTACTGTAAAGACTAACTTGGAAATGTAGTTTCATTTCTGCCTCATTCAATGAGTGAGAAATCCAGAACATGTAGCTATGATGAGGAAGGGGAATATAAAGAAACACTCCCCAGGAGAGCTTCAGGAGATATTTACTCCTGATTCCAGATGGGTCTCCTGACAAGTCAAGCCCCCACCATGTATTTCTAGTCCTTCTCACCCTCTACAGGACAGCAGGTCCATCCTCAGCACATGCTATCACCTTAGTGCCATTTTCTGAACCTATTTTGATTTTCTTACCTAAATATTCCTTCAGTGAAAGTGAAAAAAAAGGTAGCTAGAAAATGGTGCATGAAGATACAGAAGACTTTGACCACCTTTCCCCAAGTATGCCCATAATTGCAATAGGCAAAATTTGACCGAGAATTTACTGATCCTTTCTACTGTTGGATCCTTTCTACTGATCCTTTTAGAGTACCTGTGAAGTATTGGAACTGTTCTAGGGAATGGGGTTGTAATATTGTCAGTCAATAATTCCTACCTTCATGGATTTTACATTGTAGTAGAGAATCTTACTTTCTAATGTCTACTTTGCTACTAATGTCTAGTTTGTCTACTTTACATTGCTATAAAATTTACTTTTCATGTAAAATCCACTCCTGTTTATGCTTTGAATCAAACTTCTAAAATAGCCTGGTGGGCACAAGAGGACCTAAAAAGTTTAGTCTCTACTTCCCTCTTTAACTTCGTATTAGTGTTTTGAAAATAACACAGATTTGTTTTCTCATAGTTCTGTAGTTCCAAAGTCCTGGTTGGCTCAATTAGTTTCTCTGCTCTGGGTTTCACAAGACTGAAATCAAGGTGTCAGCCACCTTGGGCTCTCTAGAGGCTCTGGAAAGAATCCATTTCCAAGCTCATTCAGGCTGTTGGTTGAAGTCACTTCCTTGGGGTTATAGGACTGAAGTGCCCATTTCCTTGCTGGCTGTCATTCAATGCTGCCCTTAACTTCTATAGCCATATATCTTGCTTATGGCGGCTTTCAACTTCAAAACCAACAATAGTGGATTGAGGCCTCTCTTGAGTTGAAGCTTTCTGACTTCCCCCTTTCTCTTCATCTAGCCATAGTTCTTTGGCTTTAAGTGTTCATGTGATTAGGTCAGGCTCACCTAGATAATCCAGGATGGTTTTTCTACTTTAAGGTCAGTAACTCAGTTACATTAGCAAAGCCCTTTTGCATGCAATTTAACACATTCACATGTTCTGGGAAACAAGTCATGGGTATTTTGGGAGCCATTATTCTGACTACTACAAACTTCAATTCTGGTCCTCCTATTCTTCCTCATAAAAATATTCTTTCATACATTATAAATCCCTCAGGTTAAATAAAGTTCTTACAATGACTAAGTGTCTCTGTCTTCTTTAACTCACACGCTCTTCATTCTTTTAATTAGGATATTTTCTATCTGTGCTTCCTCTATGTCTCAGCTAGAAGTGCTTTCTTTATGGAGTCCATGGTACCTTTCCTGGATCTCTCATAGAACTTTGAGCCTTATCTAAGCATATGTATTATAATTAACCTTCTAAATTACCTCTTTCAGTAGGCCAGTGGTTCTATATTGTAGGAAAGGAAATTGTCTAAGTCCAGCATTAGCCCAGTGCCTGAAATAACTTAAATAATCAGGAACTATTTGTTGAATAAATATATGACTAGGCACTGTTTTGTAAGCCACTATTTATTTGTTTCTTGAATCAGCGTTAAGTTCCTTAAGGAAGTGATTTTGTCCTAAGTGTCTGTGTCTCTGATGCCTACCACAGTGTTTACATACCTGTAGTGGTTCAATAGAATTTACTGATTGATTGAGAGCAGCCAAAAGAACACTTGGTTTTTCATGGAATAATCAACTAGTAAATCAACTGTTATCAATTTATAGATTTCATGTTAATCAATACATTTATAAATTGAACATTTTGAATGTTTGTTTAGAGTCTGTGAAACTAAATTCAGCTTACCCAGAGGGTTTATAGGCTTAAGTTTCCACTTTATTATTAATTCAACTCTTTGCATCAGGGTATAACTTGTATTTCCTTACAGTGAATGTCTGTTTCTGTTCAGATTTGCTATACTTTCAGTCATTTGTTACAAATTTGTATCCACATTTTCTTACAAAAAGGATTTTAAGTTGGCTAACTTGTTCTATTTGTGTTAAAATGTCAAGCAATGCACAGTGGGTTCATTCAATTATAGAGTTCTGGCTCAACCAAATAGGTCACATCTCACAGATATAGTTTTTGTTGTTCTTGGAGTTACTCCATTTCTTTACAGAAAAAACTTTCTGTTATTCTGCTTGAACTTAACTTTAGCTGATACTGCCACATGTTTCAGGTAACAGAATAGTTATAGTCATTAAAAGCCATAAATAATTCTGTATTGCCTTCTGAATGACTAAGAAAATGAGAATTTTGCGAAACCAATATTTATTTCATCTGTAGTATATCTAATTTGTGAAAATTAGAGAACCATATACTATGGAGGTTATATGAACTCTGGATTAATAAAATTATATACTTAAATAGTATACTTCATTTGCTAACTATATGGGATAACGGAGTTAACTATGTTTATTTTTTTAAAGTAGTATCATTGGGTCATTTTAATGGCTTTCCTATTTATCAGAAATTCTACCTTCAATGCCCCCAGATCTAGTAAGAAGAAACTGCTCACACTGTGAATCCAGAATCTAAGGGTCCTCAGGGATCACTCAGTTTCTTGATTCTTGGTCGTTATGTGCTCATTGCCTCAGGAAAGCCATGCAATAGCAGAAAGGAAAGGGAAAAGGAGTCTTTCAGGCTGCCTGTTTCACTAGCCCAGTCAGAATGGAAATAGAACAGAGAATAAATAAGAATCGGGGGACAAACATCATGGGTAAGAGCAGAGCATCCTCATATCTAGCTTAGGCAACATTTCACTTTTGGGGGAAGGGAAAGACATCAGGAGGCACAACTTTTGGTGCTTCTGAAGGGGGTTTTCTATGCTCTACCCCTGGATCAAGCTCCAAAGGTGGGCCAAATGGCAGCTGGATTTGAGGTTGCTGCGAGCAATGAGTACCTGTTCTCTATTTCCCTGGGTAGAGTCCCCAGAAGCTATGTGACCGTAACGGAAAAAGGCCTATATGGGGAAGCTTCCCAGAGTTCCACTGGACCAGTGTGGCCTGGGAACATAGCAATGATTCCATCTAGCCTTGAAGGGCATGGCAGTGGCCAACAGCCTCTGGACTAGAGACAGTTGCATGGATATGAATAAGTGAGGTCTTACAGCAAGCTAGGAGGAATAGCTCACAGAGACACACATCTACAAACAAGTAAGAGTAATTTCAAGACAATTTTTGGCCAGTTTACATCAAGATTCTGATGAATCCTGTGATCAGCAGTGTTTGTATCCCTCCCAAATTAATGTGTTGAACCATAACTCCCCATGTGATAGTGTTTGGATGAGGGGCTGTTGGGAGGTGATTGGGTCATGATGGCAGAGCTCTCACGTGTGGGATTAGTGTCCTTATAAAAAAAAAAAAACCCAGAGAACTCCCACACCCTTTCTGCCATGTCAGCAAACAGCTGTCTATGAACCAGGAAGCAGGTTCTCACCAGACACCAAATCTGTTGGAGTCATGATCTTAGACTTTCCTGCCTCCAGAACTGTGAGATATCATTTCTGTTGTTTACAAGCCATCCACTCCATTGGAATTTTGTTATAGCATGTCAAATGGACTAAGATACACCTCCACATCATGCCTTCTCCCAGATTACACACACACACACACACACACACACACACACACACACAGTCCATGACTTGACCTATGTAAGACTTTTGAAGTTTAGGTGCAACCTAGGGGGAATTGAGAGGGGAATATACAAATACACTAAATTTTCACTAATCCAGTGGAGTAGAAATTAAGCTGATTTAAAAATAAACAAATACATAAAATTACATTTCTTGAACACAATACGTGTGAGGACTTTGATTTTTACTCACTATATTTTAAAAATTAAAAAATGTGACCCAAAAGTTTTATGTAGTGTGCCCAATATTATGCTGCAAAGTAGAGCCAAGTAAGAAGCTAAATTTCTGACTTTCATTTTAACACGTTTCCATGACATGTCACTGACACAATTGCTAAGTGTGAAGGTAAGCTTAGTTTTTAATTGTAATATAGCCAACTCTCAGACACCTCTTGGGTGACTCTATATGCTCTTAGCATTATGTGCACTGAATGTTTTTAATTTCAGTTTACTTATCTAATACTACATATCAAGTCTGCTGATCAGTCCATTTTAGAATAGAGTCAAGAATAGAGTCTAAATTTAATATTCACTTTTCTAGATGTAACCAGAGAAGTAGGGTGGATACTATACTTCGTTAAGCTTCTAATTTTGTATGTTTATTTTTAAAAGCATTTTACTAACCTGTTAGCTTTTTGTTTCCATTTGTAGCTTGTGGTTTGTTTTCTTAGGATAATTTACTGGTCAGTACAACACACATGGCTACCAAAGGATATAATGAGAGGTTTTTTTCATTAAGCTACCTGGACGTTTGTTGTCCAGGGAAAATGTCATTCCAAATAACTGCTGCAGTGAAAGTCCCAGCTGTTCCAGTTTCATTTTTTGCATGTGACTGTCCAGTTTTTCCAACACCATTTGTTGAAAAGACTGTCCTTTTCTTGTTGTATATTCTGGGCAACTTTGTTGTAAATGAACTGGCCATATATGGGTGGGTTTATTTCTAGGCTCTGTATTCTGTTCCACTGATCTATGTATCCATTTTTATGCCAATAGCACACTGTCTTGAATACTGTAGCTCTGTAACATTGTTTGAAATCAGGGAATGTGATGCCTCCAGCTTTATTCTTCTTTCTCAAGATTGCTTTGGCTATTTGGGGTCTTTTTTGGCTCCAAACAAATTTTAGGATTGTTTTTTCTATTTCTGTGAAAAATGCCAATGGAATTTTGATAGGGATTGCATTGAACATGTAGATTGCTTTGGGTAGTTTGGATGTTTGAACAATATTAATTCTTCCAATCAAAAAGCATGGAATATCTTTGTTTATTTGTGTCTTCTTCAGTTTCTTTCAGCAATGTCTTATTGCTTTTAGTGTGCAGGTCTTTCACCTCATTGATTAAATTTATTCTTAGGTATTTTATTCTTTTTGATGCAATTGTAAATGGGATTATTTTCTTAATTTCTCTTCCTGGTAGTTTGTTATCAGTATAGGAACACAACTGATGTTTGTATATTGATTTTGTAACCCGCAACTTTAATGAATTCATTTATTAGTTCTAACAGTTTTTGACAGAGTCTTTGGGGTTTTCTATGTGTAATACGTCATCTGCAAGTAGTGACAGTTTTACTTCATGCTTTCCAATTTGGATGCCTTTTTCTTCTTGTTTTTGCCTAATTGCTCTGGCTAGTGCTTTCAATACTATGTTGAATAAAAGTGGCAAGAGGGAACATACTTGTCTTTTTCATGATCTTGAATATGATGTTAACTGTAGGCTTGTCATATATGGCCTTTATTAGGTTGAGGTAATTTCCCTCTCTACCCACTTTGTTGGAAGTTTTTTTTTTTTATCATAAATAGACATTGAATTTTGTCAAATGATTTTTCTACATCTATTGAGATGATCATATGAGTTTTATCCTTCACTTGGTTAATGTGGTATATCACATTGATTGATTTGCAGATGTTGGACCATCCTGCATCCCTGTATTAAACCCTGCTCTGGGATCTTTTTTTTTTTTTTTTTTTTTTTTTTTTTTTGCGGTATGCGGGCCTCTCACTGTTGTGGCCTCTCCCGCTGCGGAGCACAGGCTCCAGACGCACAGGCTCCGGACGCGCAGGCTCAGCGGCCATGGCCCACGGGCCCAGCCGCTCTGCGGCATGTGGGATCTTCCCAGAACGGGAACCGAACCTGCGTCCCCTGCATCAGCAGGCGTACTCTTCAACCACTGCGCCACCAGGGAAGCCCCTGGGATCCTTTTAATGTTAAATTTGGTTTGCTCAAATTTTGTTAAGGATTTTTGCATGAGCCAAATTACTAATGCATCCAAAAATTAGAGGAAAACGTTTTCCTCAAGAGTGCATGAATCACTTATGAAAACTGACCATGAACACTCCATAAAGCAAATTTCAATGCATTTCAAGAAATGAGTTTCAAACAATCAATTATCACAGATCACAAAGCATCTCAGTTAGAAAACAAAAATATATAATATAAAATAGGAGTATAAACACATTTCTAAATAAATAATGAATAAAAAAGAAATTATGGGGCTTCCCTGGTGGCACAGTGGTTGAGAGTCCGCCTGCCGATGCAGGGGACACGGGTTCGTGCCCCGGTCCGGGAAGATCCCACATGCCGCGGAGCGGCTGGGCCCGTGAGCCATGGCTGCTGAGCCTGCATGTCCGGAGCCTGTGCTCCACAACGGGAGAGGCCACAACAGTGAGAGGCCCCCGGACTGCAAAAAACAAACAAACAAAAAAAGAAATTGTGATGTAACCTATGAAATACTTAGCATCGAATGATCACAATAGTATAAAATATCAATTAGGAAAAGAAAAAGTGTGCCCAATAAACTTCAGGGTTATAGAGCTATATTTTATGTCAGGTTCTCACATCTGTGGGATTTATCTGCTTTTTGCATAAGTGAAAATACGTTTGAGAATTACTAAGAGTGAATCAGAGATATAAAAGCAAGAATTAAAATATTGATTTGGGTATTGTAAAGGAAACTAGCCACAGTGTGAAGGACAAGACAATTAGACTTTGAACTGACACAAAGGCTACCTTACCAATGTAGAAGGAGAAAAACAGAGCTTGTAGGTGTTGCATGAAATCTCTCACAGAGGAAACAGCTCTGGCTGGACCCAGGTGCAGGCTTCTAATGAGTGCTTTCTTCAGTGATAAAAAGGACTCATTTATTTTTGCAGGAAAAAATGGCTTCCAAAACAAAGCCCTTCCAAGAGCTACAGTGTGACAACAAAACCTGAGAAACAGGGACAGGTATGAAGACCTAAAAGACGAATTACTGTCCCTTAGGTGGCCAGCCAAAATGCTCTTCAGGTGACAGTGTCAGAGATTAAGAGACTGTGGAGCCAGGGCACAAACAAGGACAAGAACGAAATCACCCTGTGGATGTGTTTCCACATGATAGAGTGGAATCTAACTGCACATATGTTCTCAGCCCCAAAATGGGAACAGTAGTTGGCAATTTCATTATTGCAGACAAAGTATTATTAAAATGGAATATAAACAATAATCATTAAGTTTATGTTGAAAAAATGATTCATATTCATGCATTTCATATTCATGGATGGTGCTACTGCTAATGGCTGCATTAAATGTGGATAAATGAAAAACGTGTAACCAACATTTCTTTAAAGATAATACACATGCTGCATACTGTGAATGAACGCACAATAATATAAAATGTTCAGACTCTACCTTAGCCTTCCCTAAAGGAGTACACATATTATTGGCATAGTAATTGGGGCTTTTTATAGAAATGATGAAAAATTTAGGGATTGCAGGCTGGAAAAATATTTTTGTTGTACAGAGATTTCTGTTGTAATGGCATATTTTGAAATGGGATTGGACTTGTATGAGAAATAGCCTCTATAAAGTCATACCCTGAATCCAAACAACGAAGAAGAGAATATAATTTTCCCATGTTGAGGGAGGGCAGTCATTCATCTTACTTCACTTTTCCCTGTGAACAGCTCGAATCTCAACTGAATGAGAACTTCCATAGTGAACCGTTTGATAGGGAATCAGGGTTCTCTTCTGTCCTGTTAAATGACTGGTTCCTGGGGGGACATCTATCTTCTCTGCTTCAGAAATCATCAGACATCTGTAAGTGGGTCTAGTCCTGTTAGCTGGTTCCCAAAGCTTTCATTCATTTTTCACTTAGGGAATGTACTATAAATGTGATTTCAGGCTACATGAAACAAGTGAAATAGAGTACGATAGTGCAGTGTGTGTACAATTGGTATTCCTGTTTGGGTATATTGTCTTAACTCTAGCCTCACCCTCTTACTGCTATTCAACAAGGTACATATTACGAGCAAGACTCTACATTGAAAATGTAGAGAGCTATGTATCATTAAAAAAATATTGTGGGAGAAATTTTCCTTGGTTAGCTCATAAGGAACTTGAGTTTCAGAGTAGTAAAGAGGTTTATCTATTGTAGAAATTTTGTAAAATGTATTTTAATGAGGAAAATCATTCCTAATTCCACCACATGGAGCTAGCTTTTGTTATTTAGCAACTTGATTTTCTTTTTAAATGGGGAAGTAGACTTTAACAGTAAACTACATTTAAAAAAAAATTTATTTTATTTATTTATTTGTGGCTGCGTTGGGCCTTTGTTGCTGCGTGTGGGCTTTCTCTGGTTGCGGCGAGCGGGGGCTACTCTTCGCTGTGGTGTGTGGGCTTCTCATTGCGGTGGCTTCTCTTGTTGTGGAACATGGGCTCTAGGCACTCCGGCTTCAGTAGTTGTGGCACGCGGGCTCATTAGTTGTGACCCACGGGCTCTAGAGTGCAGGTTCAGTAGTTGTGGCTCACGGGCTTAGTTGCTCCGCAGCATGTGGGATCTTGCCGGACCGGGGCTTGAACCCATGTCCCCTGCATTGGCAGTCAGACTCTTAACCACTGCACCACCAGGGAAACCCACAGTAAACTTTTTAATTGAGTTTATAATGAACATTTGTTATTGTTCTTCACAAACACTAATGATTTCATAGTGTTCCATTGTATAAATGTACAGTAATTTACAAATCTAGTCACATTTTGTTGTAAATTTAGCCAGTGTCCTTCTAGATAAATATTGAACCTGTCCGAATAAATTTTCTTAGTTTTTCCGTAGGACATATTTTTGAAGTTGGACACTAGATTTAAGGGTACAAACATTTAAAAATATCACTGGTACACATTTCAAAGCTCTACTGATTTGAAATATCTTTATATTATATTTATTTGTTCATTTATTGCTTCTTCCAACAGATATGAGGTCTTCAGTGTACAAGATGCTGTTTTCAATTCTCGGAATACATCCCTGAATATGATACTGTCTCTCACATCAAGGGGTTTACATTTTACTGGGAGAGACATACAAGTAAATAGCCAATTACAATTCAGACAGAGAGCAGCAATGTTAGGGTACCATCATCCATGAGAGCAAGTGGGTAAATGTAAATAGTTTTAGGCCCAGGGTTACTTTCAGTCTTGAGAAAGAAACAGTCTTCATGTGAAGGGAAGTAAGGTCCTCCAGAAAAGCCAGGTTTCAATTAGAGAGATTAAGAACACAGATTTTTCTGAGAGTAGACTATGAATTTCAGTAGGCATGGTAAGAATTTCAGGATTTGAAGAGAAAAGGGGAGAAAGAGAGAGATGGTGCAGCCTCTTTTGTATAGAGAGGGAGAGATGCGGGTGATTGAGGGTCTGTGGATTTTTGTGTCACAACATAAACAGGATCAAAGGGTAGTGCCAGTGGTGAGCAGACTGTGATTGTTGAGTAGAGAGAGGTGGGTTTTCATGGAAGGACTCTCTTCATACCTGAGGAGAAAAGTAATTTTCTTTAAAGAACATTAAATATTGGAAAAATAAGAATATTTCATAAAAAGGAAAATATTCTTTCCTTTGAGTGTTCTCTCACCAGCCTGTCCTCTCCTCTCAGGGTATATTCCCTACCTTTGCTGTATGTGGAGGCACCTTGTTGCTCTGGATGTAAAGGAGGAGGGGCCATTCAATAGCAGCAGGATCCTATGCTTCACTTCCATTCTGGGACCTTTTCCCTACCAGAACTGTAGAGCCCAAAGGTGACTTCCTCTGATGAAGCTCAGAGCTCCCAATTTTTCACTCCATCTGTCATAATCACAAACACCATGGGCGGCAGTAGCATGGCTGATGTCCCCAGATGGGGTCCGCTATAGCCTGTGGCCAAGGAAGAGGCAGAGTCTGGTTTATAAAAATACTTAAGAAGTGAACAAAATCCATACTGACATAACTTCATTGTTAACCAAAATATAATTTTGCATTGCAGTTTTTAATGTAAATGTCAGTACATAATCAACTTGGGAAAGGGGTACCAAGAGATCTCCAGTGAATCATCCTGCACCACACAAGGTCCTCCCTGTTGCCATTGTGTAATAGCAGCTGTACACCTTCCTCATAATTGGGGTCATTTCTCTCTGCCAGGATGTCACTTTTTCTTGTATGTTGCTCTCTTGTTGTGTCTGTGGTAGAAATGTTCTCTTTGGTGAGTCTTAGGACCGACCTTCACATCTGCAGAGCATAGAGTTGTAGGGATGGGAATCCAAATTCTCCAAGTAGGCCACTGAAAGTGAAGCTAACCAGGGCCTCTCCAACTTCCACCTCTGGGATCCTGGTCTTTTGTATTCTACTTAATGGTAAAACCCAAAAAACAAACAAACAGAAAAACAACCAAAAACAAAAGCCTGTTGTTGATTTAGGACACGTACTTCATCTTGGAAACTATTTTCCTATCTTTGCATGGTATCTTCTTCAACCTGGTCCCTCAGCTGCTCCTTGAAAAGGCCATTCCATTGTTCTATTAGGTGGTGTGGTAGTAAATCCTATGTTCATATGCCTGCTTGTTTACCTTCTGTTCTGTAAAGTGGGTTACTTGGTCCAGTGCAATGTTCGATGGGATGCAATGTCAGAAAATGAAACACTAATCCCCGAGACAGTGGAGCTGGTTCAGTCACTATAGAAAGAAGAGTGATATGTGCTAACAAATCACTGCCACTTCCAAAGCGGAAAGAGTTCAGTGTCATCAACTTGACTCAGAGGGGCCATTGGTCTACTAGAGGGATGGTGCCATTTGGAAACTCTGTCTTGGTCTCTCCAGATGTCAGGTTGGACATTTAGTAGTGGTAGCAGCTAGCTAAGCCATGATGAGTGAAGTCTCATGTTTTGGGGCTCAAAAACAAATCTCCATCCCTGCCCTCATGATTATTACTCCATTTATGTTCCTACTGTGTAAGCACTAGTGCAGACGACGACAGAGGTTGGCTAACATCAAATGGTTGAATCGTTATTTCTACTTGGTTATTTAGTACTTTTTCTGGTGGGGGATGCTCTCTGGTAGGGAATTGCATGTGACACAAGATCTTCATATTTTGTCCACTCCTGTAGATTATCTACATGTCTCTTGTCCCCAGTCTTTCCATTTTTTCCTTCCACACTCCTGATCAGCAAGCCAAGCCATTCTCTCTTGTCCATAAATCCATATATATTCTTATTTCAGGACACTCCTCTGTACATAAAATTGATGACCAGATGCATTTCCCAGTGTTGACCTTTGGGAGAGTTGCCCCTACTGCTTTCAGTTTTACACCCCTGAGCAGGGTTGTAATGCAGCAGGACTTAATTTTTGGCTTATAGCAACATCAGAGCTGAATCATATGTGAACCAGCCTAGTTCTTCCTCCACTTCCATCAGTTGTGAACTGAGGGAGAGAAACTAGTGACTCAGTGGATGACATAGGGGTCTGTGCAGTTTACTTGTGCTCTCTGGTCCTATTATGCCCAATTCTTTGTATACCATTTCCCTTTATGATGGATTGCTACTAGCCTGCCCAAACACATGACTAGGTGGGCCTGTAAAAAATCCACCTATTACAGTTCTGGCTGGTTTCTGTCCACCAGGACCCAATAGTATAATAGTAATGGTTTATTCAATGGTGCATATTTTCTGCTGAAGCTGATATGGCCTTGTTCCAGAACGCTAAGGGCCTCACTTGTAATTTTTCTATTGGAACTTGCCATAAATTCTATGCAACAAAATTCTACAGCACCAGTACCCCTAAGACTGGTGAATTAAATAGGATTTCTATGGGGAACACCATCCCTGTATCCTTTAAGAGTGATATTAATTTTTGCCATTTCTCCTGAGATACAATACTGTTTAATTTAGTATCTTGGCCAACGAGTGAGGTTTCCGCTTGACCTGCCTGCGATATAACTCTTACCCTTCTGAGTAAGAACCCAATATGGGGATTTTGCCAACTATTAAGTACTTGCATTCCAACCACATATTTGGAGACCAGGCAAATAACCACCAAGTAGGTCTGTAGACCTGGTGGACCCACTGTGAGCTGGATCAGTGCTAGGACTTCATATGATTTCCATAGAAATCCTTTCCCCCATTACTCTAGTGGAGGACCATGGTGGCATTTCAGGTCCTTAGGTCAACTTGGACCATATTTTCAGTAATCGTTGATGTGTCTGAATATTCTCTATTCTGCAGTGTATGTTCAACCAAGGAAATGACCATAGTACCATTTGTGGAAGGATTAAGGGAATCATTATCATGTAAACCTTCTGTGGTGCTATAGCGTCCTTTCTTCCAAGGACTTGGACTGTCTTCCAGTTGGTGGCTTTCAGGTCTAAAAACTGGTCTCAATCCAGAAACTGAAAAGGGATCGTGACATTTTATTGGAGCAGCTACTCTCAGATTTCTGATTGTTTATTCTTGATTTCCATTCATTGTATAGATTAAGAATTCCCTAGTTGGTTGCACATCCATTTTACCCTGAAACATTGTCCTATATCATTTACTGTCATATACAGAGCTCCCAGTGAGTCTGGCACCTTTGTTGCCACTCCCATCTTGCTTCTCATTAAGATAACTGAGTCCACCTTTCTTGTGATGCTTAAACACTGCCAACTGACCTCTAAGATTTAATGATGTTATCATCTTCATTGCTATCAGGAAGTATTTTCTTAGATAGCTCCTGATGTGATTCCAATGTGCTACCAAGTTTAGGAACCGTTGATTTGACATACTAATATGATTTTGACTTAGCATATGACATTGTATCTTGTTAACATATGTCAAGGGAAAAGACTATCTGTAAAATTGTACCAATTATTTTAGATCAGTTGTTTTAAAAATAGTCCCTGATTCAGGACTTAGAGTCACCTACTGATCAGGAATACATTATTTTGGACTGTGTTTGAATTATCATTTGTTTTTGGTTTGGTTTGTTACAATAAGTAACTTTACACTAAATAGTACAATTTGCAAACTAAAAATATATAGAGAGCTTTATATTCTTATATTCAAAGCGCTTTTTCCATATCAGGTTCTCCTCCATGCTGTATGTGTATAATATACATTTTAAATATAAATAATCTTATTAGGGTCAGTCCATTTCCTCTTATCATAGATAACATTTATTTACCATCTGTTTATTGAGATCACATATTCTGTCATTTCACATTTACTTGTTTCCCTTAACGTTGGGCAATGTATAATTTAGGTAAGTGTGTCCATGCTCTTCTCCAGCTTCATTGATGAAACTGTTGAATAGGAAAATGTGGAGGGCAGAACCTGCAGTGTGCCTCCTTCACAGTGACCAAGACCCACTAATCAATACTTTGCGGCTGGAAGTGCTCAACCAGCATATTCCACATTATTGTTCTATCATTCGGCTGACGTTTCATTCTGTCCACAAAGGGATCATAAGAAAGTTTGTTTAATGCATTGCTGAGAGATACTAAGTCTATAGCATTTCCTTTTTTGTACTAAAACAATCATAATAGTTACCCTTTGATGAGGGGCTTTCTGAGCACTTTACTTAAATTACCTTATTTAATGGTCATCACATTATTTGAAATTCAATACTGTTATTATATTTATTTTACATGTAAAGAAACTGTAGGTATAAGAGATTAAGTGATTTATCTGTGGTAGTTCAGCCTTTGGATCCTTCTCACTCCAAAGACTGTTGCCAGAATAGCAATTGTATAAAAACAATGAACGGATAAGTAAAAATCCAAAATCATCATTTTGTGCAACTTAAAGTTACCATTGCCATAGTGCTGTACCTTCTCTCTATTTTACAGTTCTGAGTTTCTGACTTACTTTCTAATTTATATTCTTAAAATGTTTTCAGGAAAAATTGTTTAAAAATAGAGCTTCCATTTAGTTAGTGCCAATATTTTAAATAAACCATTCAGAGAGGCACCACTGGGGGGAAAATATCTTCTAAAGAGATTCTGGAAATTCCAATAAAAGCAAAATAGACTTAACTTGACAAGTATTGCAATACTAACACTTCTCTGGATATGGGTACGAAGAGATAGATAACATTCCAGTGACATTATCATGTATATTAAAAACTTAGGGCTTCCCTGGTGGCGCAGTGGGCTTCCCTGGTGGTGCAGTGGTTGAGAGTCTGCCTGCCGATGCAGGGGACACGGGTTCATGCCCTGGTCCGGGAGGATCCCACATGCCGCGGAGCGGCTGGGCCCATGAGCCATGGCCGCTGAGCCTGCGCGTCCGGAGCCTGTGCTCCGCAACAGGAAAGGCCACAACAGTGAGAGGCCCGCGTACTGCAAAAAAACAAAAACAAAAATTAAACATTTGTCATCTGCTATGTCATTTTTATCAGGTATTTAACATAAATTTTATGTTATAGGTATTTAAAGGATATTTTATAATACTGCCACATAAAGTAATTTCATTATTCAATTCATTTAATAGTCATTGTGTAGACTCTAGCATCCCTTCCATTTATTTTTATGGAATTGTTAATATATGTTTAGTCAGCATGTTTTCATATAGACAAAAAAGATGTAGAGAACAGGGTACATAGGTGTTAAATGTTCTTGTAGTCCTCACATCCTATTGTACGATGCTTTGCCATAATAGCGGTCAAAAAATAAGAGTATTGATTTGGTTTGAGACCACATCTGTTCTTCTGCCATGTAAAATTTATGTTAACTTACCAGTTGGAGTGCTTTTTAAAACTATAGCAATAAACATACTTATTTCTATTTAAAAATTGAATTAAATTATTTTACTCAAATTCAATATGCAGAGGGAGCTCCATAGCATTTAAACATTTAAAAATTTTAATACTGACTAGTGAGAGAAGTCTACTCTGTATGCAGTCAGTCATAATCTCTAAGATATCATGAAGTATATTTCATAAAATTGAGAGAAAAATATATGTATGTGGTTATAGTGTTAGATATTTTAAAGGGAAAATATAACTAAATAAGGATGGGGATTCAAAATTTAAATTTTGTAAACCGACTTCCCCAAACTTAGAAAGTCTAGGTATTAGAGATAATAAATTAGCTTATAAAGTGAATTCTCCAAGTTCACATATAAAGGAAATATAAGCAAAATGTGGATGGAATATCTGCTATAACATTTTCTATAGGGATTTTCTTGAAATTCGGAAGAATATATATTTTCATACCTGGAGTATTTAGGACAAGACTTAATGGATCCTTTCATGCGCTAATATGGAGCGTAATTTTCTAAGGGAAGTATATAGTATGCAGTAATCCTCATATTTATTTGACATTGGAAATCTTATTCTCAGATCGCTTTTACAGAGCAGTGGTCCACTTTGGGAAATGCTGTCCTAGTATGACCATAAAAGAGTAAGGTGAACATATAAGAATGGTGTTAGTATGGTCACAGCATATGTACATGTAACAACATAGCTTGCTTTAACAGCATTACATAGGAATAATAAAAAGGGAGAGATGGATTTATTTCTTGGGGCAAGCAATGAATATTAAGGAATGACAGCAATACCCATATTTTATCACCTCTGCTGGTAAGGGGTGATTTTCAAAATGGCTCAAGTAGGACACACATTAAGAGGAAATGGAAGATCCAAGAAAAGTGAGAAATTTTTAGAGAATAGAGTATGTTTAAATCCTGGGACTTTCAAAGAATTTTGAGATACAATATTGGTGCTAGTATCAGTAAGTTTTGAAAAATCATGGAGAATATAAGAGGTGAGAAGTGGGTCAATGTTGGCCAGATACTTGAAAACAATAAACAAGTGAATTTAAGAAAATGACCTTGTATAAATCACTTAATCTCTCTTGGCTTTAATTATGAAATGAAGTAATTATTCTAAATGATTCCTAGAGTTTCTTCCAGGACTGACATTCTATGTTTTTGTGTTTCTAAAATTCCTGTAAATCTCTGGCAAGAATTATGACAAATTTTAAACAGATGGAGCCTGTGTTTGTGTGAGTGAGTGTGCACTTAGAAAGACGTGGGTGGATGATGGGGAATTTCTGGGTTAGCTTGGTGCCAGACTAGACAAGAACATTCTGCCCAATCTCCTCTAAAATGCCCATGGGAACACACACACACACACACACACACACACACACACACACAATAGCAGCAAGGGAACTTGAAACTGCATAAAATGAATATCATATACAAAATCCAGGGAATGGTCTACTGGCTGGATTAGAGACATTGATGAATTTCAAAGCACAGCCTTGGACTTCACATAGCATATACCAGTCTCAACTGAAGTAGGGTAAATGGCTTGGCAGAGAGTTAAGTGAAATAGGAGTCCGCCTCCAGTTGACCACATACCTCTGAGCCACAGAGATGATAGGGTTTTTACATTTAAATTTTTCAATCTCAGTATGTGTCCATTAGAAGAATCGGATTTTTTTTCCTTTTTTTCTCTAGAAAAGAAAGGAAGGACTAAAGGAATACACATTGAAACCCAACATGAGGTAGAAATCTTCTAAATCTTTTGAAATTACCCTTGAGGCCATCCAGAAGCAGAGTCATGTCCCATCACTTGCTTCCTTTATCTGTTTCTCTTCATCCACAGTACGAGACTGTTGCTTGCGGAAGGGGGAAGAAGGGGGCTAGTTGTATTATGGGATATTAGCTTAGTGAAGGCAAGTGTTAAAAACAGGAAAAGAGACTGAAAAAAAAATCATCACGTGCCACAAATGTTCACATTGCCTGTGTATTAGAGGGTTATGGATCTTGGAAATCCTTGTACTCTATGTTAAAGACTTAAAAAAATCTAGATCACTTCCTCCTTTACTCAGAACTTTCTCCTTTATGCTTAATGTTTACCTTTCACTGAAACAAAGCTCTTAGGATCATGGCTCCCTGGAGAATTCAAACATAATTTTTATATTTAAAATTTTAAATGGCTATAGTCAATGAAGGAAGTCTAAAAAAAAACTGTATTTAGAATCCAGATATATACTGAAACACAATAAGGAAATTTATCTACTTTTCTTTCTGCTGATGAAATGATCTGGGATTAGTTCTTCGGTCATGATCTCTACACATTGAAGACAAATTTTGTTTGTTCATTGCTAACCTGATGATAATATCTACGTTAGCTGATTGCTTACTTTGTACCAGTCTTTCTCTCAGTATTCACAGCAACAGGATGCCATGGTCCTCCCTGTGTTACAGATGATAAAACTGGGGATTAAATAGGTTCAGTCACTTGGTCAGAGTCACACACAGTGAGTGTCAAAGTTATGTCTTGAAACCAAGTCTGTACAGAACATTAACTCTTCACTAATACTCTGTACTGCTATGCTCTTTTTAATACTCCAGCAGCAATTTAAAAAAATAAAAAGACTGAAAACTGGGGTTTACATTATGAATATATATTTTTATCTTGGTAAGTAATGAGTAGCAAGGAAATTTCTGGAATCCTGATGACCATATCAGAATATTCAGAGTTTATCTCAATGCAGGGCAGACCTCATTTGCTCTGCATGAGAATGGAAGTAACACTGCATTTTTAGGTGTCTTAGTGGTAGTTTAACATTAGCTCTCACTGTCTAAATCTCTCCACTTTCCTTAATGTAACTGGCAATCCCTTCACCTAGAGTGCTGTTCTCCTTGCCTCTCTTGGACTATGTCCTACCCTTCCCCAAGGTCCATTTTATACACCACCATCTCCATTCACATTTCCCCTTTTTCTCTTAAATAAATGTAAATTTGCCTCTCCCCCAAATAGAGAATTCATACTTCTTTCACTATTTTTAATTAACTGCCTACTACATGCCAGGCATGTGCTAGAGGCAAAGGATTTCCAAAAAATTAAAAACATGTTTTTTCCCTCAAGGAAATTACATTTTAGTGGAGAAATAGATCCATAAAATCAAAAACGCAATGAAATGGCATGCATAAGCATTAAGGTGAGCATATAATTAATTGCCTAATCAGGGTCATTTTTGCGGATGAAAAGGAAAAATTAGTAATCATGCTTGAACAACTGCATGACTGGGGACTGTGCTGGGAAGTTCAGATCATACCCAGAAGGGACCTGTGCTTATGGTGAATATGATCGTAGAAAGAGGAGGGAGGGAAGATTGCACTGTTTATTGGTTTCTGTCTTTTATTACTTTCATTTGTACATGAACCTTATTTTACCACCAGACTAAAAACTTTGAAGGTGGGATCCGTATCTATTCATCATCTCGTATCCCACAGTGCTCACAGAACACCTCCTTGTAGGCGGTCACTTACTTTGCGTTGAATGGATGCGCTCGTTTTCCTCTAATGTGTCAATGCTCTCTTTCTGCCAGTTTCAGAAATGTGCCTTCATTGTTCTCAGATACATTACCACTGTTTGTGCATTTGGCCATCTTTTATGTTTTAAATTCATTTCCTTATTTGCAAAGCAGTTTAATTATAATGTGTATTATTTAGTCCCTTATAAATTCTATAAGGTTTACCTGCTACCGATTAACTCTATGTGGAAGAAACAGAAGAGAACCAGCAACAGATGGTGAAGTAGTCAGAGGAGCAGGTGGGAGGATGGATTGTTTCATCCTCAAAAATGAGGAAAAACGCAATAAAAGAAGCCCACTAGAGATGAGCTCTGGCAGTCACTCAGAGAGTCTCTGGACATGAACACTCCTAATTTTAAGCTTGAGGGTGATCATCTACTTGTCCCATCCCAATGGGAGAGAGCCCGAGCTCTGTGACAAAGGGAGGGGAATTTGGCTTCCTCATCCTTTCCCTACAGCCTCAGAGGGACATGCCACCCTGTTTGGAGCAGCCCACCTTCCTGTTACACTGGGTGTGAATGAAACCTGCTCTGTGTGGAATGAGGCAACCTTTTCAGGATTCTACAGCCATCTATGCTGGAAAGATCTGGAAGGATGACCCAGTGTACCTCGATCTCACTAGAGGTCTGGGGTGGGAGGGTGGGAGGAAGGACTGAGGACCAAAGCAAGGAGGTCACTCAGCCAACATGAAGTGTGACTTTCCAGCAGACAAACCTTGGGAGTAAGTGTGATAGACTTATACATGTTTTGACAAATTAACTAGTCAAATCGTGTTGTTTTCTATAATTAATGACTGTAGTTTAAATTCTGAACAACATTTGTATTCTGTCAGGCATCCTGAGCCTTTTTGAGCCCCTCTGTGACCTCATGGAGCAGATCTCTGCAATGCAGAGGATTTGAAGTTTGGATCTGATACAAGATCTCAGCCCTGACTCTGGGTGCTGGCAATATTTCCAGCAACTCACTCGATATCCAAATCCAAGAAGTCACACCAAGGAAGGGCTGCAGTCAGTTGAAGTCGACTGAGTAGCCCATGCAAACTAGCTGTCTCTCTACTGTATCTCTCTAATGGCAAACCACATTCAGATGGGAGGAAAACGTCATGGGAAGGACTCAGACTGAGTTCAACTGTGTCAATGACCTTTGACAAGTAACTTAATCTCTTTATGCTTTCCTTTTCTCATTGGTAAAACAGCAATGGTATTAGTATTTTTTTTTTAATTTTAATTAAAAAAATTTTTTTGGCTGTGTTGGGTCTTTGTTGCTGTGGGCAGGCTTTCTCTAGTTGCGGCAAGCGGGGGTTACTCTTCGTTACAGTGCATGAGCTTCTCGTGGTGGCTTCTCTTGTGGAGCATGGCTAGGTGCGCAGGCTTCAGTAGTTGCAGCACGTGGGCTCAGTAGTTGTGGCTTGCAGGCTGTAGAGTGCAGGTTCAGTAGTTGTGGTGCCTGGGCTTAGTTGCTCCGCAGTATGTGGGATCTTCCCAGGCCAGGGATTGAACCCATGTCCCTGCGTTGGCAGGCAGATTCTTAACCACTGTGCCACCAGGGAAGTCCCAATATTAGTACTTCTAGAGATTGTAAATATTAAGTTAGATAAAGCATGTAAAATGCCTAGCATGTAGTAAGCACTCAATAAACTCTGGTTATGAACAATATTACTGTTAATGCTACTACTTGGTGTCCCAGAGAAGTTTTCTAGCATAAACAAGGAGGGGCAAGTCAAAGTAGGGGACATACAATCTAAGAATCAATCTATTGATTCAAATATCCATTTTTTTGTATTTTTTCTCATTATTTACCAAATCTTGAGAGAATGAAATGTAATTTTTCCTTTTCTTGATTGTAAGAAAAACATCATGCTGGTCCTGGTAGTGAAAAGGTCTATCATGAAATAAGAAATGAAAAAAAAAAGCCTGCTTAAAAATGACTTACATGGAAAAACAACAATTTTCTTTTAAAGTTAAGCAAGGTAAAAGTGTCTTCATTGTGCCTCTTCTTGTCTAGGATTCTCTCCACTTTGGAAGTTACAAATCCCTTCTGCAGTGACTTTCAGAATCCTGAGGGTTATTTTTTTTTAACTCTATTAGTCTTGGGGTGAAGGGGAGCAAAAAAATTTGAGTTAATTAATGTTGTCAAATTGTTCATGCTCTAAAGGCAGAAGTAATTGGTGCATTTCTGTAACTCTAGTAAAATGTCTTTGGGAGGTAAATATTATCCTTTTGAAGATTAAAGGTTAGCTTCTCAGCAAATTCAGTTAGTGGAACCAAGACAATTAGAGATCACGTTCTATACAACTGATGCTAGTCACCAAGGCTCACTTGGACACAGAGGCCACCACTCTTGGGGTCCCTCAAGGGTAAATCTTGTTAGAGTAAATCCCATTGCAACAAAAACATCTGAATACCCAGAAGTCAGTGGAGCCACGGGACTTCCCTGGCAGTCCAGTGGTTAAGACTCCATGCTTCCAATGCAGGGGTCCTGCGTTCAATCCCATTTTTAGGCCAAAAACAAAAAGTCGATGGAGACAGGGGATGGCACTCTTACTGCAACAACATCACCACAAGGGAACTTGTAGTCCAACCACAGCAATAAGGGAATAAGATCTCTGTCGGAGTTTGTGGCAATGGGATTAAGCTATACCTATAGCCACATAATTTAAAATGAAAATGATGGAAAAGCAACAATGAAAGAGACAAGTGAGAGACGGAGGCTGCCATTTCCTTGGCAGCAAGAGAGGAAGTGGCTGCCTTCATTTAGAAGAACTCAATGCCCAGGTGCTTAATCAGTGTCATTCGGGTACGCATTCTGCAAATATGCGTAAAACATTTTTGATAACATGACATTGTAAGTCACTGAAATCACAGTAGCATTAGAAGTGGATGCTGTTGGCCATAGCCCAGCAATTTCAGAAATCAATAGTCTTCAGCGAGCATTTTTCAAGACATGTATAACGTAGCTTCAGGGCAACACACTTCTAAAATCAAGTGTATTCATCAAGAGAATAAAAAATAGATTCAAATAGGAGAAAAGGGAGCAAGTTAGCAACATGAAAACATTATGCAATCTGCTTAAAAAATCGCTGTAGTTGACCTCCACTGGTGGTAATTTAGAAGAGAGGCAGAAGAAAAGAAAGTCCAGCTGAGCGGGTAGAATTGAATATGTTTGCTACGATAATAGAAAGCGTCTTTTGATAACCAACAGAAAGTATATTCACATCATAAAATCTGGCACTACTTAAGTCGTTCCTCACTGCCTGGCATCTTTCCTGTAACTTTTCAGTTCTTGGCTGGTGGCCCAAACAGGTGGCTGAGAGAGGAGGGGACGTCACTCAACAGACCACAGTTCTTAATTAACAGAAGCCCTCTGAGGATATCCAGTCTCCCGCTGCCATGTCAATTATAAGTACCAAAATGAGTTCAGTGTGTAAAGCAAAAATGCTGCTTTCTTGGCTTGAGCTATTCTTCTAAAATGCTAGGTCTACTTTTTTGGGCAAAAGAGTCCTGCATCAATTCTGGGTGTGCATTTTTATTTGTTTGTTTAGCACAACCTAGTCATAATCAATAGACAATGTGTCCATATCAATAAGCTTTCATGAGATGAGAGCCATTCTGAACAAGAGTTACCATTAATAATGCACTTTCAACCCTTGCTGGGAGAAGACAAGAAATGAGAAATCTCAGGCCCAGCCTCAGATCTACTGATAGCATTCCCCAGGATTTCCCTTGTACTGATGCGTATGCATATTAATTCACTCACATCAATGAGGCCTTTTCGCTGGTCTTAATTAATTTGTGGAAGAATTGTCTGTACTTTATCAGTTATGTTTAAATGTTCAGAAATACATTAGAATATTTTTGTGAAATTTAGTCTTCTGAGTTTTACTTAATGTGGAATTGGAATCACCTTTGAAATGAAGTTGAGTGCATCTTAATATAATTTCAACTTTTTTCTTTCTTCTTTCATTTTAAGACTGTAGAGTTTGATTTAATTATTTTCTTGCTTGGGAATGAGAAGTATAAGATAATTACACAGAGTAAACACAGGGATGGATTGAGGAAAACTTGAACCAGTTCATAAAGAGAGAAAAAGTGACGGGCTTCCCTGGTGGCGCAGTGGTCGAGAGTCCGCCTGCCGATTCAGGGGACGCGGGTTCGTGCCCCGGTCCGGGAAGATCCCACATGCCGCGGAGCGGCTGGTCCCGTGAGCCATGGCCACTGAGCCTGCGCGTCCGGAGCCTGTGCTCCGCAACGGGAGAGGCCACAGCAGTGAGAGGCCCGCGTACCGCAAAAAAAAAAAAAAAAAAAAAGAGAGAGAAAAAGTGTTCCAATCTTATAAGTGAGGCTGCTTACTCAACTAATTTCAAGGTCATGGGTAAGATCTAATTTTCCCTTTATCCCTCAAATGTTTTTCTACCCAATATTTTAGACAAACACCTCATGGTTCTCATTTGTCTTAAGATATTTATACACATTCGCAAATATGTCCAAGTGGATAATACCATAGGAAAATAAATTCCGAAGTGTATTCTGAAGTTGCATCGTGTGTTCTTAGCACCTCACTTTGAAGAACCAAAGTTTAGAGCACTTAAATTCTTTCTCAGAATGGTTTTCTTTGGAATACATGGTCGTTAAGCTTGGAAACTACTGCTTGCTATAGGCTCCTCTTTGCAAGGCACATCAGCAATACAAGTGCTCTGCGAAGTCCTACAGTAAAAGTAGTATATTTTGTTTAGCTCAACATCAACCAAACCACTTATACCGCCATGATTTCTATTGAACTTGTATGGAATTCAAATAGAAAAATTCAAGTATATGTCCCTATGAATTATTTTTACTTGATTACAAATGCAAGATATGAGAGTGAGTTTTAATGAGAAGGGCCTTAGTCACTTGAGCAGAGGGAAGGGATGTGAATTGGCTGGGATATGAGCTCAGACGATATGAAGGCGAGAAAGCTCTCTTACAGTCCAATCTGGAGTAAGCCCTATAGTCTGCTTTGTAGCATAAAATGGAGCTTAGGATGGGTGAATTGCGGTGTGTGTGTGTGTGTGTGTGTGTGCACGCATTTGTGCATGTATTTCGTGTTAATTAATGGCTGTAGATGAGAAGAGAGGAGTTAACCAGGGAACCCACTACTTGGGTTTAGTGTTTTGTTAGCTTTTATTGACCAGGAGGAAAATGCCTCTTCTCTAGAACATCTGTGAGGACTTAGGTTGACACAGGAAAAGAATGTCCTGGGAGGACATCTTACTGAGGATGAATTGGGGATCCTGGAAATAAAATGATGTGTATTGAGAGCTAATAAATGGAGACCTAGAGCAAAGTGGTGAGCGAAGTTGGCGTCCATTAGCCAGATCTGGTTGCATTCTGCCTCAACCTTGTCTGAATGAGATCGGACACGCTTGGATTTCCCCGAGTGCCAGTTCTTTTATCAGTAAAATGCAGGAAATTTTAGAGTAATTGAAAGGGTTAGAGACTATAAAGTTCCTGGCACATATTGGGTCGTAGTAGGTGACCAATCAATGGTAGCATCATTCTTTGTTCTAACTGAGCACTTACCCGGGACCTGGGCCAGTGGCTGTGCTGAGGCTGTGGGCAAGCCTCTTTATTTAGTATTTGGGGAGTTAGGGAAAAGGTTTTGTGTGCCTCAGCCAGACACACCTGGAGAGACCTCTTAGAATTTTTTACAGGTTACTGAGATAACACAGAACAGAGAAATTTCATATGTGTTCAGGCAAATACTTAAAAGAAAATACTTACTGTTTCTTTTATGACCAGAAATGAGCATTTCAAAAATCATATTAGGGCTCAAAATTATCTCCACTTGAGAAACCTAAATTATTTCTGGCCTTTTACCTTTACACATTTTTTAACTGAGGGTTAAGTGAAAAATAAATTCAACTTGAAATGCTAATATTTTAAAATTCTTAAAGTTATACAAGCACATTGTTGAAAGAATTGAGGGATTCAAAAGGCTTACAATTAAATGTCTCCCTCTCTATGTGTTAGTCACTTTTTTTCCCCACTAATAGTTTTTGACTATCTTTTCAAAGATATTTTATGCATGTGTCATCATGAGTGTCTGTCTCTGTATACGTTCCTACCAGAAGGGTAGTATACCATATAGACTGCACTGTATTTTGCTTGTTATATTTAGAATATATCTTGGAAGTCTGCTGCTCTTTTTAATGCCTCCAGTATTTCATTGCCTGTCCATACTATAATTTACATAACCAGTATCAAATTAGGTATTTTCAGTCTTTTACTATTATTAACAATGCCACAGGAAACACTCTGATAAGTATTTCAATTTGCAAATAGCAACTGTAGCAGAGGTGTACATTTCTTGGCTCTTTCTAGGATCTAGTGTGCATTTTTCTATTTGGTAGTTTTTGCCAAATTGCTTTCTGAAGGGATTTGTTCATTTTTCTAGCAAAGTATGAAGTACCCTTTTCCTACAAAGCATATAAATCTCTCATCAGATAGGCATATCATAGTTTAATTTGCTTTTCTCTTATGAGTGTGATTTAGTACCTTTTTTAATGTATTTGAAATATTTCAGATCTATTTTTTTTTTCCTCCTGTGAACTGTTCACTTGTACCTTTGCTCATTTTTTCTTATACTGTTCACTGTTTTTGGAGATTTGCAGCAGGGTTTTACATATTAACAAAGTTAGCCCATTATCTGTAAGTTGTCAATATGTATTTTATAGTTTGACTTTGTTTACACTGCTTTTTTGTGTGATTGCTTTTTATTTTTATGTAGTCTCTTATCTATCTTTTCTTCCACATCTGAGTTTTGCATCACACTTAGGAAGGTTTTATTCTCTTACGGTTTCTTGCAGCATGTTCACAGAATGTTTTCAAATGTAAACTGTTGATTCATCCAGATTTTATTGTGGTGTGAAGAGTGAGATTTATTTATTTTTTTCCAAATAACTTTTCAATTTTCTCAACACAGTTTGTTGAATGGTGTTCATTCTCTGCTGATATACTTTGCCAGCAGGAACAGCTGGGGTCTAGGCAGGGAAATAGAAATCACTCTAGGTAGGTATTCTAGAGAGTACTGAGAATTCATTACACAGGTTAGGGAAATAGGGGTACCAAATAGGGGACAGTGAGGCAATCCAGAGATTAGCAACAGCAGGAAGCTGATACAAGTCCTACTGCCATAGTCATAAAGCAAAAAGTTAATAATCAGAGCCCAGGAGTCAGTGCTTCCATTGAGAGATAGCCATCAAGGGATGCCCAGTGAGAACCAAGATCATGGAGGTAGTGGCTGTCCTGCAGAATCAGGAGCCATGGAGAAAGACGGCACCTGAAATATATCCTGGATTTTTCCCCTTCCTCCCTGCCAAGCTCTGCCAGTGCCTTTTGTTGGATGAACACATCCACAAGACTAATGACACAGGAGCTGGGAACTGTAGTTCTATGCCTTTCGCCTACGAGAAACGCAAGTGTGGGAACTTGGGGATATCTGATCAAAGACCCAGCTCACCAGCATACCGTCTGATTTGTTCCATTATTTGCCTACCCATTTACGTATCAGAACTACCTTTAATTTTATTTTATTTTATGCTGCAACTTTAGAAAATATTTTTTCAATCTCAGAAGACTAACTCCTTGTTAATTTTCAGGGACTTCCCTCGTGGTCCAGTGACTTAAACTCCATGCTCCCAATGCAGAGGGCCTGGGTTCGATCCCTGGTCAGGGAACTAGATCCCACATGCCACATCTAAAGATCCCATGTGCCACAGCTAAAGATCCCACAGGCCACAACCAAAATATCCCAGATGCCACAAATAAAAGATCCCACAGGCAGCAACTAGGACACAGCACAGGCAAATAAATAAATAAATAAATATTTTAAAAATTGAATTCGTAAGATTTTTCCCATGCAATTTTTCCAAGTGAAATTTCAGATTAGCTTGTTTACTTCTAAAAAGCATCCCATCATAATATTATTGTATTCATATTAAATGTATAGATTAATTTAGGGATAACTGATATTTATAGGAAATTAAAGAGTCAGTCATATAGACAAACAAGGTATATCTTCCTATTTATTCCAGGCTTCTTTAAGTCGCTTAGTAGAGTTTAAGGTTTTCTTCATAGAGATTATACACATTTATTTCTAGGAATTTTCCCTTTTTTGGCTGTATTGTTATTATTGTTTGGGGGTATTTTCTTCTACAGTATACTTTTATCTGGCTCTTGATGACTATGAGAAGACTATATTGTGTATATTACTTTTGTGACCTTACAGAATTTTTCGTGGTAGTTTTCAGTTGATGCTCTTGAATCATGTTTAATATCAATTTCAGACGATGGTGACTTCTATTTTCTTCTTTCCAAATATCATAACTCTTATTTCCCATTTTGTCTAATTTTACTTGCTAGTTCCTTGAAAGCAATGTTCAAACCTTTTGGTGATAGTGGCCACCATTGCCTGGCTCCTTAATGAATAGGAATGATTTCTCCATATCAAACACAATTATCTCTGGTGGATTCTTCCCTTCATTTCTTTCCACTGGAGCAATTCAGAGATCATCTGAGTTGTCAAATCCTCACTTTTTTTCTGAATTATGTTGCAAAATATTCTAGTCTATATGTAAAGCCTTTTGTAGGGTAGTTCCCTGACAAAGTTCTTTCTTCTCCATGTTAATTAAATAATTTAGAGTTTCTGATATCTTCTGTGAATGATTTTGGTATTTTATATTTTTCTTGGAAATCATTATTTTTATGTATGTTTTAAATCTCATTTGCATAGATGTGAGCAATGTAAAACTCAAATTATTCTTCTAATTTTCTTTATGTCTGTCATTATTTATCTGTCATTTCTTATTTTGTGTACTTATTTTCCTTCTTATTTAGATGACTAAATTAACAGTATTTTGTCTATTTTATTTCTAATCAATACACATATTCTTAAGCTTATTCATTAGTTTTGCTAGTGTTCTTTATTCTAGTATGTTAATGTCTGCTTCAATCTTTACTATATCCTTCTTCCTGTTGATTTTGCACCTAAGGTGGTCTAAACTTTGGAATCTGCTGTTTGAGATCTGCAGCTGCCAGAGAACAGTGCCTGGATGATTTTATACTCCTGTGTTTTCCTCACTGTAATTGGCATCCTTTTCTCAAAGCCTCTATTACAGGATTACATATGCCTCCTGGATTTGACAAAGATGAAGTTTGTCTTTATCTTATCTATTTATTGTTTTATCTCCTAGATCTCTTAAATTATCTTATCTGTCTGTTTCTTATTCTTCTTTTTGTTTTGGTATGATTTAACTTAGGAAAGGTAGTAGTGAAAATTTTCAATGCCATCTTAAACCTGGAAGTTCTTCTCTAATAAGCAAATGTTAATATTTTTGTGTTTGACACCTCTTTGTTCTAAGAAGTTCTCTTTTACTATTCCAGAACCATTCCTAGGCGATATGTCTGTTACTTTAATTTTTTTTAACATCTTTATTGGGGTATAATTGCTTTACAATGGTGTGTTAGTTTCTGCTTTATAACAAAGTGAATCGGCTATACATATACATATATCCCCGTATCTCCTCGCTATTGTGTCTCCCTCCCACCCTCCCTATCCCACCCCCCATCCCACCCCTCTAGGTGGTCACAAAGCACCAAGCTGATCTCCCTGTGCTATGCGGCTGCTTTCCACTAGCTATCTGTTTTACATTTGTTACTGTATATATGTCCATGCCACTCTCTCACTTCATCCAGGCTTACCCTTCCAACTCCCTGTGTCCTCAAGGCCATTCTCTATGTCTGAGTCTTTATTCCTCTCCTGCCCCTAGGTTCTTCAGAACCATTTTTTTTTTTTAAGATTCCATATATATGTGTTTGCATATGGTATTTGTTTTTCTCTTTCTGGCTTACTTCACTCTGTAGGACAGACTCTAGGTCCATCCACCTCACTACAAATAACTCAATTTCATTTCTTTTTATGGCTAAGTAATATTCCATTGTATATATGTGCCACAACTTCTTTATCCATTCATCTGTCGATGGATATTGAGGATGCTTCCATGTCCTGTCTATTGTAAATAGAGTTGCAATGAACACTGTGGTACATGACTTTTTTTGAATTACGGTTTTCTCAGGGTATATGCCCAGTAGTGGGATTGCTGGGTCGTAAGGTAGTTCTATTTTTAGTTTTTTAAGGAACCTCCACACTGTTCTCCATAGTGGCTGTATCAATTTACATTCCTACCAACAGTGCAAGAGGGTTCCCTTTTCTCCACACCCTCTCCAGCATTTATTGTTTGTAGATTTTTTTGATGGCCATTCTGACTCGTGTGAGGTGATACCTCATTGTAGTTTCGATTTGTGTTTCCTAATGATTAGTGATGTTGAGCATCCTTTCATGTGTTTGTTGGCAATCTGCATATCTTCTTTGAAGAAATGTCTATTTAGTCTTCTGCCCATTTTTGGATTGGGTTGTTTGCTTTTTTGATTTTGAGCTGCATGACCTGCTTGTAAAGATTGCAGATTAATCTTTTGTCAGCTGCTTGATTTGCACATATTTTCTCCCACTCTGAGGGTTGTCTTTTTCCCTTGTTTATGGTTTCTTTTCCTAGCTTTTGTTTCATTAGTTGCCATTAGTTTATTTTTGTTTTTATTTCCATTTCTCTAGGAGGTGGGTCAAAAAGGATCTTGCTGTGATTTATGTCATAGAGTGTTCTATGTATTACTCTAAGAGTTTTATAGTGTCTGGTCTTACATTTAAGTCTTTAATCCATTTTGAGTTTATTTCTGTGTATGGTGTTAGGGAGTGTTCTAACTGCTTTCTTTTACATGTAGCTGTCCAGTTTTTCCAGCACCACTTATTGAAGAGGCTATGTTTTCTCCATTGTATATTCTTGCCTTTATCAAAGATAAGATGACCATATGTGCGTGGGTTTATCTGTGTGCTTTCTATCCTGTTCCGTTGATCAATATTTCTGTTTTTGTGCAAGTACCATACTGTCTTGATTACTGTAGCTTTGTAGTATAGTCTGAAGTCCAGCAGTCTGATTCCTCCACCTCCATTTTTCTTTCTCAAGATTTCTTTGGCTATTTGTAGTCTTCTGTGCTTCCATACGAATTGTGAAATTTTTAGCTCTAGTTCAGTGAAAAATGCCATTGGTAGTTTGATAGGGATTGCATTGGATCTGTAGATTGCTTTGGGTAGTATAGTCACTTTCACAGTGTTGATTCTTCCAATCCAAGAACATGATATATCTCTCCATCTGTTTGTATCACTTTTAATTTCTTTCATCAGTGTCTTATAGTTTTCTGCATACAGGTCTTTTGTCTCCTTAGGTAGGTTTATTCCTAGGTATTTTATTATTTGTGTTGCAGTGGTAACAGGGAGTGTTTACTTAATTTCTCTTTCAGATTTTTCATCTTTAGTGTATAGGAATGCAAGAGATTTCTGTGCATTAATGTTGTATCCTGCAACTTTACCGAATTCATTGATTAGCTCTAGTAGTTTTATGGTAGCATCTTTAGGATTCTCTATGTATAGTATCATGTCATCTGCAAACAGTGACAGCTTTACTTCTTGTTTTCTGATTCAGATTCTTTTATTTCTTTTTCTTCTCTGATTGCTGTGGCTAAACTTCCAGAACTATGTTGAATAATAATGGTGAGAGTGGACAACCTTGTCTTGCTCCTGATATATGACGAAATGGTTTCAGTTTTTCACCATTGAGAACGATGTTGGCTGTGGGTTTGTCATATATGGCCTTTATTATGTTGAGGTAAGTTCCCTCTATGCCTACTTTCTGGAGGGTTTTTATCATAAATGGGTGTTGAATTTTGTTAAAAGCTTTTTCTGCATCTATTGAGATGATCATATGTTTTTTCTCCTTCAATATGTTAATATGGTTTTTCACATTGATTGATTTGTGTATATTGAAGAATCCTTTCATTCCAGGGATAAACTCCACTTCATCATGGTGTATGATCCTTTTAATGTGCTGTTGGGTTCTGTTTACTACTATTTTGCTGAGGATTTTTGCCTCTATGCTCATCAGTGATATTGGCCTATAGTTTTCTTTCTCTGTGACATCTTTGTCTGGTTTTGGTATCAGGGTGATGGTGGCCTCATAGAATGAGTTTGGGAGAGTCCCTCTCTCTGCCATGTTTTGGAAGATTTTGAGAAGGATAGATGTCAGCTCTTCTGTAAATGTTTGATAGAATTCATCTTTGAAGCCATTTGGTCTTGGGCATTTGTCTGTTGGAAGATTTTTAATCACAGTTTCCATCACAGTGCTTGTGATTGGTCTGTTTATATTTTCTATTTCTTCCTGGTTCACTCACAGAAGGTTGTGCTTTTCTAAGAATTTGTCCATTTCTTCCAGGATGTCCATTTTATTGCCATATGGTTCCCTTTAGTAATCTCTCAGGAACCTTTGTGTTCCTGCAGTGTCAGTTGTTACTTCTTCTTTTTCATTTCTAATTCTATTGATTTGAGTCTTCTCCTTTTTTTTTTTTTTTGATGAGTCTGGCTAATGGTTTATAAATTTTGTTTATCTTCTCAAAGAACCACCTTTTAGTTTTATTGATCTTTGCTATTGTTTCCTTCATTTCTGTATCATTTATTTCTGATCTGATCTTTATGATTTCTTTCCTTCTGCTAACTTTGGGGTTTTTTGTTCTTCTTTCTCTAATTGCTTTAGGTGTAACCTTAGGTTGTTTTTTTGAGATGTTTCTTGTTTCTTGAGGTAGGATTGTATTGCTATAAACTTCCCTCTTAGAACTGCTTTTGCTGCATCCCATAGGTTTTGGTCATCGTGTTTTCATTGTCACTTGTTTGTAGGTATTTTTGATTTCCTCTTTGATTTTTTCAGTGATCTCTTAGTTATTTAGTAGTGTATTGCTCAGCCTTCTGGTATCTGTAATTTTTACAGATTTTTTCCCTCTAATTGATATCTATTCTCATAGTGTTGTGGTCAGAAAAGTTACTTGATACAATTTGAATTTTCTTTAATTTACGAAGGCTTGATTTGTGACCCAAGATATGATCTCTCTTGGAGAATGTTCCATGAGCACTTGAGAAGAAAGTGTATTCTGTTGTTTTTGGATGGAATGTCCTATAAATATCAATGAAGTCCATCTTGTGTAATGTATCATTTAAAGCTTGTGTTTCCTTATTTATTTTCATTTTGGTTGATGAGTCCATTGGTGAAAATGGGGTGTTTAAAGTCCCCTACTATGATTGTGTTACTGTCGATTTCCCCTTTTATCTCTGTTAGCAGTTGCCTTATGTATTGAGGTGCTCTTATGTTAGGTGCATAAATATTTACAATTGTTATATATTCTTCTTGGATTGATCCCTTGATCATCCTGTAGTGTCCTTCTGTGTCCCTTGTAATAGTCTTTATTTAAAAATTTGTTTTCTCTTATATGAGAATTGCTGCTCCAGCTTTCTTTTGTTTTCCATTTGCCTGGAAAGTCTTTTTCCATCCCCTCACTTTCAGTCTGTATGTGTCCCTAGGTCTGAAGTGGGTCTCTTGAGGACAGAATATATACGGGTCTTGTTTTTGTATCCATTCAGCCAATCTGTGTCTTTTGGTTGGAGCATTTAATACAGTTACGTTTATGGTAGTTATCGATATGTATGTTCCTATTACCATTTTCTTAATTGTTTTGGGTTTGTTATTGTAGGTCTTTTCCTTCTCTTGTGTTTCCTGCCAAGAGAAGTTCCTTTAGCATTTGTTGTAAAGCTCTTTTGGTGGTGCTGAATTCTCTTAGCTTTTGCTTGTCTGTAAGGGTTTTAATTTCTCCATTGAATCTGAATGGGATCCTTTTGGTTAGAGTAATCTTGGTTGTAGGTTTTTCCCTTTCATCACTTTAAATATGTCCTGCCACTCCCTTCCTGCTTGCAGTGTTTCTGCTGAAAGATCAGCTGTGAACATTATGGGGATTCCCTTGTATGTTATTTGTTGTTTTTCCCTAGCCGCTTTTAATGTTTTCTTTGTATTTAATTTTTGATAGTTTGATTAATATGTGTCTTGGTATGTTTCTCCTTGAATTTATCCTGTATGGGAATCTCTGTGCTTCCTGGACTTGACTTACTATTTCCTTTCCCATATTAGGGAAGCTTTCAACTATAACCTCTTCAAATATTTTCTCAGTCCTTTTCTTTTTCTCTTCTTTTCTGGGACCCCTTTAATTCAAACGTTGGTGAATTTAATGTTGTCCCATAGGTCTCTGAGACTGTCCTCAGTTCTTTTCACTGTTTTTTCTTTATTCTGCTCTGACGTAGTTATTTCAACTCTTTTATCTTCCAGGTCACTTATCCGTTCTTCTGCCTCAGTTATTCTGCTATTGATTCCTTCTAGAGAATTTTAAATTTAATATATTGTGTTGTTCATCATTGTTTGGTCTTTAGTTCTTCTAGGTCCTTGTTAAACGTTTCTTGCATTTTGTCCATTCTATTTCCCAGATTTTGGATCATGTTTACTATCATTATTCTGAATTCTTTTTCAGGTAGACTGCCTATTTCCTCTTCATTTGTTAGGTCTGGTGGGTTTTTATCTTGCTCCTTCATCTGCTGTGTGTTTTTCTGTCTTCTCATTTTGCTTATCTTACTGTGTTTGGGGCCTCCTTTTTGCAGGCTTCAGGTTTGTAGTTCCTGTTTTTGGTGTCTGTCCCCAGTGGCTAAGGTTGGTTCAGTGGGTTGTGTAGGCTTCCTGGTGGAGGGGACTAGTGCCTGTGTTCTGATGGATGAGGCTGGATCTTGTCTTTCTGGTGGGCAGGACCGTGTCCAGTGGTGTGTTTTGGGCCGTCTGTGAACTTATTATGATTTTACGCAGCCTCTCTGCTAATGGGTGGTGTTGTGTCCCTGTCTTGCTAATTGTTTGGCCTTAGGTGTCCAGCACTGTTGCTTGCTGGTCGTTGAGTGGAGTGCGTCTTAGCGTTGAGATGGAGATCTCTTGGAAGCTTTTGACATTTGATATTACATGGAGCTGGGAGGTCTCTGGTGGACCAATGTCCTGAACTCGGCTCTCCCACCTCAGAGGCACCTCAGAGGCACAGATACTCAGCCAGAGTACCAAGACCTTTTCAGCCACATGGCTCAAAAGAAAAGGGAGAAAAACGAAAGAAGGAAAAAAATAATAAAATAAAGTTATTAAGATAAAAAATATGTTATTAAAATTTAAAAACTTACTTAAAAAAGAAAGAAAGAAGAGAGCAACCAAACCAATAAACAACTCCACCCATGAGAACAAGTGCTAAAAACGATACTAAAAAAAAAAAGAAAATGTGGACAGACAGGACCCTAGGACAAATGATAAAATCAAATCTATACAGACAAAATCACGCAAAGAAGCATACACATACACACCCACAAAAAGAAAAAGGAAAAAATATATATCTATATACATAAAAAAAGGAAGAGAGCAAGCAAATCAGTAAACAAATCTACCAATGATAATAAACTCTAAATACTAATCTAAGATAAACATAAAACCAGAAACAAATTAGATGCAGAAAGCAAACCCCAAGTCTACAGTTGCTCCCAAAGTCCACCACCTCGATTTTGGGATGATTCGCTGTCTATTCAGGTATTCCACAGATGCAGGTACATCAAGTTGGTTGTGGAGATTTAATCCACTGCTCCTGAGGCTACTGGGAGAGATTTCCCTTTCTATTCTCTGTTCACACAGCTCCCGGGTGCTCAGCTTTGGATTTGGCCCTGCCTCTTTGTGTAGGTCACCCTGTCACTTTGTGTAGGTCACCTACACCTTTGTGTAGGTCACTTGTGAGGGCGTCTGTTCCCCATCCCAACAGGACAGGGTTAAAGTAGCAGCTTTAGGGGGCTCTGGCTCACTCAGGCCGGGGGAGGGAGTGGTATGGGATGTGGGGTGAGCCCGCGGCCACAGAGGCCAATGTGATGTTGCAACAGCTTGAGGCGCGCCGTGTGTTCTTCTGGGGAAGTTGTCCCTGGATCACGGGACCCTGGCAGTGGCGGGCTGCACAGGCTCCCAGGAGGGGAGGTGTGGAGAGTGACCTGTGCTCGCACACAGGCTTCTTGGTGGTGCAGCAGCAGCCTTAGCATTTCATGCCCATCTTTGGGGTACGCACTGATAGCTGCGGCTTGCGCCCATCTCTGGCGCTCGTTTAGGCGGTGCTCTGAATCCCCTCTCCTCGCACACCTTGAAACAATGGTCTGTTGCCTCTTAGGCAGGTCAAGACTTTTTCCCGGACTCTCTCCCGGCTATCTGTGGTGCACTAGCCCCCTTCAGCCTGTGTTCACACAGCCAACCCCAGTCCTCTCCCTGGGGTCTGACCTCCAAAGCCCAAGCCTCAGCTCCCAGCCCCGCCCACCCCGGCGGGTGAGCAGACAAGCCTTTCAGGCTGGTGAGTGCTGGTTGGCACCGATCCTCTGTGCGGGAATCTCTCCGCTTTGCCCTCCGCACCCCTGTGGCTGCACTCTCCTCCATGGCTCTGAAGCTTCCCCCCTGTCTCCACCAGTGAAGGGGCTTCCTAGTGTGTGGAAAACTTTCCTCCTTCACGGCTCCCTCCCAGAGGAGCAGGTCCCATCCCTATTCTTTTGTCTCTTTTTTCTTTTGCCCTACCCAGGTACATGGGGAGTTTCTTGCCTTTTGGGATGTCTGAGGTCTTCTGCCAGCATTCAGTAGGTGTTCTGTAGGAGTTGTTCCACCTGTAGATGTATTTCTGATGTATTTGTGGGGAGGAAGGTGATCTCCACATCTTACTCCTGACATCTTGAAGGTCTCTTGTGCTAGATGTTTTATGTTGATCTGCTTAGTTGTGTAAACGTGGTCCTCCATTCCTTCCATTTCTGCCTCAGTCAAGTGAGGGGATTAGTTACTTTAGCTCCTGTCCTCTTCTCTCCCTCAATAAAAGTCTTAGGAAAGTCTTCCAATCTAGCTACAAGTATTGGTCTTTTCCCAGTTTCTGAACTAGAGACAGAATTGTCTGACCTTGTTTCTCCTCGTCTGACCTTGTTTCTCCTCTTCTTTGCACTGTTTCTTAGCACTGACTGCACACATGCACTTATGTCTTGTTTATCTACACTCACCAAACAAAATAACATTTCCTCAACTATGTATTAATTTTTTTACTTGTGGCAGGTAAGTAAAATCTACCAAACTTTCATTCTCCTATTATAGAGGGCTTTTGAAATCTGGTTTTATTTATAGACACTACTTGCTGAAGAGTCATTAATATTTAATGGAAAGGCCATATATGGCAATTAAGTGAAATTTATATTTTTAAGAGAATTTTAGAAAACCAATTAACCTATCAGTAATTTCTGAAGAGTTTGGAACTCAGGTCCTGGCAGCTTATTATGAAGTCTTAATAAAAGGGGAAATAAACTCTAAACGTTTTATATGATACATAAGAAAAAAATGATCACTGAAAAAATGAGAAAGCGGTGTTAAAGATTAATGCCACTATTGCTATTAAAAAAATTTATTTCTGTCTTCTCTCAGAATTGAAGACATACATTTTTGATCTGAAAAACGTGTACTGATTTTTGTCTTTCTTTTGACTCACTAAAAGGCGCAGAAAGTGGGGCTTCCCTGGTGGCGCAGTGCTTGGGAGTCCGCCTGCTGATGCAGGGGACATGGGTTCGTGCCCCGGTCCGGGAAGATCCCACATGCCGCGGAGCGGCTGGGCCTGTGAGCCATGGCCGCTGAGCCTGCGCGTCCGGAGCCTGTGCTCCGCAACTGGAGAGGCCACAACAGTGACAGGCCCTCGTACCGCAAAAAAAAAAAAAAAGATGCAGAAAGTGCCTTATTCTTGTGTGATTGGAATGGGTTTTAAAACACAGAGTTGACAACACTTAACAAGTGAATGGATTTGTGGCTTCTTTTCTTTGAAAAGTGCATTCTGAGAATGATCAGCCCTGTGTTCCTGAGTAATATTACAGAAGTTAAGTCTTCTGACAGTGTGACTATCTGATGATATGTAGAGTGAATGTTGAAGCTTTCTTTTCACGGAAATTTAGTGGTGTATTCTTGTACTGTACTTGAATTACTTTGATCTTTGTGAAAATTTTTCCCCTACAATATTCTTTTTTTTTTTTTGCAAATATAAAAACAACTTTGGGCCTGAAGAAAAGAAAATTGTCTTATACAAAATGGCTGTTGAGGCAATGATAAAACATGACTGAAGAAAAAGTTAGGATCACCTTTAATTTCACCTTGGAAAAATGTCCTTTCAGCTGAAAATGAAGTCCATTGGGTTTTGAATTGACAGATACCTTACCAGGGAACAGAAGAGTTAGACTCTGAACAAATCTTGGTCGTCTGTAATGGGCTTCCCAGTGGTTCCTCCTGGTATTGATATCTAAGAACCCCTACGAGTTGTTCACTTGCAGCAGATAGACACTTTGGCGGTGTTCTTTTGAGGATGCAGACAGGTTATAAACAGGCAGAAAGGAACATTCCTCTCCTCATTCCTCTTCCACAGAATAATTTCTTCTGCTTTTACTGAGTACTACTTTTTTGTTTCTGTTTCCCTCTAACGTATGTGGAAAGGTGTTGTGGAAAGTTCATTTTAGGGTGTGTGGCAGGGAGACCTGTGTTTGAATTCCTGGCTTTATCATTTTTATGCAGTATACACTCTTTGCTCTTTTGTTTCCTCATGTGTAAGATGGAAAGACAGCCTTTTCATTATAGGGCTGCTGCTTGGATTAAATAAGGTATCAAATATAAAGAGTTCCGTGTTTTGGCAGTGCATAAAAAGCAAAGGAAGCATATTAGCTAATCACATCATTCTTCCTTCCTCAATCCTTACCTGGTTCTGAATGGGAGAAGATAGATGAACATGTTAAAGCATAAATTCAGCCTTATGAGGGAGCCAGCAAGGCTGTGTCTCTTTTTTCTCTAGCTGATGTTCTCTCAGCTTGTCCCTGTCATCCCCACATGGCAAAGCTGAAGTCTACCCATCCTCGAGGCCTCAGCTTAAATGCCTCTTTCTGTTTTGTTTGACTAAGCAAGGTTTGGTTTCCCATGATGGGCTCCTAAAATGATCTATACTTCTTTGTACACTCATCACAATTATAATCAATTGTGCAATTATTCCCTTCTACTCTATCAGCTCCTTGGGTCAGGAAACTATCTTTCTAGTTGAGCAATGTATCAGCAATGCCTAGCATATTATGAGCTGGAAAGAGTTACTCGTTGAGCCAGTGTGCTGAAAGAGACAATGTCCAGGCCTCTGCTTTTCATTTGTCCATGCAAAGGCTGGCGGGCAGTGTCCTGGTAGCTTAAGGGTCTGTTTTCTACTTGCATCCCCTGCCTTCTTACCTCATTTCCCTCACCAACTAGAGAAATTACTCTTTAATCATCTGGGGTAAGCAGATGAATCTCCAACTCAAGCATGCTTCTATTCTCACTATGGAGATGGCATCCCAAGGTTTGCTCACCAGCAGTGTATTGAAGTCTGCCTATCCTGGCATCTTTCCATCTCACCATTTCTCCCTGAAGTTCTTGCCAAGGCCCCATTTTTGTTGTTGTTGTTACCAGTGTAACGGAAGATGTATCAGGGAAAACAACAGAATTCTCTCCACATCCTTTATATCTGACTCCTGAAAATAGAATGGAGTTATGTCTCCATGATCAATTCTGCCCAACTTTAAAGAACATGTGGGCCACAAACTCTCCCTGGGTAGACATAGCCTGGATTGTTGGAGAAGTCCATTCAACTCAGTTCTACAAACACACTCAGCGTCCCTATGGCTTGCAATCATGTGCAAGTCATTGATCTAGAAAATTATGTTCTAGATTCCAGATCTAGGAGCTCTCAGGAGTTTCTTCTTTACTCTCAGAACATGAAGTTCTTACTCTGGAAGCAGAAGGATTTAGAAGTGGTTGGGTGGCAAGGAGAGTGTGAACTGTTTGCTACATGTTAAAATGCATGGGGGACCAGTGATCCTAGTGAAAATCCCAGCCTGTCTCAGTAAGACTGACTAATACTTTCATAAGATGTTTTACTCTTTGCAGATTACACACCCACTTCTTCATCTTTCTGTGTTCCTCCTCAGCTCTCTTATACCAGGGGAAACATCAATGTCACTAGCAACCTCAGTCTTTTCACTAAAGTCGAGGAAGCACTAAAGTTTAGTTACTTTCAGAACATGATCACTTCCAGTAGAACTGTCCATTCATAGTTTGTTACCACCAGACAGTGAGAAAAGTACGTTTTAGAAAATATATATATATATATATATATATATATATATATATGTTATTTTTTCGTATATACTCTTTATTTTTATTATTCAGTAGGATCCTAGCTCTCGGGGGTAAGGGAAGTGTGGAGGACTGGCTGAATTGGGAAGTGCTCGGGACATGACTGATTGTCCTGTCTCAGCTCTACCAGTTATTATTAGCTGTGTGTTCACAGTACATAAGTTATTTCTCTGTTCCTCAGTTCCCTAACCTGTAAAATGGGGATAATAGTAGTATGTATTCCATAGGGTTATTCTGGCAATTCAAATTAATACATTAATATGTGTCTAGTAAGAGCCTAGTAAATGCTAGCTATCGTAATTCATGTCATTGAGTTATGAGTGTGTTTTCTTCCACAAGGGATTTGAGTAGCTGTGTGCTCACTTGGCACTGGCAGGCAAGTGATCACACAACTGCAAGGAGATCTCATGTAAATGTTCTAATTTATTCCAGCTACAGCCTAACAATTATTCTTTTATTTAATTATAATTTGCACTACCACTTTTTAAGGTTCCTATGAAGATGTTAAGTGGTATTAATAAGATAGCCCCAGGGTGGTATTTAAAGTAACAGAACTTCATTAGCCAATACCTTTACAGTGCTTACAATGTGGCAATCACTGTTATAAGTTATTTCAAATATTAGGTCATATACTTCTCACAATGACTCTGTGAGATAGGCACTATTATTATCCCCATTTTTCCATATGAGGAAGTATGTCACAGAAGTTACGTGGCTTTCTCAAGGTCATCCAATTAATGGCAGAGTTAGACCAGCTAGAGAATATTGAGTGACAGCATAGCAGAGTGGTCACAAGAATGGACTCAAGTCACATGACCTAGGTTTGCAATCCTAGCTTCGCCACTGATGTGCAGAGGTCAGTTATCCTCCCAAAATGAAAAGAATGAATTACATGATATCAGCATTCTGTGATTAGCCTTCTTTAAATATTTTTTCTTTTAAAAATTAACCCTAATTTAATGAGGAAACCAGAGCAAAGTAGCTAGGGAAACATTAGTACCTGTGCATAAATACTCAGTGGTAGTACAATTGGCTGTCAAGATTCCGATAGTAGATACCACATGCAGGGCAGCTGAGGAATGCAAAGTTACCTCACAGCCTTACTTTTATGTTGCATTTGTCACTAACTTTAATATGGATAAATCACTTTTGAAAGAACTACAGCAACCATGAAGGTGCCATATGTTAGATATACTATCTCTGCTGGTTGCAAGTAAATGGCCAATGGTACTTACACCATAAATATAGCCTGGTTATAACAATTAAGGAGAATCTTAGGTTAGTACAGATGGACATATTCTGTTGCCTAAATCCTATATATTTTAATTGAAGACTATATTTCAAGACATGGAATCTATCAGGAGAAATAACCCAAGCAACATAAAAATAAAAGGGAGCTATAAAATCTGAAAAGATTGGTGGCAGAAGGTTGATTCTTTACTCTAGGTTCTGTCTTTTGAATGATCATCTTGAGTTTTTAGGGACAATATTAATCACTGCAGTTTGGTTTCTCTGATTAGTGTATGAATATAGACTTTGAATTAAATTTTACTTGTAAAAGCAATACAGATTTCAAGGTAAAGAGGAATAATTCAAAAGTATACTGCAACTATTTTAAATTGATACGTGTGCCATCTAGCCTATTTTGGTTTTTGGTAGCGACAAATAGAAATAAGGAATGGAAGATTGAATTTTGAGTTCATTGATAACAACGAAGATACAGACTACAATGGAGTCACTGACTTCCAAAGTTCATGAATCAAGAACTGGGAGAGTCACAGATACCTGAGTTACTCACACACTGAAGAAAGAAGCTCAGCCACTGTTTCATCTCCGCTTCCTGATAAAAAACCCGGAGCTGAGGCAGAAGAAGCAAGGCGATGGTGGTGATCAGCTTGGAGTGGACACAAGTAAGGCTTATACATATCCTCAGGATATGCTCAGGAACCTTTGGAATAAAACCAGTGAACCTTTCATTAAGTGTCTAAATAATAGTGACCAGGGCTTCCCTGGTGGCGCAGTGGTTGAGAGTCCGCCTGCCGATGCAGGGGACGCAGGTTCGTGCCCCGGTCCGGGAGGATCCCACATGCCGCAGAGCGGCTGGACCCGTGAGCCATGGCCGCTGAGCCTGTGCGTCCGGAGCCTGTACTCCGCAAGGGGAGAGGCCATAACAGTGAGAGGCCCGCGTACTGCAAAAAAAAAAAACAAAACAAATAGTGACCACAGCTACTGTCGTTCACTAAATCCTTACTCTGTGTCAGGGATTTTTGTTAAATATCCACTGAATACCATTATCTCATTTAATCTGCACAAATCCCATGTGAATTAGACACTTTTTAAATCTTCATTTTGTTGAGGAAACTATGCTTAGAACTTTTAAACTATTAATCATAGTTGCTTTAAATTTATTGCCTAATTGCAACACTGGGGTCTTTTCTGAGTCAAACTCATTTAATTGCTGTATCTCAGTGGGCTCTTCTCTCCTTGGTTTTTGTGTGTCCTGTAATTATTTTTTCATTGAATTCTGGACATCAAGGGCAGCACATTACAGACTGAGCTATAGCAGTTTTACATAGAAATGTGTGTGTCTTCTCCACTAGCTGTTAATCTGTTAGTATGGAGACTCGGGTCAGTCTAGTCACGAGTTCAGCTGATTTGGGATTTTTTTGTTGCAGTTGTTGCCATCAGTGTATCACCAGCTTCAGATTCTTCTGGCAATACCTTAGGGTCAAAACCGTGTTGTGTTTTTCTTAATATTCCTTATCCACCCTCAGCTTTAGCCTTCTCTGTTGCTCTTTCACCTGACAGGAGGTCTTCCATGTCCTTGTTCTTTCCAGTGGTAGCCTGCTAGTACTTACTGCTTTGTGTTTGTGATCCTGGCTTTAAGGGGCACGGGGGTTTTCTTTTATTTTGGTCCAGCTTCAAACTTAGACTAGCTTGGCCTCGCAGTTGGAATTTTCTTAGCGATACTGCCTCACTACCTAGGGAAGGCAAACTCTGCTATGGACCTATATTGGACCTTGGGTGGGAGAGAGTTCACTGCCCCTGCCACAGTAATAGGAGACCTATTATGGTCTGGCCCCAGGGCAGTCTCTTATTCCTACTCCAGGGATACAGGTTATTTTTTACTTTTACCTTTTCCCAGCTTCATCTTCAAGTGTGCCCTCAAGTGGTTGTTTGTGTTGCAACTTCCCAGCAGTTCAGGGCTTTTGTTCCATGAAGAAGAAAGCTTTAAAAGTGGGGGTTTATTCCTTTTTTCTAATGGTGGATGTTCTCCTAATCCAAGCCTGCACAGCCATGAGAGGGTTTCTGTTCTATCCAAATATGCCCGAATTCCTTCTTTGAGCTCCAGCAGAGGTCTGTGGCGAACAGCTTGCAAGTAGTATGAATGCCTGCTGTCTGTGGCTCCCAGGGATCCTATACTCTTATGCCAGCCCATACTTGGACCTTAGAGAGTTCTTTTAAAAAAATAGATAAATTCTTTTAACCTCTTGTATGGCACTGGTGTCTCTTCTTCCCATGCTCTGCCAGGCATGTTGCAGTGTTTGTGTCCTGTCTGCGTGGAGGCACCTGTCTTTCCTTGGATTCCAAGCTAATCGGTTGCCCTGAGAATCTCAGTTCTCTGATAGGTTCAAAAAAGTTATAATTTTGTAGTTTATCCAGCATTTTCTTGTTATTAGTGTGGAAGCAATGCTCTTTCCAACTTTCCACATCATAGGCGTAAGTGAAATTCCTAATTATTTCTTAAACTAATATTATATACCTGTCTTGGGATAGGTTCTTACAGATGTAAATAATGAGCCAAAGGTTCAAGTGCAAGTGATTTACTAAGGAAGAACTCCCAGAAAAAAACAGGTAAGAGTGTGGGAGAAACAAGAAAAGGAAAGGGAAAACGTGCAGAAAGGATACAATTTTGGTGACATCTCAGACTTCTTGATCCTTTGGTGAACTCTGGAGCACAAATTATACTTCAGAGTATATCCTGACTTGAGGCAAAAGAACCGAGTTTTGTAGTCCAATAACTGTGGGACACTAGCTGTGGGGTTCCCTGGGGTACAGTGTAGAACACCAAGCACTTCTGATTCTCTGTTAATTTGCTCTTGTGTCCAAAGGTGAGCCACTAAAGAGGGCAGGTGTGAGCTACTTGCAGCAAAGCATGCAGATCTTGAGAAATGCATGGCTGCTACAGTAACATACTGCTATATCAATACTAGTGAGTCTTAGATGCTATCTTAGTAATTTCTGTTTCAGTGACATTGATGTTACATCTTTCATGTCTTTTATTTGCAACTTTTCTATATGCTTGCTTTAGTTGTCTCTTATGAGTTGTTCATTTCCTCCAATCTTATAATCTTTATCACATAACAGCTGAGTTTAAAATATTTACATTAATTGTGATAATAGATATATTTTATTCAATTCTACCATCTGAATTTAATGTTTCTGTTCACTATCATTTTTTCCATCCTTCCTCCCTCATTTCTGCTTTTTCTATAGGACTCTATAAGTTATATATATATATTTTTTTTTAAGTTGTTTTTATTTTTGGCTGTGCTGGGTCTTTGTTGCTGTGCACGGGCTCTCTCTAGTTGCTTTGAGTGGGGGCTACTCTTCGTTGCAGTGCACGGGCTACTCGTTGCCCTGGCTTCTCTTGTTGCGGAGCACGGGCTCTAGGCGCAGGGGCTTCAGCAGTTGTGGCTCATGGGCTCTAGAGCGCAAGCTCAGTAGTTGTGGCGGATGGGCTTAGTTGCTCTGCGGCATGTGGGATCTTCCTGGACCAGGGCTCAAACCCGTGTCCCCTGCATTGGCAGGTGGATTCTTAACCACTGTGCCACCAGGGAAGCCCTATATTTTTATTTTAAGTAGAATTTTTAATTATTTAAATGCATGGCTAATTTTTTTTCAGCCAAATTGAGATTTTCAAAAGTTTCATCCTTTTCTCAAGCACAGGGTCCTAAATTCTTTATTTAATAATTACTTATTGAACCTAAATAGGTTCCAGGCACTAAGTCTTACATTCTAGAGATAAACAAAATCATCATGAAACATATTCTCATGGAAATGGCAAAGTTTAGTTATTTTATTTGTTAGTTTTTAATCAAATTCTATGATGTGTTTTATCTATTTCTGTGCACACTGATGTTCTTATATCTATGCTTTCCTCTAGGTAGATTAACTACATAAAAATTAAATACAGGGCTTCCCTGGTGGCTCAGTGGTTGAGAGTCCGCCTGCCGATGCAGGGGACACAGGTTCGTGCCCTGGTCCGGGAGGATCCCACATGCCACAGAGCGGCTGGGCCCATGAGCCATGGCCGCTGAGCTTGCGCGTCCGGAGTCTGTGCTCCGCAACGGGAGAGGCCACAACAGTGAGAGGCCCGCGTACCGCAAAAGAAAAAAAAAAAATTAAATACATGGTTTACTTGTTAACTTGGTGATATTCTGTGAGTAGTAAACTCTTAATATTTGTGTGTCTAAATTTTTTTTTTTATTTTTCTTCAACTCTTGCAAGATAGTTTAGTTGATATAAAATCCCAGACTGAATTATTTTCCTTCTACACTTTGAAGATATTACTTCATTATTGTTTAGCACTTATTGTGAAAGTGCGAAGAATATGTTGTTGGTTTGCTGTTCTTTTGTGGGTAATGGGTCTTTTCTTTCAGATACTTTTAAATATATTTTCTTTGTACTTCTGTATCATAGTTCCACTATACTCTGCACTGATTTGGGTTTATTTATTTATCTCACTAGTACTCAGAGTGCAATCTCATAACTTGGTTCTCAAAATTATCTCTTTGTGTGTTTCTGCTCTGCTATTCCCTTCATTCTCTTCTTCTAGAACTCCTATCAGTCACAATTAAGCCTCTCTCAAAAGTGTTCTTTATGTCTTATACCTTTTTAATATTAAAAAATTTTATTAATCACTTTGCATTTTGTTCTGAATGAATGTCCTAATTCACCAATTCTCTTTGGGGTGTTGGCTAGATTTTAATATTTCTAAAAGTTATGGGTATCAGTTATGTATAGCTTATAATAACCACTCCCTTTCTCCCTCAAACAAACTTTAGATTAAAGCAATCATTTATTTCTTCATGATTCTTCAATTTCGCCTGGGCTCCACTGGGTGATTCTTTTTCTGATCTGGTCTTGACTTGTTCACACAGGTACAATCAACTCAACTGGGGGGTGTGTTTCAAGATGGCTTCACTTACCTGTCAGGCAGTTGGTACTGATGGTTGGCCAGGGTGGCTTGTTGCTCATTCTTGTAACATCTCAGCCTCCAGTACGTTATGTTTGGCTTGTTCCTATGATGAGGGAAACATTCCGAGAGGTTGAAAGCAAAAGTTGCAAGCCTTCTTAAAGCCTAGACTTCACAAATTTACACAGCACGATTTTCCCCAAATTTTATCGGTTAGAGCAAAAACAAGCCCAGCCCAGAATCAAGGTAGTAGACAATTAGATTCTACCTGTTAATGGGAGAAGCTTCAAAGTCTTCTCCCAAAAGGGTGTGGACCGAGATGAGTGTGATTTGGGGGAGGGGCATTATGGCAGCAATCTGTTATAGCACCCACCACCTAGACCAAATGGCTCATGTTTTTCCCATATGCAAGATATACTTAGTTCCTCCCAATAGTCCCACAATTTTACATGAGAGCATCATTATCTGTGACAGATTAGGTGATAGATGAGACTCCCCATCTGCAACTCTTCAAGTACCGGCACTCTTGATCTGGAGACGTGTAAAGTTAAAAAGAAATTATTTACAACCTATAACCCAACATACATAATAGTAAGACATGGACAGATTAACTACAATAGACATACCTAATGAAAAAGGGGAGAAATAGAATGAGGAAGAGAGCAGTCCCTAGACCATAGCAATTCTGAAATCTAACTGTATGCATTTGTCAGAGCCTCCCTTTCCAGGGTAAGGAAATGAACCATAGCAAAGGCCCGCTTTTTCTGTGAAAGGCATTCTCGTCCTGTTTCCTGACCGTAGACATTTGGGATCCCAGAGACTTCTTTGTAGTTTGAACTACTCTACTCCCTATAACTGAGCCTGTTATAACTTCCTCAAAAAGATTTTGGACTGGTTATGAATCTAATTGAGATTTACTCCATGCCCCAAAAGCCACATCCATGATTCTTTTAAAATAGACCTCTGATTACTTTGAGCCCTATGTGAGGTTGTTGTGAGATAATATCTTTAAGATTCTTAGAAATTTTCCTCTAACTATGAGGATTTACTGGGCACTCCCATAAATCTCTCTGTGTTCTTAATTAAAGGTCTTAGAGCCACACTCTTAACTTGATCTTTACTCTGAGACTGTAGCTGAAAAGTCTAGAAATTTGAAATGGTTTTATTTTATAATCCAGCATAATTTATTTTATAATCCAGTCTTGATTGTTTATATTTCCTCTAAATTACACTTGTCAGCTGAATGGTTCTTTCTTTAGCTCGTCTCTCTCATTCCATATTTATCATAGACAGACACAAAAAGCCAATAGTCAATTTCAGCATCCTGCCTGGATATCTCCTTGGACAGATTGATTCGTTCATGGAGAACTCTTTCTATCTTCCCAGCTATTGAAGTCTTAAGTTTTGCCAGTAGTTTTGGATCACTGATCTCCACCTTTCCACAAAGAACAGTTTCTCAATGTTTTTCTATTTAACACTGACGGTTGCTTCACTGTCTTAAAGGGTTCACCCACCACTTAGTCCCAAAGCCAATGCCAAGCTTTTAGGGTTTTGTTATGGCAGCACCTAATTTATAGGCGCCAATTTTTGTGTCAGTTCTTAGTTTCCGCATAACAGACCACTTCCAAATTGCAGGGCTTAAAGCAACAACTATTTGTTGGTTTAATTTAGTTCGGGCTCTGTCAGGCAGTTCTTATGCTGATCTTGTATATGGGATCATTCATACATGGTTTTGTCTTCTGAAGCTTCACTGGGCTGGACATTTCAAGTCGGTCTCAATTCTGTGTCTGGCAGTTGGTGTTGGCTGTTGGCTGTAGCTTTCTGATTCTTCTCTACGCGGCCTCTCACCCTTAGAGCCCAGAATTGGCTTCTTCACATGATGAAAGATTCATTCAGTGATAGAGAAAGCAGAAGTTCAAGATCCCTTAATGACAAGCTTAGGAAGTCACACCATGTCGCTTTTGCCATATTCTATTGGTCAATGCAAGTCTCAGAGCCAGGCCAGATTAAAGAAGTGGGAGACTATTAAGGCGCTAATTCTTAATAGAAGGAGCAGGGAAATCATATTTCAAAAGGGTGTGGAATGAGGGGGTTATGATTCATTGAGGGCTGTTATCCTAACAATCTACTAGAGTGTTTATTACAATGACTATATTTTTATAGCATATTTCTAGTGGATTCTTTTAACATTCACTATGTTTATTTCATACAGATTTCCTCTGATTTTGTTGAACATTTTCTTCTTAATTTTTAAATCACTTTTGTATGTTAATTTATAATTTAAAGCAACCTAAAGATATTTACTTTAAAATGTTTATCAAATACTTGAATGAATTGACTTCATATGCAGTGATTTTATGTTCTAGTGTGGATTTCTGTTTGCTTTTTTATTGATGTGCACATTTTTCTTCAAGCAATTCTAAAGTTTTATTTGCAGCTTATTTTGATTAGAAAGGATTCTCTCTCTCTTGCTCTCGCGTGCTCTCTCTCTCTCTCCTCCTTTCTATCCCTATCGCTCTCTCCCTTCCTACTCCTTTGTGATTTCCGGCTAATGGTTGGCCTGAACCGTGTTCCACACAATCAGCATCTAGAATAGGTCTATCATTTTGCTTTTTCTACTTTGCGAAGATTGTGGATCCAGCTATTTACAGAGTCAGTCCTGGTTTATTTCTTGTTTATGAGGCTGTGTTTATATCCTCCCGTCTCTACAGCCCGCATGTTCCTACAAACCCTAGTCACAGAGAGCCATCAGCAGCAATTGTTCTTAGCTTCTTTCTTTAAGTCATGAGTCTAAATTAGACTCCAGGCAGACGAAGGACTCTTTTGGTCTCTATTGACCATCTATAACTAAATTTCAGTCTACTGCTACCTTCTCCCAAACCCGAGATTCAGCAGGCCTCTGCCTTCATTCTCCTCACTGCTTTGTATATATGTTCCTTTTCCAGTTTACAGAAGTTTATCTTTTTCTAAAGGTTGTTTGCTCTTTTGCTTTTCTCTTTTCATATTTTATTTATTGCTACTAGGTATGTGCATTTAACAGGGTATAAAAATTGTGGATTTACTACACCAATTTTACCCCATTTGTTCTTAGCACTTCCCTAAATTCAGAAAAAGAAATATATGTTGCACAAATGTATAAACATTATTTAAATTTAAGCTGACATTTAACAGAATCAAACTCTTTGTCTCTTGAGTGATGTTGTTACCGAGTCCAAGCCCACTCTGCTTGCTACATAACAGGCCAATAAATCAGGAGATGAGGTGTTGAGGTAAGGAATAGCAGACCGAGAAGATGGCAGGCTAGTGTCTCAAAAAGGCCATCTTATCGGGGTCTGGATCCCAGTTTCTTTTATAGAACAGAGAGGGGGTGGAGGTGAGGAATTCTTGCAAATATCTCCTGGAATGGCCAGCCTTGGGGAGGGGATGTTTTAATTTCTTCTTTTTTGCGGCCATTCACATGTGGACAGGGTCAACATGTTTTTTACCTGAACACAGGCACTTTGATTTAACACTCAGGCAGAGGGGCAGGGTTCCCTGAGGCAGGCCATTATGTATAGACAGTATCCTTTTAGTGAACAAAAGCAACAAGCAAAGAAAGTAAAAGAAACAGAGGCAACATGTAGCCAGATTTTGTTCTTCCTTGTAACAATATTACCTCAAAATAGCATATATTCAGTAGTCTAGTGGTAAAAATGTCTTTTAAAAATGTTTCAAATATTATATTTACTATTCTCAGGGATACCATCATTTTACATGAAACGTCATATAGTACCTAATGACAATGTACCTGATGAGGAAAGTCCTCAGAGGCACACAAAGCGCTTGAGAAGTGGAAGTGTGGCTTTTACGACTGCTAAGTAAAATCCATTCTTTTCAAGGTCATTTTGTCTCAAGCCCTTAAGGCTTGTAATCAATCAAGGTTGAGGCTGTATTGTATTTATGTAAAAAAGGGTCATGTGTGTCAATAGGACTATATGGTTGTAATCCCTTATCTAACTTTTTTTCTGCATTTATTTACAAGATGGAACTGAACAGATAAGATTATGTCCAAGGACACACAATGGCAGAGCAATAAGCAATGTAAAGATCGCTAATTGTAGGAGAGAGGATATTTACCTTTTGCAATTTACCATTTGTCATTATGTTCTTGTGAGCAGACTGTGGTGATGTCATTGGGGCAAGAGAGAAGGAACCGTTTTCACTTTTCCCAGGCTTTTTCTATGTTGTCAGGATGGACTAAAGAGGAAAGGCTGGGTTTTCCTAAAATTTGTCGAGGAAAGGCTGGTGTCTATCTTACTGAAATTCATAAGGTGACAAAGAAGATGGAGGAATATTAACTTTCTATTCTCCTGACCATATTTTAAGAAAGACTGAGTTAGGAAAACTTCCCAACATGATAACACCAGCACAGTTGCTGATTAGCGGTTATATGCCTTGTTACTGAAATTTATATTAGAAAGTGGAGGTGCAGGTAATTCCAGGAAATGAGAGCCTTCTGAACAATCTAACATTTTCTGTCCATTGTACCTCAGATTGTCCTTGTTTGGTAATTAACAAAATATTTTATTGCAATTGTGTCATCCCCTGATGCGCCATCAAGGATTAGTTGGGAGAGTAAATACTCAGTCCTTGCATTGAGATGTTAAAACATGCAGTACTTTCCTGCCTTTGCTTTTCCCATGGGGACATTCTCAGTGGGAAGTCTGGTAGGAGAACATTCTCTACATAGGCTTCCTGGAGTTTCTCAAGCCACTAGTAGCCCCTTGTTATATGTATGCAGCATTTCCTCCTTTCATTGGCTTGCACTTGATTGAGACATTGCTACATTTGCTGTTTACTATTCTCATTGTTTCTCTCTCTAGTGAATGGGTACCTTAGGCTTATCGATCTGACACTCAGCCTGTCAAATTCTATTACTTTAACGATATAGTTTCTTTTTTTTAATGCATGCTCTAGGTAAATACATCTCATTGTATAACAATGAAGCTTATTCTATTTTCTATTTGTAACTTTGAAAGTATGAAGCTATATTTTCCTTCTAGCTATCTGGTAAATTTCAGGGTGTATGAAGGACTCTCTGGGGGTTAGGTAAATTATTTTTACATTAAGAAAAGTTGTCTCCATTCTCTTGTGTTCTCTCATAATGCAAACTCAGTTTCTAATGTGGTGAGTTTGTACCAGAAGCATAACTATGAGGTAAAATATTCTAGATGAAATAAAACCAGTTTTAAAACTTATTTGGGTGTTCTAATTTTTAAAAGGCCTTTTCATATAAATTGTTAGAGATACAACATATAGAACTGTAAATTTCAAGTGCAAGGAAATAACCTATATAAAATACATTTATTGGATTTATCCATATAAGGTACCATTTTTTTTGACTGTTGCATTCAACTATCTCAGCATACCAAGTAATCATATTTGAAAACTCTTCAAAAGAACTTCAGTAGGGAGCTGTGAGGATATAAAAAAGCTGCAAGAGAATGTAACTCCCACCTTAACAAGAAGAAAAGGCTCATCTACAAAATTATAACATCTTGAAAAATGATCGGAGCTGAGGTCTCAAGGCAACCCAGTAGACTAAATTCCAAAGACTGTTCGGCCCTTCTGAGAAGAGATGGAACAAATGAATTGCTTCATCTTTGGCAGAACATGGGGTGAAGAAACAGCCACTGTAAAAGCAGTTAAGAAGAAAACAGTTAAAATTTAATGTATTATTAAAGGTTGGGTTTGGCCAGCATGAAAGTTTAGAACCTCTGGAAACTCCAGACCCAACAGGAGTGTATATTCACTTTCCATTTCTTTTTCATGGGCGTCCACTGGATGATTTCTTCCACAAGAAAGATTAGGGGCAGGGCAAGAAAGAGCTACCCTCAGGGGTGCGTGGGCACAAAACTTGGTCTACATCTTGAATCTTTCCATTATATGAAAAAAGAGACTCAGACAACTTGGAGAGAACCCAGGCAAAGATCCATTGTTTATAGGGTAAGGGTAGAAGCAGGTCATCTGCTGCTGGAGGAGGGATACAAACAAAACCTGTCTTCTCTTGAGAGAGGAAAAGGAAGTCCCTATGGCTCACACTTTAAGCTATGCACTGAGTAAAAAGAAACAGTAATCTCCTTTTGTGGGAAGACCAAGAAATCATCCTAATTAGGTTCTCAGGTACATTGTCACTGAAGGAGCAACAAAAGCTATTTGCTGCAGAGCAAGGAGCTTGGACCCAGCCTGCTGCACATACATCAACACTACACTGATTGAAGGAAGTGTTTGGATGAAATGAAGAAAAGAGCAGCTCTATAGTACTTAGTGTGCAGTGTCTGACTAAGAATAAGGCTGGACTAGGAGAACTGAAAACTGTCCCTCTCTGCTCCCAGTATGAGTTTTTAACCAGGTAAAAGTCACAGTACTTTACCAATGAGAGAAAGCAAGATTGTGGAGACAGCCTCTGTGGTTCTGGCAGGCAGGTCCTACTGAATGTTAAGAGTAGAACAGGAACACTGAGAAAAGTCCTTGGGAAACCTAGGTTCAACACTAAGCACAAGATACCAGCAGCCCACAGCTGGGGGAACTTGAAGTGTGTGACGTTATGAAGGAAGCTGTAGCAACAACACATCCTAAAACCAACTCCACTAATGATTAGGTTGGCTCAATCTCCCCGACTAATGGCTGACAGAAGAACATAATTGACATGCCAAAAAGAGGAATAAGCAAGCAAAAGCAACAGAACCAGATCCAGATATATGTGAATTTAAAATAACTACAATTAGCTGGCTAAGAGATTTGTAAAACATACGTGAAAAAGTCAGTAAAGAGAGTAAACAGTAGTAAAGAGTAAAGAGGGAACTATAAGAAAAAGTCAAATAGAAATACTACAAATAAAAAAAGATGATATCAGAGATGAATAATGATTTTGATAGACTTATCATCATACTAGTTACAAAATAAAGAATTAGTAAACTTAAAGACCAATAGAAGTAATTCAAACAAGCCAATAGAAGAAAAAAATGCGTTAAAAAATAAACAGTATCTAAGACAAGTGGGACAACATCAGATGGTGTAATATAAGTGTAAATGGAATCTCAGAAGGAGGACAGAGAAATAATAGGAAAGAGAAAAAAATATTTGAAAAGATAAAATGATTACAAAATTAATGAAAGGCAACAAATTTCAGATGCAGTAGCTCAGAGGACCCAGTCGAGTTTACATGCAAATACATACACACATACCTAGACAATTCTTTAAAAAACTGCTGAAAAATCAAAGATTAAAAAAATTATGACGGAGAAAAAAGAAATATTATACACAGAGAAGCAAAGATTTACAAACAACAGATTTCTTGTTTAAAACTATGCAAGATAGAATGCAGTGGGACCACATCTTTAAAAGTCAGACTTTAAAAATTTGTCAGTCAGGAATTTTATATTGAGTAAGAAATCTTTTGAAAAAATTAAGCCAAAATAAATATTTTTCAGGAAAAAGATTCTGAGATAATTCTTACCCGTAGACTTAAAAAATGTTTTATTTTTAGTTTTTTTAAGGAACCTCCCTACTGTTCTCCATAGTGGCTGTATCAATTTACATTCCCACCAACAGTGCAGGAGGGTTCCCGTTTCTCCACACCCTCTCCAGCATTTATTGTTTGTAGATGTTTTGATGATGGCCATTCTGACCAGTGTGAGGTGATACCTCATTGTGGTTTTGATTTGCATTTCTCTAATTAGTGATGTTGAGCATCTTTTCATGTATTTGTTGGCCATTTGTAAATACCACATGCTAACACATATATATGGAATTTTAAAAAGTGCTACTGATGAACCTACTGGCAGGGAAGGAATAAAGACGCAGACATAGGGAATGGACTTCAGGGCATGGTGGGGAAGGGGAAGCTGGGATGAAGTGAGAGAGTAGCGTTGACATATATACACTACCAAATGTATAATGGATGGCTAGTGGGAAGCTGCTGCAGAGCACAAGGAGATCAACTAGTTGCTTTGTGACAACCTAGAGGGATGGGATAGGGAGGGTGGGAGGGAGGCTCAAGAAGGAGGGGATATAGGGATATATGTATACATATAGCTGATTCACTTTGTTGTACAGCAGAAACAAACACAACATTGTAAAGCATTTGTACTCCAATAAAGATGTGGAAAAAAATGTTTGTAAGATATTTAAAGTATGCAATGTGAAGATATGATACATGTATACATTGTGAAAGGACTTCCACACTGATTTCACACATCCTTCACCTCACATATTTACATTTTTGTGGGGGATATGAGAACATTAAATTCTACTCTCTTAGCAAATTTCAATTTTACAGTATGACATTACCAACTATAGTCACCAGGTTTCACATTATATCCTCAGACCTTATTCATCTCATAACTGAAAGTTTGTATCCTTTTACCAACTTTTCCCTATTTCCCCTACACCCAACCTCTGGCAACCACATTTCTATTCTTAGTTTCTATGCCTTCGACTTTTTTTTTTCCTAGATTCCACTGTAAGTGATATTATGCAGTGTTTGTGTTTCTCTCTCTGGCTTATTTCACTTAGTATAATACCCTCCAGTTTCACCAGTTTCATCCATGTGGTCACAAGTGGCAGGATTTCCTTCTTTATTTAAGATTGGCATAATATTCGAGTGTGTGTGTGTGTGTGTGTATGTGTGTGTATGTGTATGTGTGTGTGTGTGTGTGTGTGTACCACATTTTCTTGATCCACTCATCAATTGACAGACACTTAGGTTGTTTCTATATGTTGGCTATTGTGACTCTTGCAGCAGTGAACTGTAATGAACATGGGGGTATGTACAGATACCTCTTCAAGATCATGATTTTGTTTCCTTTGAGTGTATACCTAGAAGTTGGATTGTGGAATAATATGATAGTTCTATTTTTAACTTACTGAAAAACTTCCACACTATTTTCCATAGAGCCTGTACCAGTTTACATCTCACCAACAGTGCACAAAGTTTCTCCTTTTTGAGGATGCTGCTGCGTCCCCACCAGCATTTGTTATCTCGTGTGTTTTTGATAATAGCCATCCTAATAGACGTGAGGAGATACCTCATTGTAGTTTTGATTTGCATTTCACTCATGGCTAATGATGATAAGGTAATTTTCATGTACCTGTTGGCTATTTGTATGTCTTCTTTGGAAAAATGTCTTATCAGGTCCTTTGTCTATGTTTTAATTGGTTATTTGTTTGTTTGTTTGCTGTTGAGTTGTATGAGTTCCTTTTATATTTTGGATATCAACTCCTTATCAGATATGTGGTTTGAAAATATTTTCTTCCATTCCATAGGTTGCCTTTTCATTTTGTTGATGATTTTCTTTGTCGTGCAGAGTTTTTCATTTTAACACAGTCCAAATATTCATTTGTTATACAATATTGCATCAGACTTAGAAAAGAACATACTTAAAGTGACAATGGATATTTAAAAAAAAGAACTACTGTTAACATCAGACCCAGTGGTAAAATACGAAATCAATTCCTGTAAGATCTGATAAAAAGGAAGAAAACCTGCTCTCACTACTTTTATTTGAAATTGTACTGGAAAGTCTAGAAAGTGCAAGAAGCCTAGATAAAGAAATGGAAGGCATGAAAATAGGAAAGGAAGAAATTAAACTGTCTATTCACGGATACCATAATTGTCTATGTAGAAAATTTCAGAGCATCAGTCAAAATTTACTAGCATTAAGTTTAGTGAGCTCACAACATGCAAGGTCAATATATATCAATATATGAATATCAGTATTTTCTAAAATTTATCAATGATCAATAGGATACTGAAATTTTTTAAATGCTATTTATAATGCACTAAAACAAAAAGTCTTTAGGAATATACTTAACAATATTCATGCAAGATATTTGTGCTAAAACACACAAAATCCTGGTGAAAGAAATGAAAGAAGTAAATTGAGATATATACTGTTGACATGCATTAAAACATCTCAAATGCATCCAAACAAATTTGCATAACTCATGTTACCTGATTTCAGGACTTATTAGAAAGCTACAGTAATCAAGACATTGTGGGTTTGGAGTAAGGATAAAAATATAGTAGATCAATTGATCAGAATAAAGAGTACAGAACTATATGTATATATATCAACTGTTTTTCAACAAAGAGCTCAAAGTAATTCAGTTGGGAAAGAATTTTTTTTATATATAAATGGTGTTGGAATAATTGATCAGCCATGCAAAAGAAGGAACTTCACCTCTTATATCATATAAAAATTAACTTGATATGGACCATAAACCTAAATATAAAATGCCTAGAGGAAAATAGATAAAAATATTTTTTACCTTTGTTTAGGTCAGTATTTATTAGAAAGGACACAATAATCACAGACCATAAAATAAAACATGTTATTAGGTATTATAAAAATTAAAAGTTTTTGGCTTTGGATAACACTCTTAGGAATATGAAGACAAGCAGAACACAGTTATGATAAAGAACTTGAATCCACTGTATATAAGGGACCCTTAGAACTCAAAAAGAAAACAAACCCAATTAAAATGTATGAAAGATGTGAACGAACACCTAGAAAATATCACAGGAACCATCAATAAGCACATGAAAAGATGCTCAATATCATTGGAATGCAACATCAGAGGAATGCACAGTAGACCAAAATATGATAATATTTTAACTATTTTGTAGTGACCAGAATTATCCAAAACATGACAGTATCAGGTTTGGCAAAAATGTGAAGTAACTGGAAATGTCATAAGTTGCTAAGCTAATTCACAAAAGCATTGCCAGTTGGAATGTAAAATGGTACAACCCCTCTGGAAAATTGTTTGACAGTTTCTAATAAAGCTAAACACACACTTATCATATAGCTCAGGAATTCTGCTCCTTGATTTCCCCCCAGGAATAATGCCAACACATGCCCCACACCATGACCTGTACATGACTGTTTACAGCAGTTTTATTCAAAATTGTCAAATTCTGGAAGCAATTCAAATGTCCATCAACTAGTGACTGGATAAACAAATTGTGGTATAACTATACAGAGAACACTGCTTAGCAATGAAAAGGAACAGACTTCCGATACACACAGCAAGATGAATGATTTCTGAAAGCAGTATGCTAAGTAAAAGAGGTCAGGTCTGAATGACTACTTACTGTATGATTCCAGGCATATACTATTCTGGAAGTGGCAAAGATACAGGATATTGATCAAGAAGAGGTAAGAAGATAGATCCATGGCTTCCATGCTGCAAGGAGGGGAGGGGTTTGAATCCAAGGAAACACAAGGGAAGTTTTGGGGATGATGGAAATTTTCTATATTTAGATCATGTTCGTGGTTAGCTGGCTGTCTATATTTATCAAAACTTATTGACTGTGTACTTCAAAGGGGAAAATTTTACTGTCTTAAATTTTACCTCAATAAGCCTGCCTTAAAATGATTTTCAAATTACATTTACACTGGAGGAACAAGAATTCTGTAATCAATTAGTGTTTATTCTCTGCTCAGCTCTGTGTCAGTTTCTCTAATCAGAAAAGTATTGCTGCCCTGGAGGAACTTACGATCCAATAAGGAAGAGAGAATTAATATATATGAAACAATTAATAAATTCATTAATAAACGTTTGAGCACCTTCTGTGTCCTAGCACTTTTCTAGGAGGTAGGTTACATAAATCAAGATCAATGACAACCACAAATTTTTGCTAGGCATACACTCATACGCAACACACACACACAAATGTACATGCATATTGGTATGCATACGTGTATTCATTTGCTAGTGTTGCCATATAAAATATCACAGACTTAAGCAATATAAAATACCACAGTGGCTTAAGCAACTGAAATTTATTTTCTCACAGTCCTGGAGGCTACAAGTCCAAGATCAAGGTGCCAGCAGGGCTGTAAGGGAAAGATTTGTTGTAGGTCTCTCCCCTTGCTTGCAGACAGCTATCCTCTTGCTGCCTCTTCACATGGCACACATGCCTCTGGTCTCTTTCTTTGTATTTCCTCTTCTTATTAGGTCACCAGTCAGACTGGATTAGAGCCACCCTAACAGACTCATTTAAATTTAATTACTTTTATAAAGGCCCTATCTCCAAATGCAGTCACATTCTGAGGTATTGAGGGTGAGGACTTGAACATATGAACTTGGAAGGGAGACAATTCAGCCCCTAACGGCAAATATAAAACTTTTATTTCTTATGACTATTAAATGAGATAGATATTATTATACCTTTTTACAGATGAACTGAGGCTTTGTGAGATTAAAAAAAACACATCAATAATTTTTATAGATTTTCAAAACTGGATATTTTATTCCTGTCATCATCATAATCATGACGTCATCATCATTACCATCCCCATCATCATTATCACTATTTATAAAAGGAATATTTTGTATACCCTCGACATTTAAATGAGTATCATGTGAGATACAATGGCATTCATTTAAAAATTAGACAATACTCTGAATTGTAAAGGGTACGTCTAGAAAGTGAATCTATCTTTATATGAAAATACAATTAGTAAAGTTTATATCATCTATACAAATTTAAAACTACTGAGAGATTGGGAAAGGCAAATATAGTTGACCCTTGAACAACACGGGTTTGAACTGGCAAATCCACTTATACTCTGGTTTTTTTCAGTAAATATGTATCACAGTTCTACATAATCTGTGGTTACTTGAATCCTTGGATGTGAAACCGTGGATACAAAGGGCCAACTATAAAGTTATACATGATTTTCGACTTTACAGTGGGTCTGCCCTCCTAACCCCTGTGTTATTTAAGGGTCAATGATAAGTAATTACTAAAAGAAGGTATTATAGACAATTGTACTAAATATCCAACTAGTATTTTATTTTCTGTTTGAACAAGCTAGAGGAATTCACCTTAGGGAATATATTGTCAATAAAGCCTATGGGAGTCATAACCCTACACCACTTTACTATGGACTTTTAGGTGAGGGAGTTCTAGCACTGTGTGAAGCTCTGTAAAAGCCAAAACTGGGCTAGAGGAGAACTCAATAAAAGCATAGTCATCAATAACATGGATCTCTATGTTCTTATTTATTTAAATGTAACAAGCTCTTTAGAGGCAACATAATGATGATGATATAGTTCTGTGTGAATTGCCAAGAGGTGTCTTTTGGGCCTCATAACTTACAAAATATTACTCAGTTACTGCCCTGAGGGCTTTCCATCTGAGTTAAAATAAAATAAAATAATTGAAACATAAAAGAATATAAGTAGGGAGTTCTCAAAATACCTCCTAAGGCCATCATAAAGATCATTCTCCAGGAAAATGTCCCTGAACATCCATGAAATCTTTTCAAATGTTATCTTATTTCTAAAGCTAGACACATTTGAAGAGCTGTACGTAGAAATATAAATGCACAGCAAATGCATGTAGGGGAAATATTTTAGAAGCAAATAACTAGCAAGACATGTCTTATTCCTTATTACTAAAAATAAATTATTGGTATTACCTATTGATTCAGTTTGAAATAATTCAACAAATACTTTCTAAACACCAACTAGGTAAATTGCCATTGAATAAGGTGCTTAGAAAATAAAAAAGATAATTGAAAATGAGCCCTTCCTTCTCTGGGCTTACAGTTTAGAGTAAGAGGTAAGACATGAACACAAATACATTGCACAGGGGTAAATGCTTACAGAGAGTATATGTGCTTTGTGAATATATGGCAGGAAAAGTTTTAGTGCTGCCCATTGAGATCTAAGTAGAGTATATCTATTAGGAAATTTTTAGCAAAGAATGTTCAAGACAAAATGAACATTTTTGGAACGGACAGAAGAACATCAGAGTATGTTCAGACAATAATGAGAACACCAACACAACAAAAGCACTGAATCCCTGGGGGAAGAGCTCCAAGAAATATAGCTGGAACTAAGACTGGGTTTTAGGGTGGGGTGGAATACAAAGGGTCTTTGTTTTTTATAATTTAATTTATTTACTTTTTCACTATGTTGGTTCTTCATTGGTGTACCCGGGCTTTGTCTAGTTGCTGCGAGCAGGGGCTACTCTTCGTTGCAATGCACAGGCTTCTCATTGCGGTGGCTTCTCTTATTGCGGAGCACAGGCTCTAGGCACGTGGGCTTCAGTAGTTGTGGCATGTGGGCTCAGTAGTTGTGGTGCACGGGCTCTAGAGCGCAGGCTCAGTAGTTGGGACGCACGGGCTTAGTTGCTTCGCAGCATGTGGGATCTTCCCGGACCAGGGATTGAACCCATGTCCCCTGCATCGGCAGGTGGATTCTTAACCACTGTGCCACTAGGGAAGTCCCCAAAGGTTCTTAAATGTCAGACTTCAGCAATTCATAGGAAATACCTGTAGAGAGAACTAAAATGATTAGACATTCAAAAAGTCTTCAGTAAGCCTGTGAAAGTTGGTTGAATTGGGGGTGTGATTTATAGGCAGGATTAGGAGACAATTGAACAGCCTAGGCTAGTCCTCCTCAGATTTTCTTAAACGTGTATTCGTATCAAAAAGAAACTTTTCCCCCACTTCCCAGTAGATGTATATGTATACACATATATTTTATGGACTTCTTATGTACATTATGAAAACATTTACAAACAGAATTAGAAAGGGGATGAGAAAAAGTTAAGTAGAAATAGAAGTTCTATTATTTTCCTCTTGGAATCTCAGTGGAGCATCTAATGCCACTTGGGATATGTGCTGGAGGCAATAAGACATTAAGATGATGAAACTTAGAAATAGTGAAGTAGAAAGAAGGTGAAGTATGCAATTGTTATCATTCCTTAACTCTTTTATACAGAGGAGAAGACCTGGGTCAGCCTGCTTCTAATTTCTGGGAAATTGACTTTTTAAAATCTCATATAATTTTAGATTTAAATGAGACTTCAATAAGTGTGACCCCTAATGGCTTGGCCTGGAAACCTTTGAGTCTTTTCAGAGATAAAACAACTTTTATTACAATTATGTTCAAAGACAGATGGGAGCAGAGAGATTTTATGATCTCCAGTCATGTTTAAACATTATAATATGAGACCAAATACTTGTGGCCTTAGCTCTTCTCTTGAGTAAAGGTACCTGGCCAGATCTGATAGGAGGGTAGAAAGTTTGCCTTTTGTTTATGCAAAGAGGCAGGATTTCTCTAAGGAATCTGCTAAGCAAGTGCATTAAAATATATCATTTCGGGCTTCCCTTGTGGCGCAGTGGTTGAGAGTCTGCCTGGCGATGCAGGGTACGTGGGTTCGTGCCCCAGTCCGGGAGGATCCCACGTGCCGCGGAGCGGCTGGGCCCGTGAGCCATGACCGCTGAGCCTGCACATCCGGAGCCTGTGCTCCGCCACGGGAGAGGCCACAGCAGTGAGAGGCCCACGTACCGCAAGAAAAAAAAAAAAAATATATATATATATATATATATAACTTCACTGAACACCTGGTGGGCAGGAGAATATAGTCTTTTCTCACTAACTAAGCTTGTTCTGTAAGAAGTTGCTTCCTTGGGAATTAATGACTGTTAGGTTAGCAGGAACGAGCCACATGTCAGAGCAGTAGGAAACTTAATTTGTCACCAGTGTAACCCTGTGAAGAGTCTGTGGAAGGATATATTGAGTTTGCATGATATCCAGAAAATCAAAGAGAAATTGATCAAAGTTAAAAATAAGTTTAAAAAAAAAAAAAAAATAATAAGTTTTAATGAGTCTTTTCCCATGGTTAAAACAGAACACAGTAGTTGAGTTTAATAAGTAGAGATATCACAAATCACCATACGAGTGGAATCATTGAATAACTGGGTATGTGAAAGTTCAATTTTATATGATAATTCCAAATTATTTTTCAGTATAATTTTAGCAACATATTTTCCCCTGATGCAAATAGTTTTATTTTTTTATTAATTTATTTTTAAAATTTTATTTTTATCTTTTTGCAGTAGGTCCTTAAAGAAAAGATGGGACATAGGGAAAATTTTGTGAAGAGATATGTCTAGGAATGTTTAATGAAGGACAATTCATAACAACAAAAACTGGAAACAAACCAAATTCCCATCATCTAGATTATGGATAAAATGTATCTGCACTATGGAATATTACACAGCAGAGAAAATGAAGAAACTATAGCTACAAGTTTTAAAACAGATTATTACATTTACTTGCTGTGTAAATGTAAGCAAATAAATTGTCTTCAGCATTTTCCTTATATATAAAATGGGAATCATATTATCTGTTTTGAAGGTTTTGTGCACTGAAATAATGCATGTGAAGTGTCAGAAACATGTTTAACATAAAAATATGTTAATTATTTGCCAAAAAAAAGTAGAGATACACCTTCCAAATGAATGTTCTCTTTTATGTCCCTTCAGCCATTTCCATACCCCCTCGCACCCCCAGTTTATGCGACTTCTCTGTAGGTAATCACCGATTAGAATCACTAGGTATGATTCTTTAATACATCTCAACTTTCCTGCATATTCTCCCTAAAAACACTAAATTCATGCTACCTAAAGCATAAAAAGATGAACATATATAAAACAATGATTTTAGGTCTTTGATGCTTTTCTTTTCTAGATATGTCAAATGTGCAAACTCTGCTTTACCAACCCAAGTAATTGGCTTGGTATTTCAAAGTTTCTCATGGTGACTCTGGAAATTTTCAGTCCAGATATTTTCAAGGATGCTTCTCATTATTGGAGGAAACATTATGTGCTGAACTGATCTGTCTGATTGGTTATTTCTGTCCGAGAATGCTCACATGTTTATACCAGAATAAAGAGTATGTTTATGAGATTATATAAATATTGTTAAAATCTTAACTACAAAATACCTGTTTGACAAAGTCAGACATTGAAAGCCACATCATAAGGCCAGAGGGGTAAGAAGGTAAATACTTGGGGAAGTGGGGCAGAAAATATCACCCTAAAAATCTTCAATTTTAAAATCTGACCTTATTCATCAAGTATAGTAACTAAATATAAAATTAAAGTGTAGGCAAAGAGGATGAAATGGATGTCACTAATTTAACGAGTGACGAACAATCTAATTTCAGGCACCTCCCCAGAGAATCCCCTCAACGTGTTTCTTCCCCTGTGTCAACCCAGCACTTTGGGACTCATCACTGGCCATGGTACTTAGGGTCTGCCCAACCATGGGAAGAGAAACAGCTTTCTTAGGAAAAATGGCTGTTGAAACAAAGAGACCATGGAGTAAAGAACTGCAAAGCTCATCTCATGATCCAAATACCGCTGCCTGGCCCTAGTCTCATAGTGAAACAGCAAGGTATATGTGCATGTGAGTACCTGTGTGTGTGCATGTAATATTGGGCTTGAAGAAATGGATTATGAGTTCAGAGTGAGGCCAGGGAGAGTAGGGAAGGCTTTGTTCTAAGTTAAAAAGTAGCCTTTTGAGATAAAGTATTTCATGCAAGTTTATGTTTCAAGAATAATATACTGAGAAATTGTATATTGATTTGGGTTAAATATGGAACTATTAATTTCATTAGCAAAGGGAACATATCAAAGGTGTACTATGAAAAGCTGCATTTTGCAATTTGAAAAGACTCCACAGCAAATATATTCAAAAGCACAATATTATAGTCATGTAGGGCATATTTTCTGTAGATTCCGAACTTTCAGCTGAAATAATTTTTTTCTTTCAGTGATGCAGAAACAATAAGAAGGTGTTTAATTGCTGCTACAAATAAGGCATTTACTGAATTTAAAGTATTTAATTTTTTAAAAAAAAGGTAAAATCAAAGGAGAATATGACTCACATAAATTTTTTACTTCCTCCAGCAAAGGTGTATGTAAGCCCAAAACTACTGCTTTCATAGCAGCAAAGGGGAAAAAAAAGAGGAAATTTTAAAATTCTACATAAATGGAATACGACACTCCTCTCTGCTTTATATATATAATTTTTTCTTTTCCCCTTCTAGCTACTCATTCTCAAGCCCTTTCAATGATTTTCAATGAACTCATGGTCTTTTCCACACCTAATACCTTAAATTATCGTGTTCCTCAAGGTTTCACTCAGGACTCTTCTCTGATTGGACCATACTAGGTTCATATTATCCATATCTATGGATGGTCATACATGCTGACTTCCAGTCTTTTATCTGTAGCTCATATTTCCTTTATCAACTTCAGGATGATACTTCTGACTGCTTACCTTTCATCTTCATGTGGGCATCTCACACACTCACACACACATCCAAAACAAAGCTCATTGCACACCCCCCAAGACTGTTTCTCCTCGTATAATCTGTATTTTGATCAATGGTCTCACCATCGATCCACATACCTATGCTATAAACTGAAGAGTTATTTTACTCTCCTTCCTTTGTCCTAATCTCTTACAGATAGTTAATTACTAATTTTAGTTGATTCTGCCTCTCTAACCTTTCCTGTATTTTTCTCTATTCCACTACTCTTACCTTTATTGCCTTAGTTCAGACATGTTCCCTCTATGCCATAAAAAAGAAAAAGTAGACATAGTCTTATTTATAAAACACCCTCATGGAACATGCAGAATGCAGAATGAAAAAACTTCACTGAAAATAGAATACTTAGAGTGAAAAGTCAAGAAACTCTCAGTCTTACTACTATCGTTAATCTGCTCTGTTTTCCATTATGAAAAATATTACCATCCTCCATGTAACACAAGCCAGAAAACTGTGTTATACTATAAACCCCCCTTATTTTATTGTCATGTATTATCAAATGCCAAATGATATCTCCTACATATTCCGCAAATGTTTATTTTTCTTCTGCAGTATCACCATTATGCTAGACAAATCTGTCATTACCTCTAGCCTGAATAATTACAACATAACTTTATTTATCTCTGTCTATTCAGTGCATTCAATACAATCCATCAGCAACTTGATAGAAAGAGTGATCACATAAAATGCATTTATAGAGACATCTGGGTTGAGTCAGGATGGAGTGGCCACAGTCGGAATTGCTCTCCTGCTATAAACAACTATAAAAATATTCAGAATATAAGAAGCAGCTAATTAAAGGGATTAAATACACCCCATAAATGGCACAGAAACTGGAGAAGGGGAAGGCACACAAGTGGAGCTGGCTTTCTTCCTGCCCGTAGTTTTCAAACCATATGTGGGGACATGAAGCCCAAGCTGAGAACATTGGTCTCAATGGATGAAAGAAATAGAATCTGAGTAGTAGAAAGATAGTGATTTGGGGCTGCTAATGTTGCTAGAATTGGCAAGTCAGACCACTGGAAGCAGGGAGATGAAGGGAAAGAGCTCTACAAATCTTCTTAGGCGTTTTATTCAAGTCTGTGTCCAAATCCTTTCAACTAACCTTGCATCATTCCTGGGATGAAATGCACTTGATCATGATTTATAATCCTTTTTTTTTCTTTTGCTGGGGATGGAAGGAAAAGCCAGTGGATTTTTTTACATTTTATGCTTTAATTAGTAGACATTCATTTTAGAGCATTTTTAGATTTAGAGACAAATTAAGCAGATACTACAGAGTTCCTATATCTCTCTGCCACTCCCAATTTCCCCTATTATTAATATCTTGCAGTAGTGTTGTACATTCTTTTGTTTGTTGTTGAAGTATAGTTGATTTATAATGTTATATTAGTTTTAGGTATACAACATAGTAATTCAATATTTTAGAGGTTATATTGCATTTAAAGTTATTATAAAATATTGGCTATAATCTCTGTGCTCTACATTATATCATTGTATCTTATTTATTTTATACTTACTAGTTTGTAGTTCTTAATTCCCTACCTCTACTTTGCCCCTTCCCACAAACCCTTTCCCCTTGGTAACCACTAGCTTGTTCTTTGTATCTGTGAGTCTGGTTTTTTTTGGTTGTTGTTATCTTCATTTATTTATTTTTTAGATTCCATATATAAGTGAAAACATGCTGTATTTGCCTTTCTCTGTCAGACTTATTTCACTAAGCATAATAGCCTCCAGGTCCATCTGTGTTTGTTCTTGCAAATGTCAAAATGTCCTTCTGCTTTAATAGCTCGCTCTCTCTCTCTCTCTCTCTCTCTCTCTCTCTCTCTATATATATATATATATATATATATGTGTGTGTGTGTGTGTGTATATATATGTATATGTACACACACACACACAATTACTTCTTTATCCATTCATCTGTTGATGGACACTAAAGTTACTTCCATAACTTGGCAATTGTAAATAATGCTGCTATGAACATTGGAGTGCATATGCTTTTCAAATTAGTGTTTTCCTTTTCTTTGGGTATATACCCAAGAGTAGAATTGCTGGGTCATATGGTAGTTCTATTTTTAGTTTTTTGAGGAAACCCTGTACTGTTCTTCACAGTGGCTGCACCAATTGATGAACTAATATTGATATATTAGTATTAACAAAAGTCCATAGTGTACATAGAGTTCACTGTGTTGTACAGTTCTATGGCTTTTGACAAATGCATAATTATGCATATGCCATCAGAGAATTATTCTGAACCATTTTATAGATTTACCCTTTCCAGAATACCATATAATTGGAATCACACTTTATGTGGCCTTTTCAGACTGCTTTTGTTCACTCAGCAATAAGTATTTAAAATTCTTCCATGTCCTTTTGTGGTTTGATAGCTCATTCATTTATCTTGTTGAATAATAATCCATCGTATGGATATACCAGGTTTTGTTTATCCATTCACCTATTGAAGGGTTTGTTGGTTGCTTCCAGTTTTGGTCAATTATAAATAAGGCTTCCATAAACATGTGTGTGCAGGCTTTTGTGTAGACATAAATTTTCAACTCAGTTGGATAAATACTGAGTGTGATTGCTCCATCATATATTTGTCAAGACTAAGTTGAGCTTTGTAAGAAACTTCCAAACTGACTTCCAAAGTGATGCACAAAGTGAAATGTAAAGTCACATTTTACATTCTCACCAGCAATGAATGAGAATTCCTGCTGCTGCACATCCTGGTCAGCACTTGGTATTGTCAGTGTTTTGGATTTTAGCCATTTTAATCGGTATGCAGTGGTATTTCATTGTTTTAACTTGCAACTCCCTAATGTCATATTTTGTTTTATCTTATCCTGAAACCAACTTTTGATTTTATTGAGTTTCTCTGTTGTTTTCCTATTTTATTCTTTTCTTCTCTAACCTTTCATTTATCTTTCTCTAGTTCATGTTTTATTTGCTTTTCTTTTCCTAGCTTTTTGAAGTGAAAGCTTCACTGATTGATTTTGGATCTTTTTTACTTCCTAATACAAATGTTTAAAGCTCTAAATCTCCATATAAGCACTAATAGATTTTAACATGTTGAATTTTTGTTCCCATTCAGTTCAAAATATTTTCTAATTTGCATCTTGATTTCTTCTTTGACTCATGACTGTTTAGAAGTACATTGTCTAATTTCCAGTTGTTTGCCAATTTCTTTTTTGTTTATGACTACTTTTGATTCTTAAATTAATTCAATTTGGTTAGAGAACATACTTTGTATTATTTCAGTCTTTTTAAATTTATAGAAATTTTTCTTATGGCCTAGAACATGGTCTGTTCTGGATGATGGGAGCATCTCCAGCCAAGATGGCTACAGACTCCTATAATCCTTAGTTGGAGTTCTGTTAGCTTTTCTTGTATATTTCTTATTGTTGCTTACCTTGATCTATTTCTAGATCCATGAAATTAATTTTATTTTATTTTGTAGTTTTGTACTTTATTTGATGGGGGAATGGATTTGTTAGATTCTTCATGCCACCAGAGCCAGAAGTTGTCCCTTGGTGAAGCTCGTTTCTATATGAGTAGATGGTATAAACTCAACCTTTGTTCTCTATGGAGAATAGTAAATCATAATAATAATCATAACCCCAAGATGCTTGGCTTTTTGGCATAATATTATTCTATAATAACAAATTCAACAGCTTACTTTGTCCTTTGCTTCTTCAGGGATACTCTGACTGAAAGTAAGTCTTCTACTCTATGTGTTCTCTTTAGGACTTATACAGTGGATCACAAATTAAATGTTAATTGCACTCGTGGATTTGGCTCCATCCACAGTTTGAGAAAAGAATCTTTTTTACAGAACTACGAGTTCTTAATTCCACAGGCTTGGCTCTTCTCAACTGTGTAAGAGCCATGTTTTACAATAGCATTTCCTAAAGATGCTGCAAGAAATGCTGCTCCAGTAAGGACTCTGTTAAAACAAAAGTTTCATATTCAAGTATATTTGGAAAATGCTGCACAGTGTATTATATTCTTGGTATTTAAAAATTTGCATTAGAATATTGAAGTCATTGAGAAGCCTGGGAATAATGAGACTTGTTTAACATTTCTTAATCATTACTTGTTACGATTAAGCAACCATCTGCAAGAGTTTGACCATAGACACATCTCCTGGCATCATGGATCCTGGTGCATGTGACTCTCAAGACTGTGTTTTCATTATTTAAAAGCCTGTGGTCAAACTCCTAGAGGAAAACATAGGCAGAACACTCTATGACATAAATCACAGCAAGATCCTTTTTGACCCATCTCCTAGAGAAATGGAAATAAAAACAAAAGGGACCTAATGAAACTTAAAAGCTTTTGCATAGCAAAGGAAAATATAAATAAGACAAAAAGACAACCCTCAGAATGGGAGAAAATATTTACAAATGAAGCAATTGACAGAGGATTAATCTCCAAAATTTACAAACAGCTCATGCAGCTCAATATCAAAAAAACAAACAACCCAATCCAAAAATGGGCAGAAGACCTAAATAGACATTTCTCCAAAGAAGATATACAGATTGCCAATAAACACATGAAAGAATGTTCAACATCATTAATCATTAGAGAAATGAAAATCAAAACTACAATGAGATATCCTCTCACACCAGTCAGAATGGTCATCATCAAAAAATCTACAAACAATAAATGATGGAGAGGGTGTGGAGATAAGGGAACCCTCTTGCACTATTGGTGGGAATGTAAACTGATACAGCCACTATGGAGAAGAGTATGGATGTTTCTTAAAAACTAAAAATAGAATTACCATATGACCCAGCAATCCCACTACTGGGCATATACCCTGAGAAAACCATAATTCAAAAAGAGTCATGTACCACAATGTTCATTGCAGCTCTGTTTACAATAGCCAGGACGTTGAAGCAACCTAAGTGTCCATTGACAGATGAATGGATAAAGAAGATGGGGCACATATATACAATGGAATATTACTCAGCCATAGAAAGAAACGAATTTGAGTTATTTGTCGTGAGGTGGATGGACCTAGAATCTGTCATACAGAGTGAAATAAGTCAGAAAGAGAAAAAGAAATACCATATGCTAACACATATATATGGAATCTAAAAAAAAAAAAAATGGTCATGAAGAACCTAGGGACAAGACAGGAATAAAGACACAGAGCTACTAGAGAATGGACTTGAGGATATGGGGAGGGGGAACGGTAAGCTGGGACAAAGTGAGAGAGTGGCGTGGACATATATACACTACCAAATGTAAAATAGATAGCTAGTGGGAAGCAGCCGCATAGCACAGGGAGATCAGCTTGGTGCTTTGTGACCACCTAGATGGGTGGGATAGGGAGGGTGGGAAGGAGGGAGACGCAAGAGGGAAGAGATATGGGGATATATGTATATGTATAACTGATTCACTTTGTTATAAAGCAGAAACTAACACACCATTGTAAAGCAACTATACTCCAGTAAAGATGTTTAAAAAAAAAAACCTGTGGCCTTTGTGAAAATGTTCCTTGCCCCGTATTACATTATTGATTTGTTTCACATTTAAAGGAAAACACTAAACAATTGCTTTTTTTAGCAAGAGAAAATGCCTATTAAAGATTCAGTGTAGCTTTGAATAGCTTGATAGGATACTGATAACTTTAAAGGCAAAACAGAATACAACATAGGATATCTTTGCTTTTCTCCCCTAAGACATCATTAGGCTTCATTAAATTATTGTAAAACTGTACAAAGTGAATTTTAGAGTTACGTTTCTAGTATTGAGTACTAATATTGAGGCAACGTAATATTTTCAAGTAGAAAATTTAATATTGGCCACAAATAATTCCTACTTCTTCAACTCTCTGCAGATTCCAGTAGGAGATTCTTGAAAACAAAATTTTTTTTTGTCAAAATGACAGAGGTCAGGTTCACCTCTTTTTCTCTTTGGAAAAGTGGTGTTACATGAACAGCATTGTTTTCTGAATACAGTTCACCAGTATACCATGATTTACACATGATTAAAGTTAAAATAAGGTTACAAAATGTTTTATGCACTTGAGATATATAGATTTAATTTCATTAACTCAATAGTGCTTATTCAGGGAGTTGTTTTAAAGTTTTATTTAAAATATGATTTGGGGTAAATATTTGCTGTGTCTTCACAGTAAATGACAAATTAATTTTTATGTGGTTTAACGTATTTGAAAAAGTCTCGAGGTAATACGTAGACTTTAGGATTACAAGACACACACACACACACACACACACACACACACACTAATAGGGAGATTGAAATCGATTGTTAAAGTAATGGTTTGGGATTCCCAAACTAATACTAATCTATATAGCATCTTTGTTTGTATTGAAAAAAAGTGACCTTTCCCAAAATAATTTTATTTTGTGTGTCCAAGCCCTACACTTCTTTATTTTGTGAGTATATTTATTTGGAGATTGATTTCTTTAACGCTAATAGAGATATTTGTATTCATTTTGTAGTTAGTTTTGATTATTTTTTTTCTAGAAAATGTGTCATTCTTCCTAATTCTATTAAGTTTAATAAGTTTTCTTTTTCTAACTTTTAAGACGAGCACTTAGCTCATTTATGGTTAGTCATTTTGTTTTCTAACATGTTGTATTCTAGGCGGATACATTTCTCCCTAAATACCTCCTGATTAACAGAATCCCATGGGTTTTATAACAGACTGCTTTTGTTGTAGGGCAATTTCAAACATTTCCTAAATTTCAATTCAAATTTAGTTTCTGATCTGTGAAATAAGTATTTATTTATTTTGTTACCAAATGTATAATTTCAGTTCTCTTCTTGTTTTCTTTTTATGGCAATATGATTATGAAATAAGGTTTATGTGCCAATTCTTAGCTATTCAAAACTTTTTATGGCAATTTAATAAATGCGTCATATGTGCTTCCAAATAAATTGTATTCTATACTTATTGGCTGCAGTGTTCTATATGTGTACATTAGATCATGCTTCTTATTTGTGCAGTAAATCTTCTTATATATTTTTTTATTTTTATTTTATTTTATTTTATTTTTTTCTTTGCGGCACGTGGGCCTCTCACTGTTGTGGCCTCTCCCACCGTGGAGCACAGGCTCCAGACGCACAGGCCCAGTGGCCATGGCTCACGGGCCCAGCCGCTCTGTGGCACGTGGGATCCTCCCAGACCAGGGCACAAACCCATGTCCCCTGCATTGGCAGGAGGACTCTCAACCACTGCGCCACCAGGGAAGCCCTCTTTTTATATATTTTGAGAGGGTTTTTTGTTTTTGTTGTTTTGTTTTGTTTTTGTTTTTTGGTCAACTTAATCTATCAGCTTCTGAGGGGAGTATGTTAAAATCCCCCAGTCTGCCTACTAATTTTTCCACTTCTTATTCATTTTTTTGCTTTATAAATGTTAAGACTTTGTACACAAGCTTAGGATTGTTACATCCTTACATGAATTTATCCTTATATCATCTCATATGATTAAATAATTACCTCAAAAATGCTTTGCGGGGCATAGAGCCAGTTTGAGTAGATATTAATATTACTAAGCCATATTCTTGCTGTTATTTTCGGTATTAGTAGTAGTTGCATTTTCTACTTAATGTGCACAGAGGTATACTGGTAAATGTTTAAAAACTGGCTCTCTGAAACAAAATCTCTAATTTGTAACATTTGCTTATTTCCCTGGTGTAAATACTCTCTGTGTGGCATAATGCAAGCAATCAACATGAAAGAAGTGAAGCTGATGTGAAGACGTGTGCACAGCAGCTCTGGAGAGCTCTTGAGAGACTTTGTAACCTGGCTCTAGCACATTACTGACAATACATTTTCTTTCTTTTTTCTCCTTTCCTTCCTTGTATTGGATTGACCAGATTTTTAAAATTCTCTTCCTTTTCCTTTACTGGAATGGAAGTTATACCTTTTATGTTATTAACTCTGTGATTACCCTTGAATTTTTTGCCATGCAGATTGATTTAAAAACTAACCAAGGGCTTCCCTGGTGGCGCAGTGGTTGAGAGTCCGCCTGCCGATGCAGGGGACACGGGTTTGTGCCCTGGTCCGGGAGGATCCCACATGCCGCAGAGCAGCTGGGCCCGTGAGCCATGGCCGCTGAGCCTGCGCGTCCGGAGCCTGTGCTCCACAACGGGAGAGGCCGCAACAGTGAGAGGCCCGCGTACTGCAAAACAACAACAACAACAAAAAAAACTAACCAATATCTCTTATCTTCTTGAATAATCTAAGGTATCTTAGGTTGCTTTAGTTCTGATCCCTTTTCCCTACTTTCATGTCATTCCTGTCTTGTATTTTAGTTCATGCTTTTTAAGCCTCTCCAAATTAGTCAAAATATCATTATTTAAGAATTTTAAGCTATGTTTTCCAGTGCCTCCTTGAGTTTTCATTATCATGTATATAGCAGCTGTTTTTAAACTGTGTTCTGTGGTTCCCATCGAGATCATAAAGGTGTCCTAGGGGTTGCTAATGTAGATGTGAGAGAGGCCAGATAGGCAGTATTCAAAGTTTCCACCTCAGTTCTAAACACCTGCCTCTTTTGGGCTGTTTTATTCCTAATACTCTTTTTTTCAACTGAGATATAAGGAAAATACAATAAAAATCATAAATGTTTGTATAGAGTTTGAACAAACATATATACAGCCATGTAACCGCTACCCTGTAAAGGATAAAACCATCATTCAGCACCTGAAACACACACACAGACACACACAGCTGAACTTTCTGCTTTCTTCAGGTGGGGGAACTATGTTGGTCAGGCACTGTCTCTAAGCAGAGCAGAATGCAGTCTTCCATAGCGTGTTTGGGAAGCATGACATTCAATAATTAACGTCACTGCAGTTCAGACATGTGAATGATTTACCATTACTGTAGGTGGATAAGACTTTCGGTGACTGGCTAGCGCTCAGAATCATGTTCAGTGGAATGAGCCTTTTCCTGATGGGCTGCCTTTCAGAAGTGAAGGGCTTTTCTGTATGGTTGCCTTGCCTAACCATGTTTACTGGAGTGAGTTGTCATTGGTTGATTAAGTACATTTAAAACTGGCTCTAGGGGTTAATTTTTATGATGACTAAAAGGCTGTCATTTATTTATTGAGGAAGTTAAAAATGAGTTCTGATTGCTCTTATTAGCAAGGCAACAGAAGATCAGTTTTTTGGTTTGCTTTTTTCTACAATGCAGGACATTTTCTATTCATAGTTCTTTTTGGTTCTTTCACAGCCAACTGGAGTAAAGCCCATCATGAATTGCTCAGCTCTTCCCCGGTGTAGTTGATTCTCCTTGAAGATGAGGTTTGTTTTCAGATCTCCTTTAAGATGAAGTTTGTTTGTGCAGGTATGATTTTTGGTTAGATTATTGATCAGCATGATTATATTATTCTGCTGTTGTCTTTGAGCTGTTTGTTGAATCACCTATCAGGACAGAAACTGCAAACAAGCATTTAAGTTTATGGACAACAGATATTAAACAACTGTGAGAAAAACAAAAATAACTATGGGATGGAAAGGCACTGTAGAAATAATCCAAGGTTTTCCTAGGTTGCCCAAGAAAGCAGAACTCAATGACTCTCTGAGTCTTCTTTAGGTAGCCAGGTTGACTTTCTTTTTCATTTAGATATAGATTGATTCATTTTATGAGTAGTGTTAATTCAGATACAATAGGATAAGTTAGTAACAGCACAGATTTTCCCTGAGGAGCTAAAAGAAAATCCTATGTTGTCCAACGATTTATATAAGGAATTTAAACTTATTTTTGTGCTATATTACTTATTACAATATTCAAATTATAGAACAGACTTTTTATGCCTACCTAGAGTTGCCTAACTACTCTGTGGTCTGTTCCACTAGTTATTATTTCTCTACAAAGAACTTCACAACTTTGGGATCTTTATAAATCTGAAGGCCAACAGAAGATATTCAGGAGTCATCCACTTGGGGAAGCCTAATTAATAGCCTTGCAGAACAAAAAGCTGTGGTTCTGTGTGAACACTGAAGAGCATTGATTTTCACACAAGATGACAAGATGAAGAACACAGGTGCTTCCTGAGAGAAGTGAACAACTTTTGTGAAGCTGTAAGTATATTGTTTTTAAGGTGTTGTTAAGACAGTCATATTTTCATCCCCAAAATATCTTATCTCCTTTTTCTGGTGCCCTAAACTTGTATTATCTACAAGAGATTCATTATTAGTAAAGTCAGTGTAACATACCTTAACTTAGTTTTTCTTTTAAATTAGGTGACCAGCAATCACTTGGAAGAGCTATTAAAGAGTTATGGTGGTAATTGGTTCTAGTATATTTTAAAAATAAGCAAGTTTATATTATTATAAGAGGAACATGGTAGGAAAAATCAGAAGTGTATAAACTTGTAAGGAAAAAGATACAAATAAAAGGATAATAAAAGTGTGCAAAGGAAAGTGTAGTAATCAGTGGTTTCAGGTGTTTAGGAGGATTTGGTTTTGGTGGTGTTGAATGTAAGCTCTGTCCTGTCCATTGCCATTATTTATTCTGAGGATCTTGGGTTAGCCATAGACTTTTGTGGGGTTTCCTGAAGATCTTCCACTATTAGGACTTAATTAGTATAACTTACCAATTCCAGTTAAAATGCTTTCTGTTATTCTAGCGGTTTCACAGTAATGAAGACAGTGAATATTTTTGAGCAGGGGGCAAATCCTTGTAGAATTCATGAATAACTGCTGGTAAAATGGCCCCCTTTTACTGAATAGAATGGTTAGAATGTTCTACCTTGAGAATAGGGTATTCAGTCTTTTAGCTACAATCTGTGCTGTGGTTGTTTTAACAAGGGAGTATTTCAACCCTCCAGAAAATAAGCATACTATTATTTGTGCATATTCATCACCCAGAGGGAAGTCATTTTATAAAATTCAGTTAAAAATGCTCAAATGTTCTCTCAGAGCATGGTTCCAGTCTATGCCTTGCTTTTACACTTTTTCCCAGAATTATGTTACCTGTGGATGAGGCTATATTTTGTTATCCTTAAATATTTTATCCATCAGTGTTTTTAATATTGTGGACATTTTCCCCTTACTGTGATGGATCGGATCATCTGGTGGAGAATTTTGACAAGTGTTCATTTCAAGTTTTATCGGATGCTACCTTGTGATCATCCTGGCTTTGCCAGATCTTAGCCACGTGGGTCTTCCAATATGATAGCTCCCTCTGTTTCTTTTCATAATTTAGAAAACAAATTTAGGGTACCTAGGATGGAATATCTGAACCCCTCCATGGATTTGACAAGTTCCATGGGTGGTTTCCATGAAAGGACTTCAGTCAGAGCAGACTTTTTAGCAGAATGGTCGGCTAAAGCATCTCCTCTATGTGCTGTTTTCATTGTATTCTTCTTTTAGGACGGTGTTTTTGTTTGCTTTGTTTTTCATGAAGACACTTTTGTTCTGATTCTATTTATTCACAGCTGCTATCATTATTTTTAGTTACTTGACATGTCCTAGAGAGGGTCACCACTGAGTGACCCGAATAGATTTGACTTCTGGTAAAGAATGGATCTTACAAGATGGAATAGACTAACTGTTGTATGTGAACGTGGTATTTCTTCATTTAATTAAAAAAAAATAAAGCCAACCATCATAATTAGCACAACAAGAACAAAAGCAGCAAACCAGGATTTGTTTAAAAATGTCCAAATGATATGTTCTTGTTATGGAAACTGATAGAATTCAGAAACCAATCAGTTACAAACATATATGTATGTTACAAACATATATGTATGTATATATGTATATACACTTCATTGAAAATGACATCCTAGTATGCTTAATATAAATTGTAGAAAGGTCCCCATTGTCTTTTTTTTGTCAAAAATCTCTAGAACATAAAGTAAACAATAATGATATTCTCCTTATAATGAGCTCACAAATCCTCACAAAGATATATACAAGCATACACACATATACAGTGTTTTGGTAATTCTGAGAAATATTTCCTTATTTTGCTGTTAGTTGGAAAAAAATATTTTCTACTATTAATTCACATCTCATGGAATTGTAAAGAATTTTTCATATCATGGAGAGATGTAGCATGCACCTGCAGTATTTAGCCCATGTATTTGCATGAATCTTTTCCCTCCTCAGTAATATTAATAAATACACAGATCTCTCTAACAAACCCACTGTAAATCTGTTTTCTAACACTAGTAAATTTTATATTTTAAATTGTTAGTCTTAAACTAAGATGATTACATATATGTATGATAACATTGTACACTTTAAACTTGACACAGCTTGTTTTTTTTGATATCCCATATTATTTACCCTTCTCCCCCAAACTAAAGGAAAATGTAAACAACAACACATAAACAAAAGCTAAACTGTTATGGCACTTTGTGGAAATAATACTATCCTCTTTTTCTTTATAGTTAGAATAATTATCATAATTTGTAATGCAGGGATTCTTCTATCTTATAGAAGAATATTTTCTTCTTATAGAAGAATATTTTCATGAATAATATATGAATAGTTCTAATTCTTTCACTGCAAAACAAGTCCTTCAGAAATCAGTAGCAACGACTACTTCGTGTCAAAATGTGTTAGTAAAAACAATATGGCCATATCATATAAGAAAATTTTCTAAGTTCTCGAACATCTAGCTCAAGGTTTCAGTATGTTTTACCCTCGAACCCTTGGTGTCATGGTGAAAACATGAAAAGATCTATAAGCAGGGCTGTGCTGACCCAGGTGGGTGTGGGTGAGGGTGACGTGGCAGTCCTCCACTGGGGAGCATAGTGTGAAAAGCACTAGTTCAAAAGGCTCAAGCTTTCAGCCAAAAACGTAATGCTGCAAGAGTGAAGTAGTGTTAGCAAAAGTTACAGAGCCTGGAAATTATTGCAGAAGCATCTGGAATTCATTAGAGGATCTTCAAATTTTCAGTAGCTTATGAATTATGTGAAGGGAATTGAGGTAGAAGAGGGAGATGAATTTAAAAGGAATGGCTTTTCCTTTGCACAGTTAGAGTTAATTCATCATAAAACAGTGTTAAATTTACACAGCAAAATTTGGAGACCAAGATTTTTAAACTGTAAACTTAAAATCATGATTTGTGTTAGTGAGTTCCAGAGTCCTCCATTCAACAAGGGATTTATTATCCCGGATGAGTTCCTTTACTTGAAATTGCTTCTCAAATTATTTAGAATGCTGCCAATTGCTTAGTGCAGCACAGGTTAGGTAATTTGGATTTTAGCTCAGAGAACAAGGTGGAAAAAGGGCCCTATAGAGCATTGCTGGCATCTGAGAGGGCAGAACAGGGGCAGGAGATGGCAGCGCAGGGCAGTGTCAGGAAGAGAGAGTCCAGATAAGATGTCACCTCAGCAGAGCACTAGGTCAGACCTCAGTGGAGTTTGAATTTTGTATTCAAGGAGTGTGCCCTTGGTGCTATTTCTTACTTGTTTCATAATTGGTAAAATAAAGTGGGGATAATAGTTGTAGAAGATTTGTAGGGTTCTATTGTGAAGACAGAAGACAGAACAGTGTGAAGTATCACTTCTGGTATGGCTATTACCCAAAAGGAAGGCAGAAAGACTGAAATAGGACTGGAGGGCATTGGAGATACATTTCACTCACTTTGCAATTTTGTTTGAGTCTGACTCCCCAAAGAAGAAATATTCGGGAATTCTGTTTTCTAATATCAAATGCAATGGGGAAGGATGCACAATAATATGGAACTGATCTAGAAAAGTTTGTGGTGGACAGTCCCCCAACTTGAAGATAATTGGGAAAACAAAAGAAAAACAAGATCAAAAGTCAATTCAAAGAAATCAGAAAAACTGAGTGCTTTGGTGGAAAAAAAAAGCACCCCCCACTAAGACATTTGTATATTTCCACTTTGGAGGACTAATGTGACAAACTCAATAAGCTGTTGTACAGGATATCAGTCTCTTCAGAATCTCATATCCAGGCTTCTGGGTGGCCTCTGTAGGAGTATTCCCAGGTGTCTTGGGTACATAACCCATTGCCTGCTTCCTGTGACCTGCCCTTGAATAAAATCACCACTTAGTAACCCATTATGGATGAAATATATATTTTCCCCACGAAACAGTTTAATGTCGTTTACCAACTCTCATGCTCCTCCTTTGGGATCAAAGAAATATTTGATGTCACTATATCTGAGATAAGAAGTATTATCACACATGGCAATGCCAAGCCCTTCATAGATTTGGCATTAAGATATGCCCTAGTCTTTAATTTGTCCAGGTTAAAAAGTCAGTGTACTTAGAAACCAATTTAGAGCAATTCTCATTTTTTCCTCTATCCCACTGAAAAGTCCTCAGAGACACAATGGTAAACCTGCTATATGAAAAATTGACTGTTCAGCCTGTGATTCTCTTTTAATAAAAACTGTACAATGTTGAGCTAAAAAAAATATTCTTTGCTTCTACCCTATAGGGAATGAGCTTAAGCTTAGGAACAAAGGATGGCAGGAAATGTTTAGAATACTTTTCCCAGATGGTAGGGTTTACTGGAAGCTGGGCACAAGTTTTCTTCCCTCTATATTGCTGTAAGTCTATATCATTTAGGTCAAGTCGGAAATTAATGAATTGCCCAGTGTACATCCTTTAGCACAACTACATCAGCCTCTTCTTTTCTCATACACAAAAATCCTCTTGTAAAATGACAACTGATTTCCATTGCGGGTTTAGATATATTTCATGTTATCACCAAAACTTTGTAAATAATAGCTTTTATTCTTGGAATAAAATTTGTTTTAATATCATAAATTTAGTGTTACGTTTGAAAATCATGAAGGGTCTGGAGCCCATTTTCTACATTTTTCTTTGGGAAGTGATATACCTCAATGATATTTGCATTTTGGGGACTCTATTAAGATGCTTGGTTATAATGTTTGCAACAGCCAAAGTTTTCTTTTTTTAATTTCAAAAACAGTAAAATATGATGCAAATATAAGAATTCTGTTTCTTGAGAACACAAATATGTATCTTGAAGACATTAAAAAATTGCAAAAACAATCAGCGTGTTCAGTTAAATCATACTTGTAGTAAAACAATTGAAAATTATATTACTGTTTAGAAAGGCTATACTACTAAAGCAGAAAATTGGAAAAAGCTACCATCGCTGGGGTTTGGGGAGGGACTCTGCACCATTCATTTTATATAGTTGACCTAAAAATAAATGAAGTCTTAGAATCATCTAGGAGATTATGGCACTAATAAATGTCTCTGTCTTCCTCTTGAGTAATCTATGGAATCTTAGGTTGCTGTAATTTTGATCAAAAACACAAAACTTGAATCCATTGCATTGCATATTTGTTTAAAATGAATAAGCCGGGACCTTCAAGATGGCAAGAGACATTGTCTCCTAAGAGACAAGAGAACATTGTTTTGGGGTGCGCGAGGAGAGGGGAGTCAGAGCACTGCCTAAACAAGCTCCAGAGATGGGCGCAAGCTGCAGCTATCAGTGCGGACCACAGAAATAGGCATGAAACACTAAGGCTGCATCTGCAGCCACCAAGAAGCCTGTGTGCGAGCACAGGTTACTCTCTACACTGCCCCTCCTGGGAGCCTGTGCAGCCCGCCGCCGCCAGGGTCCCGTGATCCAGGGACAAATTCTCCAGGAGAACACATGGCGCAACTCAGGCTGTTGCAAGGTCACACTGGCCTCTGCCACCGCAGGCTCGCCCCACATTCCATCCTCCTCCCTCCCTGCAGCCTGAGTGAGCAAGAGCCCCCTAAGCATCCGCTCCTTTAATCCCATCCTGTCTGAATGAAGAACAGATGCAGGAGGGAAACCTGCACACAGAGGCAGGGCCAAACCCAAAGCTGAACCCCAGGAACTATGCAAAAAAAAGAAGAGAAAGGAAAATTTTTCTGTGCAGCCTCAGAAACAGTGGATTAAATCTCCACAGTCAACTTGATCTACACTGCATCTCTGGAATACCTGAATAGAAAACGAATAATCCCTAAATTGAGGCAGTGGACTTTGGGAGCAACTGTAGACATGGATTTGCTGTATGTGACTAACTAGTTTCTGATTTATGTATTTATTTTAGTTTAGTTTTTAGCACTTGTTATCATTGGTGGAATTGTTTATTGGTTTGGTTGCTCTCTACTTTTTTAAATTACTTTTTTAGTTGAATATTATTTTTTTAAGTTTTAATTTTAATAACTTTTATTTTATTTTATTCTTCCTTTTTTCTCCTTTGCTTCTGAGCTGTGTGGCTGACAGGGTCTTGGTGCACCAGCCGGGTGTCAGGCCTGAGCCTCAGAGGTGGGAGAGCCGAGTTCAGGACAGTGGACCACCAGAGACATTCTGGCCCCACAGATATCAATCAGTGAGAGCTCTCCCAGAGATCTCCATCCCAACGCTAAGGCCTAGTTCCACTCAACGACCAGTAAGCTCCAGTGCTGGACATCCCATGCCAAACAGCTAGCAAGAAAAGAACACAACCACACCCATTAGCAGAGAGGCTGCCTAAAATTATAATAAGTTCACAGACACCCCAAAACACACCACTGGACTCAGTCCTGCCCACTAGAAAGACAAAAACCAGCCTCATCCACCAAAACACAGGCACTAGTCCCCTCCACCAGGAGGCCTACACAACCCACTGAACCAAATTTACCCACTGGGGCAGACACCAAAAATAAAGGGAACAACAAATCTGCAGCCTGGGAAAGTGAGACCCCAAACACAGTAAGTTAAGCAAAATGAGAAGACAGAGAAATACACAGCAGATGAATGAGCAAGGTAAAAACCCACCAGACCAAACAAATGAAGAGGAAATAGGCAGTCTACCTGAAAAAGAATTCATAATAATGATAATAAAGATGATCCAAAATCTTGAAAATAGAATGGAGAAAAAACAGGAAACGTTTAACAAGGAACTAGAGGAACTAAAGAGCAAACAAATAGTGATGAACAACACAATAAATGAAATTTAAAATTCTCTAGAAGGAATCAATAGCAGATTAACTGGGGCAGAAGAATGGATAAGTGACCTGGAATATGAAATAGTGGAAATAACTACTGCAGAGCAGAATAAAGAAAAAAGAATGAAAAGAATTCAGGACAGTCTCACAGACCTCTGGGACAACATTAAAGGCACCAACATTCGAATTACAGGGGTCTCAGAAGAAGAAGAGAAAAAGAAAAGGACTGAGAAAATATTTGAAGAGATTATAGTTGAAAACTTCCCTAATATGGGAAAGGAAATAGTCAAGTCCAGGAAGTGCAGAGAGACCCATACAAGATAAATCCAAGGAGAAACACTCCAAGACACATATTAATCAATCTATCAAAAATTAAATACAAAGAAAAATACTAAAAGCAGCAAGGGAAAAGCAACAAATAACATACAAGGGAATCTCCATAAGGTTAACAGCTTATCTTTCAGCAGAAACTCTGCAAGCCAGAAGGGAGTGGTAGGATATATTTAAAGTGATGAAACAGAAAAACCTACAACCAAGATTACCCAGCAAGGATCTCATTCAGATTCGACGGAGAAACTAATACCTTTACAGACAAGCAAAAGCTAAGAGAATTCAACACCACCAAACCAGCTTTACAACAAATGCTAAAGGAACTTCTCTAGGCGGGAAACATAAGAGAAGGAAAAGAGCTACAATAACCAACCCAAAACAAATAAGAAAATGTTAATAGGAACATACATATCTATAACTACCTTAAATGAAAATGGATTAAATGCTCCAACCAAAAGACATAGACTGCCTGAATGGATACAAAAACAAGACCCATATATATGCTGTCTACAAGAGACCCAATTCAGACCTAGGGACACTTACACACTGCAAGTGAGGGGATGGAAAAAGATATTCCATGCAAATAGAAATCCAAAGAAAACTGGAGTAGCAATTCTCATATCAGACAAAATAAACTTTAAAATAAAGACTATTACAAGAGACACAGAAGGACACTACAGGATGATCAAGGAGTCAATCGAAGAAGAAGATATAACAACTGTAAATATTTATGCACCCAACATAGGATTACCTCAATACATAATGCAAATGCTAACAGCTGTAAAAGGGGAAATTGACAGTAACACAATAATAGTAGGGGACATTAACACTCCACTTTCACCAATGGACATATCAACCAAAATGAAAATAAATAAGGAAACAGAAGCTTTAAATGATACATTACACAAGATGGACTTAATTGATATTTATCAGACATTTCATCCAAAAACAATAGAATCCACTTTCTTCTCAAGTACTCATGGAACATTATCCAGGATAGATCATATCTTGGATCACAAAACAAGCCTTGGTAAATTTAAGAAAATTGAACTCATATCAAGTATCTTTTCTGATGACAACACTATGAGACTAGATATCAAATACAGGAAAAAAAAACTGTAAAAAATAGAAACACATGGAGGCTAAAAGGTACACTACTAAATAACCAAGAGATCACTGAAGAAATCAAAGATGAAATAAAAAAATACATAGAAACAAATGACAATAAAAACATGATGACTGAAAACCAATGGGATGCAGCAAAAGCAATTCTAAGAGGGAAGTTTATAGCAATACAATCCTAACTCAAGAAACAAGAAACATCTCAAATAAACAACTTAACCTTACACCTAAAGCAATTAGAGAAAGAAGAACAAAAAAACCCCAAAAGTTAGCAGAAGGAAAGAAATCATAAAGATTATATCAGAAATAAATGAAAACCCAAAGAATGAAAAATAGCAAAGATCAATAAAATTAAAAAGTGGTGCTTTGAGAAGATGAACAAAACTGATAAACCGTTAGCCAGACTTATCAAGAAAAAAAGGGAGAAGACTCAAATCAATAGAATTAGAAATGAAAAAGGAGAAATAACAACTGACACTGCAGAAATACAAAAGATCATGAGAGATTACTAAAAGTAGCTATATGCAAATAAAATGGACAACCTGGAAGAAATGGACAAATTCATAGAAAAGCATGGCCTTCCAAGACCGAACCAGGAAGAAATAGAAAATATGAACAGAACAATCACAAGCACTGAAACTGAAACTGTGATTAAAAATCTTCCAACAAACAAAAGCCCAGGACCAGATGGCTTCACAGGTGAATTCTATCAAACATTTAGAGAAGAGCTAACACCTGTCCTTCTCAAACTCTTCCAAAATATAGCAGAGGGAGGAACACTCCCAAACTCATTCTATGAGGCCACCATCACCTTGATACCAAAACCAGACAAGGATGTCACAAAGAAAACTACAGGCCAATATCACTGATGAACATAGATGCAAAAATCCTCAACAGAATACTAGCAAACAGAATCCAACAGCACATTAAAAGGATCATACACCATGATCAAGTGACGTTTATTCCAGGAATGCAAGGGTTCTTCAATATACACAAATCAATCAATGCGATACACCATATTAACAAACCGAAGGATAAAAACCATATGATAATCTCAATAGATGCAGAAAAAGCGTTCAACAAAATTCATCAGCCATTTATGATAAAAACTCTCCAGAAAGTAGGCATAGAGGGAACTTACCTCAACATAATAAAGGCCATATATGACAAACCCACAGCCAACATTGTTCTCAATGGTGAAAAACTGAAACCGTTTCCACTAAGATCAGGAACAAGGTTGCCTACTCTCACCATTATTATTCAACATAGTTTTGGAAGTTTTAACCACAGCAATCAGAGAAGAAAAAGAAAGAAAAGGAATCCAAATCGGAAAAGAAGAATTACAGCTGTCACTGTTTGCAGATGACATGATACTGTACATAGAGAGTCATAAAGATGTATGGTGTATGGACACCAAGGGGGTAAAGAGGCGGGGCTGTGGGGGGTGGTATGAATAATTGAGACTTTGGGATTGACATGTATACATTGATGTGTATAAAATGGATGACTAATAAGAACCTGCTGTATAAAAAATAAATTAATTAAATTAAAAAATAAAACCTACCTAAGGAGACAAAAGACCTGTATGCAGAAAACTATAAGACACTGATGAAAGAAAGTAAAGATGATACAAACAGTTGGAGAGATATACCATGTTCTTGGATTGGAAGAATCAGCATTGTGAAAATGACTATACTACCCAAAGCAATCTACAGATTCAATGCAATCCCTATCAAACTACCAATGACATTTTTCACAGAAGTAGAACAAAAAATTCCACAATTTGTATGGAAACAAAAAGACCTGAAGAGCCAAACAATCTTGAGAAAGAAAAACAGTGCTGGAGGAATCATGCTCCCTGACTTCAGACTATACTACAAAGCTACAGTAATCAAGAGAGTATGGTACTGGCACAAAAACAGAAATATAGTTCAATGGAACAGGATAGAAAGCCCAGAGATAAACCCATGCACATATGGTCACCTTATCTTTGATAAAGGAGGCAAGAATGTACAATGGAGAAAAGACAGCCTCTTCAATAAGTGGTGCTGGGAAAACTTGACAGCTACATGTAAAAGAGTGAAATTAGAACACTCCCTAACACCATACAGAAAAATAAACTCAAAATGGATTAAAGACCTAAATGTAAGCACAGACACTATAAAACTCTTAGAGGAAAACATAGGCGGAACACTCTATGACATAAATCACAGCAAGATCCTTTCTGACCCACCTCCTAGAGAAATGGAAATAAAAACTAAAACTAATGGCAACTAATGAAACTTAAAAGCTTTTGCACAGCAAATAAAAACATAAAGAAGACGAAAAGACAGCCCTCAGAATGGAGAAAATATTTGCTATTGAAGCAAGTGACAAAGGATTAATCTCTAAAATATACAATCAGCTCATGCAGCTGAATATCAAAAAAAAAAACAACCCAATCCAAAAATGGGCAGAAGACCTAATAGACATTTCTCCAAAGAAGATATACAGATTGCCGGGAAACACATGAAAGAATGCTCAACATCACTAATCATTAGAGAAATGCAAATCAAAACTACAATGAGGTATCACCTCCATCAGTCAGAATGGCCACCATCAGAAAATCTACAAACAATAAATGCTGGAGAGGGTGTGGAGAAAAGAGAACCCTCTTGTACTGTTGGTGGGAATGTAAATTGATACAGCCACTATGGAGAACAGTATGGAGGTTCCTTAAAAATCTTAAACTAGAACTACCATATGACTCAGGAATCCCACTACTGGGCATATACCCTGAGAAATCTATAATTCTAAAAGAGTCATGTGCCACAATGTTCATTGCAGCACTATTTTCAATAGCCAGGACATGGAAGCAACCTAAGTGTCCATCGACAGATGAATGGATAAAGAAGATGTGGCACATACATACAATGGAATATTACTCAGCCATAAAAAGAAATGAAACTAAGTTATTTGTAGTGAGGTGGATGGACCTAGAGACTGTCATACAGAGTGAAGTAAGTCAGAAAGAGAAAAACAAATACCACATGCTAACACACATATATGGAATGTAAAAAAAAAAAAATGTTTCTGAACAACCTAGGGACAGGACAGGAATAAAGTCACTGATGTAGAAAATGGACTTGAGGACATGTGGAGGGGGTAGGGTAAGCTGGGAAGAAGTGAGAGAGTGACATTGACATATATACACTAACTAATGTAAAATAGATAGCTAATGGGAAGCAACGGCATAGCACAGGGAGATCAGCTCTGTGCTTTGTGACCACCTAGAAGAGTGGGATAGGGAGGGTGGGAGGAAGATACAAGAGGGAAGGGATGTGGGGATATATGTATACATATAGCTGATTCACTTTGTTATAAAGCAGAAACCAACACACCAATGTAAAGCAATTATACTCCAATAAAGATGTTAACAAAAAAAATTTTTTTTAATGAATCACTCTTTTTCAAGTTAAATGACAATAAATTTGAGTTCCTTTGGAGCATGGAACTGTCTTGTGCAATCTGGTAATCTCTGTTGTACTTATATCTGTACTTGTCATGTATGTACTTGTGTACTTACTGATTTGAGACTTTATGACACTTTTCACCATTACCCTTCTTAATTCAGAGAAATTAAACTAGTGGACTCTCTTTTTTCTTTCCTTTTCTTATCATTCCTTTAAATAGATGAACTTATTTGTTTTATTATGTGTGGCAGAAAACTCATTATTCTTATTGAAACGTTGCTTGTACTGTAAAACTAAATGAATTCCCTTAAAGAATCCTAGAAATAGGCATTGACTGACAAATGACAATGCAGAAAAGCCTTTAGATCATTTCTTACGGTGGGTATGTTTGCCAAGTAGCTTTCTAAAATGGTTGTACCAATTTACCCATCCACTAGTGGTATATGAGAGCTTCAGGTGTTCCAAATCCTCACCAATACTTTGCTTTGTCAGTGTTATCAGTCTTTAAAGTTTTAGCTAGCTTGGTGAATATGTGCGATATTTCATTGTGATTTTAATTTTTTTTAAAGTTTTTTTTTTGATGTGGACCATTTTTAAAGTCTTTATTGAATTTGTTACATTGTTGCTTCTCTTTTTTTATATTTTGGTTTTTTGGCCACGAGGCATGTGGGATCTTAGCTCTTTGACCAGGGATCACACCCACATTCCCTGCATTGGAAGGCGAAGTCCTAACCACTAGACCACCAGGGAATTATGCTTTGTGATTTTAATTTTCATTTCCCTGATGAGTAATGAGATGCCAATGCATAATATATTGGCTGTTTGGATATATATTTTTGTGAACGTGTCTATTAAAGTCTTTTGCCCCGCACATCTGTAGCTTAGGAGAGAAAAAGAACGCAAGGTATAATTTTAAGGAAATTTTGGGATTTCTTCTCAATGGACCCTTTCTCTGCGTTACCCTGTGCCCCAAACCCTACCTGATCAGCCCCAAATCAGATTTCTGTTTCTTGTATTCAGTGATACCACCACTCTCTACTTGGGCTCTATCTTCCTGGGCCGTATTTGGAAATATTCTCAGGGAGATAGCCCAGGTGAATATGAACTCATATTATGTGCTTTCCATCTTTCAAAATTCATAGTCCCATATTGGTTGCCATCCACGGCCCGAAAGAGTTGTTATACATATTTTTACACAGTTATAATGGCAGTTAATGGGGAAGGATGAATCTGATACTGGCTACTTAACTGTCTCTGGAACCACTGCTCCTCAAGTATTTTTTATTGTTCTGTTTATTCTTATTTTATAATTTTTAGTTGTGTTCTTTGGTTTTTTTCTTAAAAGTTATCCTTGAGGTTAAAACATTCATCCTTAACTTATTAACACTGAATACAAATTAGTATTTTTTCACTTTATGATAATACTTGGAACTTCAAACTTTAAAGTCCTTTTATTCTCCTTTCATCTTTTATGTTATAGTTGCCATGCATTTTAATCCTACATATATATTTGATTCTACAAGGCTTGTTATTGGTCTTTATATAGTAAGTGATCTTTTATACTTACCTGCATATTTACACTTTCTAGTATTCTTTCTTTTTTTCCTGCAATTCTCTATGATTTAAGATTATTTTCTTTCTACTGAAAAAATTCCTTTTGATGTTTCTTTAACTTCTTGCCGTTTCTTTCATTATTGATTACCTTATTTTTTTTAACATCTTTATTGGCGTATAATTGCTTTACAATGGTGTGTTGGTTTCTGCTTTATAACAAGGTGAATCAGCTATACATATACATATATCCCCATATCTCCTCCCTCTTGTGTCTCCCTCCCACCCTCTCTATCCCACCCCTCTAGGTGGTCACAAAGCACCGAGCTGATCTCCCTGTGCTATGTGCCTGCTTCCCACTAGCTATTTTACCTTGGATTACCTTATTTTTTGAAGGTTAGTTTCACAAAGGGTAGCATTTTAGGTTGGCAGTGGGGGTTTTTTGGTCTTTTTTGGCATGGTAGAGGTGTCATTCTATTGCCCACTAGCTTCTGTTTTTTTCTGTTGCTATCAGTATTGGTTTTGCTCTGATTTATTGTTATCTGGTAGCTTATAAGATTTTATCTTTTTTTTAAATTAGCATTTTTACTATGATGCATCTAAGTAGGATTTACTTTTGATTTATCTTGCTTAAGGTTCCTAACCCTTCTTGAATTTCTGGCCTGATTCCTTCTGTCCATTTTGAAGTACTCTGATCCACTGTCTCTTCAAATAATGCTTCTTCCTTCAAACTCTTTCTCGCTTCTGGAACTCCCAACTACATGTATGACCTTTTTCTGATGATCTTTTCACTATGTTTCATTTTTCCTTAATTCCCTTGTATATATTTTCCATTAATTACTTTCCGTGTTTCAGTCCAAATATTTTCTATTGACATATCCTCAAGTTCACTAATTCCTTTTTTTAGCTGTGTCTTATCAGCTGTGATAAATTGGATTGTCTGAATTCATTTATATTTATTATCTGGTCTTTCTCTTTGTCCTGTTCCTTGGTATTATTGGTAATTTTTAAATTGAATGTTCAACATTGTGCATTAAAATGTCCTGGTTGCCTCAGCACCTCCTGAGTAATTTCAAGGAACTTTAGCAATCTGACTATCAGATTCTTGATTCCTAATTTTGCAAATAACAAAGTAACACAAATGTCAGAAAGCCTTTTTATATATTAATGCATCTCCATTACATATTACATTATATGTACCTATTAATACCTTATTATTCTATATTAAATTTATTTCTGTCACTGATGACACAAGTATTTTCCCCTTATTAAAAACCACCTTCTATTACATATCATTTATCACTCTTTTTGTGAAAGTTAACTGTAGCCAAAAAAAAAAAAAAGACCCAAACAAACAAAAATTTAAATTTGGGAAGAAGGAACTGATACTTCACTTATACCTCATATGTTTTACAAGCTTATCAGTTTACACTGCAGAACACTTTTCCCCATTTCCTTTCTTTTTATGATTCTTTCACTGTCCCAGGGCTATCATATACAGATACAAAGAAGATTAACAATGTCCTTTTACCTTTCATATTCTTCAAAATCTTATAACATTGTGAGTTTGGGCTCCTTTCTATGTCTACTGTATTCAATGCATCAGAAAATTAGACTTTAAAATTACACTTTCTCTTTCTGGCTAGTGTCAGTCTTATGCTTGTTAGAAGAGAACATTCTTTTAAAGCCAGATTTCCCATGAAAAAAGGTTAGATTGACTTCACTGACAAACACATCCTGGTAACATGTATGCCTGAGGAAATCGTGTAAGAAACAGTTATGTCGGCCTGCTTAGAGTTAAAAAGAAACTGTATTTGATACACTTTCACATTAATATGAATACTAGGTATCTAACCCTCAAATGCTGTTTGCTAAATGTGTTTTGCAGAAGGACTTGACATCAAAAAGAACATCTAGAGAACAGCAACCCAGAGGGATGTATGCAAGGTAAGCAGGCCATCTCAGGCCTAAGGATTTGGGGTGTGATTATCTCAATTCAAAACATTCTAGGGGACTGTGTTCCCCTCTTCTAACTCTCCTCATCTTGGCTAGCACAGACCTAGGGTCAAAATCCTAACAAAGAATCTGCAAAATAATAGACCTCCAGAACTGATTTCCTCCCCGCTGCACTGAATTTCAATTATCTCACCACTACTGTAGGAGTGCAGTTTTCCAACTAACATTTCACTGAGAATGCCAGGGGACTACAGGGGAGAGAGGAGGATGGAGAGCCTTCTTGATCCTTCATCACTTAAAAAAATGCACAAAGATGAAAGTAGTTTGACACCTATAATCCCTTGAGAAGAAGACTGAGGACCTGGCTGTCAACTTAAATACCACTTGAGAGCACACAAAACAAATGAAAGGAAGTCAGAAGGTACATCAGACAAAAACAAAGGTTGGCACTGAGAAAGACCAGCCCACAAGACAGCAGAGATAAGGTTTGAGACCTGAGAGCATCAGAGCAGATTTAAAATATCTGAATTTCCAGAATAATTGACTGTGAGGTTGTTATAGCTCCTTCTGTCTTTGGTGCCCTTTCCTGCTCTTTCTTTGGAAGGAAACATATAGTTCAAGCCCTACAGGAGCTCTCTTAGCACATGGTAGTGGTTAAAATTATGAAATATGAAGTCAGACAGACCAGAGTTCAATTCCCAGCTGCCACTTGCTAGACTCAATGAACTGGATCAATGGGCTCAACCATCCTGAATCTTAATTTCTTTATGGGTAACTTCCTACTCCACAGGACTATTATATCTGTTAGCAATGGGCAGAACTAAGCCTTGTGGGTAATTCTATAGACATGTTAAAGAGATATTTGAAAGATCAACTTTGTGCTTTTGGGATGGATATTATGAAATATGGGTTGGCTGAGCTTGAGGAGCAATCTTTCTGACCATGCCTGGGTTAGAAGACATCATTTTGCTGCATTACCATGGGTGTAGGAATGAGGGCAGCATATTTGAATTTGTCACTATAACAAGATGCTAGGGTAAGCCCTGTATAAGCAGGAGAACCATTCTTATGCATTTTACAATACATGTCATCATGGGAACATGTATTAAACATGATAACAAAATTATCACCTTGAACAAAGATTTGTTGTTACCTGCTATGTTCAGGGCAATGGCTTAGGTACTGGGAATTCAACCGTCTTCAAGGTCAGCCAAGAGATGGATACCTAATTAGCACTGAATTACACCATACCTCCCCCCGCACATATACATAAAGAATTGTTGTTACTAAATTATGTTTAGGTGTGGTAACATCAGCTTTATTGACAGTGTTATAAAAAAGATCCCTAAGAAATGTGCTGAATTGTGAGAATGCTGTTGATTAAATCACAAAGAGTTCTCTTTACACAGCCTCAGGATAAAATTCTGCCTGATCCTAGTTTAAAGAATAGTTGTAATTCTCTTAAGAAATTGATTTGTTTTATCCAGGGGATATTGCGACTCTTGTTAAGTGACAGGGATTCTTTGTTTGCAACTGGTTTATGGAAAAGCAGTAAACTATGGCCCAATCATGGTAAATCTGTAGGTCACAATAATATTCATTTTAACATCGTATTGTTAAAATTTAAGTATTTTTGAAAATTTCCTGAAATATTTTCTGAAGCATCAAAAGGTACAAATAAGTACCCAATTAACTGGTTTTGAGCCATTTCCACATTGCCTGCGAGAGAGGATGGCTGGTCCTCTCACTGAGTTAAAGGAAGTGGTATCTACAGATGAGAGTCACACTGAAGAAGAGTATTTTGTGCCTTCTTACATTCTTCTGCTCTTTCTTTTACCTCAATGTTACACCAGCTTTCCTTAGAAGAGAAGAGTAAAACAAAGAGGAATTCTGGGCTGGTGGCCACAGAGTAGTTCTGGAAAACTTGTGGAGGTCCATGCTGAGCTTTCAGATGGAGAACTCTGGAAACTGATACCATCCCATGGGTGTCATGAAAGAACAAGGTAAGGACAACAGAAGACCTAGTCACATGTCTCCAGCACAGCATCTAATTCCCTCTCAACTTTAAAACTGTGTCCCAGTCATTATTCCGTGAATTGCATTTGTATATGATAGAGTCAAATTATTTAGCACAAAACAACTAGAGGAATAGGCTACAACAGCACTTTCAAACTATGTTTCTGAGATACAGTTTCACAAGAGCTGTTAAGGAGTCATCCTCAAATTTAAATCAAAAATTGTTTTATGATCAAATATATTTAGAATATTTTAGGTTGATCAAAGATTTTTAAAAATGTGTTTGTTTTGTTTTGCTGTAAAATCTCTCCTAATGCACTCTGTAAATATTCAGGAGGGAAATGTACTTGAATGAGTCATTTTCCCAAATTGTTTGCCCACAGAACACACTTTCTCTGAACTAAGAGCAACTAAATATCACAATAGTCTAGTGTTCTGTGGAATACAGTTAGGAAAATTATGGTTTCTAGTAAGAATAATAGAATTCTTGAAGTTTTAGTGAGTTACAGAAAACGCATCATTTCTGATAAGAAATTAAAATGCAGTAAGAACTTTTTAAAATTTAAAATAATTAATCCATAAGGTTGGACTAAATATTTTATGACAAATTTCATTCTAAATTTAAAAGTCATTTTGAAAGAAAGTTTTATATCTCTAGCAAAATAATTGGTACCACTTTAACATATGACTTCCCCCTAAAAATATACAGATTCACACACACACACACACAAATACAAAAAAAAAAGTGTATCAACACTCAGATATGTACAGAATACTTAAAAATGTTAAAAATATACAAGAAGGCTTGATAAGAGTCAGGCCCAAGTGATAGTATTAATTATAATTAAGTAGATTAAATAAAGTAATTCCATGTATAATAAAGTTGAAACTCAGAGAACAATAACAAGAATAATGCAAATAATAGTTTTGAAAATACAAAGTACATTCACAAATTTTTACAAAAAGTTTTCTTTCATTGTCCCTATACCTAAGCTCCTATATGATGGTTTTCAAGTAATACACAGTAGAAACTCCTGGGGAAAGGCTTCTGATTCAAGATGCCACACTTAGCTCATCTATTTACCTCTTCTTCTTCCCAGAACCACAGTAAAATGATCACAAGATAATATAAAATGGTTTACGTGCCAATAGTCATGAAGAAAATAGAAGGGGGTTAACAGCAGACACAGAGTCCAATACATTTCTAGGAGACGTTTTATAATAGGTAGAATAATGGCCCACAGTGATGTCCACACTTCAATCCCCAGAACCTGTGGATATGTTACCTTACATGGCAGAAGGTATTTTGCCAATATGATTAAGGTTACAGATCTTGAGATAGAGAGACTACTCTGGATTATTCAGGTAGGCCCAATCTAATCACATGAGTCCTTGAAAGCAAAGAACTTGTCTTTGGACAGAGACAGAAGTGGGGCTGGGAGGAGGCTGCAGGGCTGGAGAGAAAACTGCAACACTGCTGGTTTTGAAGATGAAGGAGAGGGGTCATGAGCCAACAAATACAAGCAGCCTCTAGAAGCTGGAAAAAGCAAGGAAACGGATTCTCCTCTTGAGCTTTCAGAAAGGAAGGAAACCCTAGTGACACCTTGATTTTAGTCCTGTGAAATGTGCAATGGACTTCTGGCCTCTAGAACTGTAAAATAACGAAGTTGTGCTGTTTTAAGCTACTATCTTCAGGGTAGTTTGTCATAACTACAATAGAAAACTAATACATACCTAATGCACGGATACTGGTTGATGAAGCAGGACAAAAAAAGCTGTGATCCAGCATTTGCCAGCATGGGACAATGGCCAAAGAGGAAAAGAAAGAAGAAATATGAAGTTTTAGAAGATCAATAAAATGTCTCGATATCAAACATGAAGTTCCAAAAAGATGATATAGGAAACACAAGACAGGAAGTAGGAAAGAAATAATGTAAGTGAGGTTCCCAGAATTAAGTGAAGACAAAAGTCTTCAGATTAAAAGGGTCCACCAGTTGCCCAGTTCATGAATCACTGAATGAAGACCTACTACCAGATACATCACTGTGAAATGTCTGAATCATTTTAGGAAGAAGAAATGATGCTAAACATTTACAAAAGAAGACAAATGACCTTTAGAAAGTAGAGAAAATAAGGTTGTCAAGGACAAGCAACATCAAATATTGAAGGTCAATGGACAAATACACTCAAAGCCTTGAGGGAAATTATTTTCATGAATTTTGTACAAAAGTCAAACTATCAATTAAATGTGGTGACACATAAACCTCAGACTGAAGATTAATCTGACAAGTTTTTTCATGCACATTTTCTTAGGAAGTTCAGGAAAATGGAGCAGTGAACCAAGGAACAAAAGATCTAGGTCAGTGGCACCAACTCAGAAAGCAAAAGCAGTTTCTGGACTACAGCTCAGCCACAGGCTGGCAGAGCAAAAGACCTGGCAGGCCAACCTGACCTGGAAGAAGGAGGCCTCCAAAAGGTAGCCTTTGGGAAAGAAGGGGTTAGATTCCAAATCCACCCATGCCTTATCACCTCCATCACTCCATCTCCTACACACCATCGTCATCTCAAGTCTGAACTAGTACAGAAGCCTCTTAAATGCTCCCTGCTTCTAGTGCCCCCATATATTCTACATATAACATCCAGAGCTATCTTTTGTTTAACATTTTTAAAATTGAAGTATACTTAATTTACAATGTTGTATTAGTTTCCGGTATAGAGCAAAGTGATTCAATTATACATATAACTGAAGTTACATATAACTGGAGAGTCAGGGGCAGCTCCAGTCTTTATGGTCTTCCCTCCAGGACCCGGCTGGTGGAGCGGCCTGTCTGGAATATGCCAGACAAAGGCGTTCTTGACTTTTTTTTCCTGCTGTGGACTCCTGGCAATTTTGTGAAGCTTAGAGACCCTTCCCAGAGCAATATTTTTAAACATAATAAAATCACATTAAACTATATTTAAGTTAAAAATATATATGTTGTATGTATGTATAATTTTCCATTATAGGTTACTATAGGATATTGAATATAGTTCCTTGTGCTATACAGTAGGTCCTTGTTGTTTATCTATTTTATATACAGTAGTGTGACTATGTTAAACCCAAATTCCTAATGTCTCCCCCCACATCCACCGCTATCCCCTTTGGTAACCATAGGTTTGTTTTCTATGTCTGTGAGTCTATTTCTGTTTTGTAAATAAGTTCATTTATATCATTTTTTTTTAATTCCACATATAAGTGACATCATATGATATTTGTCTTTCTCTGGTATTTCATTTAATATCATATCTCTAGGTCCTTCCATGTTGCTGCAAATGGCATTATTTCATTCTTTTTTATGGCTGTGAAATATTCCATTGTGCATATATACCACACCTTCTTTATCCATTCATCTGTTGATACACACATAGGTTGCTTCCATGTCTTGGCTATTGTTAAGGGTGCTGCTATGAATGTTGGGGTGCATGTATCTTCTCTATTTAAAGTTTTCATTTTTTTCAGATATATAGCCAGGAGTGGGATTGCTGGATCATATGATAGCTCTGTTTTTAGTTTTTTAAGGAACCTCCATACTTTTCTCTACAGTGGGTGCACCAATTTACATTCCCACCAACAGCGTAGGAGGGTCCCCTTTTCTCCACACCCTTTCCAGCATTTATTACTTGTAAACATTTTAATGATGTCCATTCTGACCAGAGTGAGGTGGTACCTCTGTGTAGTTTTGATTTGCATTTATGTAATAATTAGCAGTGTTGAGCTTCTTTTCATGGGCCTATTGGGCATCTATATGTCTTCTTTGGAGAAATGTTTTTTTAGGTCTTCTGCTCATTTTTTGCCTGGGTTGTTTGTGTTTTTTTGATATGAAGCTGTATGAGCTGTTTGTACATTTTGGAAATGAATCCTTGGTCGGTAGCAACATTTGCAAATATTTTCTGCTAGTCTGTAGGTTGTCTTTTCCTTTTCTTGGTGGTTTCCCAGAGCTATCTTTTTGACACATCAAACTGAACATATTACTCATGCTCAAAACCCAATGGCTTCCCATCATACTTAGAGCAAAATTCTATTCATTGGCCCACAAGCATCTAACAGGTTTGGCCACTGGCTGACATGAACTCCAGTTTTATTTCTTATCATTATTACCTTTCTCACATTTTTTCAACAGTAACGTCCTTTTGGGGCTCATCCAACATGACACGCACTTCTTACCTCAGTACCATCACCCTTGATTTTTTTTTTTAACAAATTGATTGGAGTATAATTGCTTCACTATGGTGTCTTAGATTCTGCTTTATAACAAAGTGAATCACCTATACATATACATGTATCTGCATATCTCCTCCCTCTTGCGTCTCCCTCCCACACTCCCTATCCCACCGCTCTAGGTGGTTACAAAGCACCGAGCTGATCTCCCTGGGCTATGCACCTGCTTCCCACTAGCTATCTATTTTACATTGGGTAGTATATATATGTCCATGCCACTCTCTCACTTTGTCCCAGCTTACCCTTCCCACTCCCTGCATCTTCAAGTCCATTCTCTACATCTGTGCCTTCATTGCTGTCCTGCCCCTAGGTTATTCAGAACCTTTTTTTTTTTTTTGATTGCATATATATGTGTTAACATATGGTATTTGTTTTTCTCTTTCTGACTGACTTCACTCTGGATGACAGCTTCTAGGTCCATCCACCTCACTACAAATAACTCAGTTGTGTTTCTTTTTATGGCTGAGTAATATTCTATTGTATATATGTGACAAAACTTCTTTATCCATTCATCTGTCGATGGACACTTAGGTTGCTTCAACGTCCAGTCTATTGTAAGTAGTGCTGCAATGAACATTGTGGTACATGACTCGTTTTGAATTATGGTTTTCTCAGGGTATATGCCCAGTAGTGGGATTGCTGGGTCCTATGGTAGCTCTATTTTTAGTATTTTAAGAAACATCCATACTCTTCTCCATAGTGGCTGTATCAATTTACATTCCCACCAACAGTGCAAGAGGGTTCCCTTTTTCCACACCCTCTCCAGCATTTATTGTTTCTAGATTTTTTGATGATGGCTATTCTGACTAGTGTGAGATGATATCTCATTGTAGTTTTGATTTGCATTTCTCTAATGATTAATGATGTTGAGCATTCTTTCATGTGTCTGTTGGCAGTCTGTATATCTTCTTTGGAGAAATGTCTATTAGGTCTTCTGCCCATTTTTGGATTGGGTTGTTTATTGATAGTGAGCAGCATGAGCAGCTTGTAAATTTTGGAGATTAATCCTTTGTCAGTTGCTTCATTTGCAAATATTTTCTCCCATTCTGAGGGTTGTCTTTTTGTCTTGCTTATAGCTTCCTTTGCTGTGCAAAAGCTTTGAAGTTTCATTAGGTCCCATTTGTTTATTTTTGTTTTTATTTCCATTCCTCTAGGAGGTGGGTCAGAAAGGATCTTGCTGTGATTTATGTCATAGAGTGTTCTGCCTATGTTTTCCTCTAAGAGTTTGATAGTGTCTGGCCTTGCATTTAGGTCTTTACTCCATTTTGAGTTTATTTTTGTGTGTGGTGTTAGGGAGTCTTCTAATTTCATTCTTTTACATGTAGTTGTCCAGTTTTCCCAGTACCACTTATTGAAGAGGTTGTCTTTTCTCCATTGTATATTCTTGCCTCCTTTATCAAAAATAAGGTGACCATATGTGCATGGGTTTACCTCTGGGCTTTATATCCTGATCCATTGATCTATATTTCTGTTCTTGTGCCAGTACCATACTGTCTTGATTACTGTAGCTTTGTAGTATAGTCTGAAGTCCAGGAGCCTGATTCCTCTAGCTCTGTTTTGCTTTCACAAGATTGCTTGACTATTCAGGGTCTTTTGTGTTTCCATACAAATTGTGGAATTTTTTGTTCTAGTTCTGTGAAAAATGCCATTGGTAGTTTGATAGGGATTGCATTGAATCTGTAGATTGCTGTGGGTCGTATAGTCATTTTAACAATGTCGATTCTTCCAATCCAAGAACATGGTATATCTCTCCATCTGTTTGCTTCATCTTTGCTTTCTTTCATCAGTGTCTTATAGTTTTCTGCATACAGGTCTTTTGTCTCCTTAGGTAGGTTTATTCTTTGGTATTTTATTCTTTTTGTTGCAGTGGTACATGGGAGTGTTTTCTTAATTTCTTTTTCAGATTTTTCATCATTAGTGTAAAGGAATGAAAGAGATTTCTGTGCATTAGTTTTGTATCCTGCTACTTTACCAAATTCATTGATTAGCTCTAGTAGTTTTCTGGTAGCATTTTAGGATTCGCTATGTATAGTATCATGTCATCTGCAAATAGTGACAGCTTTACTTCTTATTTTCTGATTCGGATTCCTTTTATTTATTTTTCTTCTCTGATTGCTGTGGCTAAAACATCCAAAACTATGTTGAATAATAATGGTGAGAGTGGACAACCTTGTCTTATTCCTGAGCTTAGTGAAAATGGCTTCAGTTTTTCAGCATTGAGAATGATGTTGGCTGTGGGTTTGTTATATATGGCCATTATTATGTTGAGTTAAGTTCCCTCTATGCATACTTTCTATAAATGGGTGCTGAATTTTGTCGAAAGATTTTTCTGCATCTATTGAGATGATCATATGGTTTTTCTCCTTCAGTTTGTTAACATGGTTTATCACATTGATTGATTTGCGTATATTGAAGAATCCTTGCATTCCTGTGATAAACCCCACTTGATCATGGTATATGATCCTTTTAATGTGCTGTTGGTTTCTGTTTGCTAGTATTTTGTTGAGGATTTTTGCATCTATGTTCATCAGTGATATTGGCCTGTAGTTTTCTTTCTTTGTGACATCCTTGTCTGGTTTTGGTATCAGGGTGATGGTGGCCTTGTAGAATGAGTTTGGGAGTGTTCCTCCCTCTGCTACATTTTGGAAGAGTTTGAGAAGGATAGGTGTTAGTTGTTCTCTAAATGTTTGATAGAATTCACCTGTGAAGCCATCTGCTCATGGGCTTTTGTTTGTTGGAAGGTTTTTAATCACAGTCTCAATTTCAGTGCTTGTGATTGATCTGTTTATATTTTCTATTTCTTCCTGGTTCAGATTCGGAAGGTTGTGTATTTCTAAGAATTTGTCCATTTCTTCCAGGTTGTCCATTTTATTTGCATATAGTTGCTTGTAGTAGTCTCTCATGATTTTTTATATTTCTTCTATGTCAGTTGTTACTTCTTCTTTTTCATTTCTGATTCTACTGATTTGAGTCTTCTCCCTTTTTTTCTTGATGAGTCTGGCTAATAGTTTATTAATACTGTTTATCTTCTCAAAGAACCAGCTTTTAGTTTTATTGACCTTTGCTATTGTTTCCTTCATTTCTTTTTCATCAGTTTCTGATGAAGAAATCTTTATGATTTCTTTCCTTCTGCTAACTTTGGGGGTTTTTTTGTTCTTCTTCCTCTAATTGCTTTAAGTGTAAGGTTAGGTTGTTTATTTGAGATGTTTCTTTTTTCTTGAGGTAGGATTGTATTGCTCTAAACTTCCCTCTTAGAACTGCTTTCGCTGCATCCCATCAGTTTTGAGTTGTCGTGTTTTCATTGTCATTTGTTTCTAGGTATTTTTTGATTTCCTCTTTGATTTTTTTCAGTGATCTCTTGGTTATTTAGTAGTGTATTGTTTTGCCTCTATGTGTTTGTATTTTTTACAGATTTTTTCCTTTAATTTGTATCTAGTCTTATAGCGTTGTAGTCAGAAAAGATACTTGATATGATTTCAATTTTTTAAAATTTACCAAGGCTTGATATGTGACCCAAGAAATGATCTATCCTGGAGAATATTCCAGAAGAAAGTGTATTCTGTTGTTTTTGGATAGAATATCCTATAAATATTAATTAAGTCTATCTGGACTAATGTGTCATTTAAAGCTTCTGTCTCCTTATTTATTTTCATTTTGGATGATCTGTCCATTGGTGAAAGTGTGGTTTTAAAGTCCCCTACTATGACTGTGTTCATGTTGATTTCCCCTTTCATGGCTATTAGCATTTGCCTTAAGTATTGAGGTACTCCTATGTTGGGTGCATAAATATTTACAATTGTTATATATTATTCTTTGATTGTCCCTTGATCATTCTGTAGTGTCCTTCTGTGTCTCTTGTAATAGTCTTTATTTTAAAGTCTATTTTGTCTGATATGGTAAATGCTACTCCAGCTTTCTTTTGATTTCCATTTGCATGGAATATCTTTTTTTCATCCTCTCACTTTCAGTCTGTATGTGTCCCTAAGCCTGAAGTGGGTCTCTTGTAGACAGCATATATACAGGTCTTGTTTTTGTATCCTTTCAGCCAGCCTATGTCTTTTGGTTAGAGCGTTTAATCCATTTGCATTTAAGGTAGTTATTGATATGTAAGTTCCTATTACCATTTTCTTAATTGTTTTGGGTTTGTTATTATAGGCCTTTTCTTTCTCTTGTGTTTCCTGCCAAGAGAAGTTCCCTTAGCATTTGTTGTAAAGCTGGTTTGGTGGTGCTGAATTCTCTTAGCTTTTGCTTCTCTGTTAAGGTTTTAGTTTCTCCATAGAATCTGAATGAAATCCTTGCTGGGTAGAGTAATATTGGTTTTAGTTTTTTTCCATTTCAACACTTTGAATATGTCCTGCCACTCCTTTCTGGCTTGCAGAGTTTCTGCTGAAAGTTCAGCTGTTAGTCTTATGGGGATGCCCTTGTATGTTATTTGTTGCTTTTCCCTTGGTGCTTTTAATATTTTTTCTTTGTATTTAATTTTTGATAGTTTGATTAATATGTGTCTTGGCATGTTTCTCCTTGGATTTATCCTGTATGGGACTCTCTGTGCTTCCTGGATTTGATTAACTATTTCCTTTCCCTTATTAGGGAAGTTTTCAACTATAAGCTCTTCAAATATTTCCACAGTGCGTTTCTTTTCCTCTTCTTCTTCTGGGACTCCTATTATTCAAATGTTGATGCATTTAGTGTTGTCCCAGAGGTCTCTGAGGCTGTACTCAATTCTTTTCATACTTTTCTTCTTTATTCTTCTCTGCAGTAGCTATTTCCACTATTTTATCTTCCAGGTCACTTATCCTTTCTTCTGCCTCAGTTATTCTGCTATTGATTCCTTCTAGAGTATTTTAAATTTCATTTACTGTGTTGTTCATCATTGTTTGTTTGCTCTTTAGTTCTTCTAGGTCCTTGTTAAACGTTTCTTGTATTTTCTCCATTCTATTTCCAAGATTTTGGATCATCTTTACTCTCATTACTCTGAATTGTTTTTCAGGTAGACTGTGTATTTTCTCTTCATTTGTTTGGTCTGGTGGGTTTTTACCTTGCTCCTTCTTCTGCTGTGTATTTCTCTGTCTTCCCATTTTGCTTAACCTACTGTGTTTGGGGTCTCCTTTTCGCAAGCTGCAGGTTCATAGTTCCCGTTGTTTTTGATGTCTGCCCCCCGTGGTTAAGGTTGGTTCAGTGCATTGTGAAGGCTTTCTGGCAGAGGGCACTGGTGCCTGTGTTCTGGTGGATGAGGCTTGATCTTGTCTTTCTAGTGGGGAGGACCTCATCCAGTGGTGTGTTTTGGGTGTCTGTGAGCTTATTATGATTTTAGGCAGCCTCTCTGCTAATGGGTGGGGTTGTGTTCCTGTCTTGCTAGTTGTTTGGCATAGGGTCTCCAGCACTGTAGCTTGGTGGTCGTTGAGTGGAGCTGGCTCTTAGCATTGAGATGGAAATCTCTGGGAGAGCTTTTGCCATTTGATATTACATGGAGCCAGTAGCTCTCTGATGGACCAGTGTCCTGAACTTAGCTCTCCCACCTCAGAAGCACAGGCTTGACACCTGGCCGGAGCACCAAGACCCTGTCAGCCACACAGCTCAGAAGAAATGGGAGAAAAAAAAGAAAGAAAGAAAAAATAAAATAAAGTTATTAATTTAAAAAAATTAATTATTAATAATAAAAAATTAAAAAGTAATAAAAAAAGAAAAAAAAAGAAAGAAAAGTGCAACCAAACCAAAAAAGAAATCCACCAATGATAACAAGCACTAAAATCTATACTCAAAAAAACAAAAAAAGTACAGACAGAACCCAAGGAGAAATGGTAAAAGCAAAGCTATACCAACAAAATTACAAAAAGAAGCATACACATACACACTCACAAAAATAGAAAAGGGAAAAAAAAAAAAATATATATATATATATAAAGGAAGAGAAAAACCAAATCAATAAACAAATCTACCAATGATAATAAACTCTAATTACTAAACTAAGATAAACATAAAAACAGAAACAAATTAGATGCAGAAAGCAAACCCCAAGTCTACAGTTGCTCCCAAAGTCCACTGCCTCAATTTTGAGATGATTCATTGTCTATTCAGGTATTCCAGAGATGCAGGGTACATCAAGTTGACTGTGGAGATTTAATCTGCTGCTCCTGAGGCTGCTGGGAGAGATTTCCCTTTCTCTTCTTTGTTCGCACCACTACTAGGTTTCACCTTTGGGTTTGGCCCCGCCTCTGTGTGTAGGTCACCTGAGGGCGTCTGTTATTTTCTGAGACAGGACGGGGTTAAAGGAGCCGCTGATTAGGGGGCTCTGGCTCACTCAGGCTGTGAGAGGGAGGGGTATGGATTGCAGGGTGAGCCTGCGGTGGCAGAGGCCATCATGACATAGCAGGAGCCTGAGGCATGCTCCCGGGGAAGTTGTCCCTGGATCACAGGACCCTGGCAGTGGCGGGCTGCACAGGCTCCCGGGAGGGGAGGTGTGGATAGTGACCTGTGCTCGCACACAGGCTCCTTGGTGGCTGCAGCAGCAGCCTTAGCATTTCATGCCCATCTCTGGGGTCCGCGCTGATCGCCGCTGCTCGCGCCCGTCTCTGGAGCTCATTTAGGCGGCGCTCTGAATCCCCTCTCCTCACGCACCCCGAAATAATGGTCTCTTGACTCTTAGGCAGGTCCAGAGTTTTTCCCGGACTCCCTGCCAGCTAGCTGTGATGCACTAGCCCCCTTCAGGCTGTGTTCATGCAGCCAACCCCAGTCCTCTCCCTGGGATCTGACCTCCAAAGTCCAAGCCTGAGCTCCCAGCCTTCACCCACCCCGGCGGGTTAGCAGAGAAGCCTCTCAGGCTGGTCAGTGCTGGTTGGCACCAATCCTCTGTGCGGGAATCTCTCTGCTTTTCCCTCTGCACACTTGTTGCTGCGCTCTCCTCCATGGCTCCAAAGCTCCCCCCCGCCACGCATCCGCCATCTGCACCAGTGAAGGGGCTTCCTAGTGTGTGGAAACTTTTCCTCCTTCACAGCTCCCTCCCAGTGGTGCAGGTCCCGTCCCTATCCTTTTGTCTCTGTTTTTTCTTTTTTCTTTTGCCCTACCCAGGTACATGGGGAGTTTCTTGCCTTTTGGGAGGTCTGAGGTCTTCTGCCAGCGTTCAGTAGGTGTTCTGTAGGAGTTGTTCCACGTGTAGATGTATTTCTGATGTATTTGTCAGAAGGAAGGTGATCTGCACGTCTTAGTCCTATGCCATCTCGAAGGTTTCTCCAGCCTCTTCTTTTTAAAAACCTTTATTTTCTTTTTTTTCTTTCCCCCATTCCCCATCCCACATCCCCCACTCCCATTCATAACTCAGCTTTTTCTTAATATTAGTCAAAAGATGAAAGTACAAGTGTTCTATTCCATACACATCGTGCACTGAGGCATGACAGGAAACAGTGTCAGTGTTCTTCCTCCACCCATGCTCTTGACTTCACTGATTTGAGGCTTCTGTGAACTTCTTTGAGCTTTGGTGCTAATTTTGATGTTCTGTGAGCTGTTCCCCACAAGGGGTAATTTTGGCATGCTGGCGGTTCTTCCTCTTTCCTTTAGCAATAAGTCTAGGGTGAGGTGTGGAGGAGGCCTGAGGCTGGGGTGAGTTCATTTATGCCTCAGCTCATTGCCCTGTATTCGTCTGCCAAGGCTACCATAACAAAGTAACGTAGATGGATGGCCTAAACAACACGGTTTTATTTTCTCAGAGTTCTGGAGGCTGGATGTCTGAGAAGAGGTATTGGCAGGATCGATTCCTTCAGCAGCCTCTGTCCTTGGCTTGTAGATGGGCTCCTTGTCCCTCTGTCTTCACACGGTCTGCTTTCTGTGTGTGTGTGTGTCCTCATCTCCTCTTATGAGGACAGCAGTCATACTGGATTAGGGCTCATCCTCATGACCAACGTTTAACTTAATTATCTCTCGAAAAGTCCTACCTCCAAATGTAGTCATGTTCTGAGGTACTGGGGCTTAGGACTTCAACCAATTAACTTTGGTGGGAGTGCAATTCAGCCCTTAGGAGCCCCCTTCCTCCAGATTCAAGGTTGGCGTAGTCAGCCTTGGGTGTTACATCTCTCCATCTCCCTCCTCTGTTCTGCCTCCCTCTTCTGCTTTTAAGAGCTCCCGTGATTACATAGGACCCATTTGGATAACCCAGGATAATCTCCCTTTTTTACAGTAAACTAATTAGCAGCTTTAATTCCATCTGTAACCTTACTTCGCTTTTGCCATGTAATATAATATAGTCACAGGCTCTGGGATTAAGGCATGTGCATCTTTGGGTGCCATAATCCTGCCTACCCCTCTAACAAAGAACAGAATCCATCCCACTTTTCAACAAATACCGATTCTCTCCTTTAAGCCTGCTTGGGGCCAAACTCTTGGGGGAAATTTTCTCCTTCCTCTTCGTATTTTTCCTGTTTCCATTGAGGATAAGAGTGTGAGCACGTATACTTCTGCCCCCTTCTCCACACGGGGATATGGTCTTTCTCCCAGAAGCGGAGCTCACCAATCAGGCTTGTCTGAATCAGTATATCCATTTGGCTAGGTTAGCAGAGGCTGGAGCCACGGTGTCAAGGGCAGAAAGCAGACCTCACACTTCCTCTTTCCCTTAATGTCATGGATCAATAGGGAGGCCATGAACTTTTCCTCTGGCAGAGACATCCATCTCTTCTCCAACCTTCACATTTTCTTCTTTTACTTTCTGCATCCAGCCTGACAGGCCTGCTTGTCCTTCCTCATGATGAGTGAGTAAGTCAGCTTAGAACTTGCCCTCTACGGCCCTTTGTCTTTTCTTCAGTGCAAGAGGAGAAAAGTACCCCACTTTGTTTTCATCTCTGAGTCACATTCTCCAATCCAGTTTTTATCCAGACTCCTGCTTTGAGATGATTAGTTTTGCAAGTTCCCCATAATCCCAAAGCAGGAGTCTCTGGATAAAGACACTTGCAAAATCATTGTCACCCATATTTTCTTTTGGAATTAGCATATAATTCTCCTGTGATGTCTTGTCAGCCAGCCTTTAGAGAGGAGGAAAAGAGCCTCTTAAAGCTCAAACAAGAATATCTATTTACTCTAGTAATGCTGCTGTGTGGAAACCAGAGGTTCATTTGAAGTCTTCTAGTATTTTCTACAGGATAGTATGACAAGGATGCTGATATAGAGGATCCCCACCTGCCCCTACTTTATCCATAAACATTCGATTTTTATCAGTATGACTTTCACATAAGCTTTTAGTTGAATAAGATTACATAGTGCTGAAAGCATTGTGTTAATACTAACTGATGTTAGTAAACAATCCTATTGTGATATCAGTGCAGGTTGGTATATACTGTTAGAAAGGTCTGCAGAGTCCAAAATGTCTTCCCTCACATGCCTGCTTGGTTTCTTGGTGAGGATGGGTGAAAGGTGGGGCTCAATGACGTCCTCTCTCTCCATACCATCTCTCTTTAGTTGTTGTTATGGATTTTGTGTTACAGGTTTTTTATGTCTCCCTAATTCATATGTTGAAGTCCTAATTACCCCATTATCTCAGAATGTAACCTTATTTGATGGCAGGGTCTTTATAGAGGTAATCAAGTTAAAATGAGGTCATTAGGTTGGGCCCTAATCTAATATGACTGGTGTCACTGTACAAAGGGGAAATTCAGACACAGACACGCATACAGGGAAGATGATGTGAAGAGACACAGGAAGAAGGTGGCCACCTATAAGCCAAGGAGAGAGCCCTGGATAGATTTTCCCTCACAGCCTTCAAAAGGAACCAACACTGCCTAAACCTTGATTTTGGACTTCTAGCCTCCAGAACTGTAAGACAATAAATTTCTGTTGTTTAAGCCACCCAGTTTGTAGTTCTTCGTTACAGAAGCCCTGGCAAACTAACATAGCTGGGTAGTTGTGCTTCTTATAAAGGGGCCCACGGCTCTAAAGACCAAGGGAGAAGCTGTCTGAGGTAGGACAGACCTGACATAGTGTTATTCTGCCATACCCTCTTGGCCAAAGCAATCACAGCACAGCTTGGATTCATGGAAGGAGACATAGACCCTGCCTACAGATGAGAAGAATGTCAGAGAATTTTCAGCACTTTTTAATCTGCCACAGTGACAGGACAGATGAGGATACAGTGGGGGTCCTGACTTTAGGGAATTATGTCAATAAGAGCATCTGTTCTTACTTTGGTAAGAAATTGTAAACTTTATATATTCTTACTAAGTTTGTAATGATTCAACCCCAGTAAATGCACATGTGCTCATCAATGACTGGGATTGAGTTAAAGCAAACCTGGAGACCTGATTCCCTTATTAGTTACAGCCTTACAGGCAGTTCTTCTAGTGAGGGGTCAAGTCAGGGTTCTAGTTCCAAGCCAGCCTCTAACAAGCTGAGATACCTTGGGCAAATCAATTTACTTCTTTGCATTTCAGTTTCTTTATTAGGAAAAAGAGAACAAGGCCATCTTGAAAGCCTCTTCCAGCTATGAAATTTTATGACTCGATTAATTTTTTCACTGCATAATAAGAACTTGTTATTCCTAATAAATCAAAATTCCCATAAATGCATCTTACTGAATATTTGCTTTAAGTTTGCATCCACTATTTCCTCCAACCTGCTGCATCTTTGAAGAGTAGTGTTATTTGCTACCTTAGTTCATTTTTAATATATGTGGTCTACTTCATCCACTCTGCTGTGCCTGCAAACTAGAATATTCTCCAATTATTTCAGTTCCAGCCTTCGTTGCTGAGGCTTAGAAACAGAGGGCTAACTGAGACAAACCGTGCCGGGAACTTTGGCCATATACTACTTGTCCACTAAACTCCGAACAAAGAACGCACATTTACTTCACTGTTCATGTCTATTGAAGGTAACTCTGAAACTGCCCTTGCCAGGAACTGTGACTCACAGATAAAAGATCCTGTGGGTAGTGAACTCCCCCCAGAGCCATCCCACACAAAGACAGCATGCTTTTGTAACACCCACATACCTTATATTTTATGCTACAGATGGCACCTTAAGGTCCACTTACAAAGAATCATTGTCAAGCTCAGAGGTCAAATGCACTGAATAAAGTATCAATTTAATGGGAACTAGTGTCTGAAATACTTTCCTACTTTAGTAAATTCTCTGAGCCCTGTAAGAGCCTATAACAGGTCCAAAAACTCATTTACACACTCCTTATAACAGATCCTTTAGTTCGACTTCTTTGAGCAATTGCTTTCTTTGTACTAAGCTTCAGAGCATATACTCTATCAAAGCAATTTAAAAGATCTAACATTTTTGAAGAAAACCAAATGCAGAAATCTCTCTGCTGACCTCATGAAAAGACAGAAGGCTTATCAATGAGATGTGAATATTCTGCTTCCTTTAGGAGATTAAGGAACAGAGCTGTTTATCCTAATTTTATCCAGGCACCCAGATTCCATCTACAGATTTCTCGATGACAGAGGAGAATGGTTTCATGAAAACAGCAAGATGATTGTCAATCTTAACTTCACTTCTCCTCCCTACTCTCTCATTACGTGTTTGAACTTGCCCTTCTTTTTCATATCGTTGGCATTTCGTACTTCCTGGGTGAAGCGTATAGGTTGATGAGTGCTCAGCAAGTAAGGGCCTTCTTTTGCACATACAGGCCCTCTTCCATAAAAGCCTATCCCATAACTTTCTGCCTGAACTCTGTACCACAACCTATGCTCAATGTCCAATAAGGCTAGTCTGAAGATACTCCGAAACAGTTCATTACCCTTTGCCAGGGTTATATTCTTTTCTCTCCAGTTGTTCTAGTTCATTTTTAATTTCATTCAGCTCCTGAATTTTTTCCTGCTTGCTCCTGTCTCCAGGACTTCATTTTTAGCCTTGCTTTCCCTGTGTTTGATGCTACATGATCATTATTTTTGTCTCAGCTTTAAATTTCTGGGAATATTTTTTCAAAGTAACTCTTTGTGGAAAAACTTATTCCTGCTCCAGCCCTTTGGAATCAACGTCTTGGTCATGGTTCCTTTGGCCAGTAAATTAACTGTATCTTCCCAGTGTGTTGAGGAGAGAGATTTAGCAATCATTTTGTGTAGAAGCGTGTTCCCCTGTGTTCTGTATATATTCTGGGCGCCCACCCTCCCAATCTTCTCACACCTTCTCTTACCAGACAACTTTAAAGGCTGCATTGACACAGACATCATGAGAGTGTTACTGGATCCCAGGCTTTATCTCTGGGCTAGGGAATCAGAGCAAAGGTTGCTTCTTACCTTGATACCTAATGCATTAGTGTAGAGGATGTTGTTGGCCACTGATAGCTCAGCATTGATTTCCTCTCTGGAAGTTTCCCTCTGACTGAAGGAAGTTGCCTTACCCAGATTATGCTTCTGCCACAGGGGCATCCAGAATCCTATGACTGGTTGATTCGGGGATACATGACCCAGCGTCCTTGCCCAGAGTTGGAACAATATTAAAGGTCCATCCCAGCTTCAAGTCATCCCTTAGTCTCTACTGTTACTGCATTACACTCCAGCTTCTCCCTCAACCCAATCCTGTTTCCTTTGCTCCCTCATAGGTATTTTTCCCTCTGATGAACAGTCTCTGATAAAAACCTGCACATAAATCTCTTTACTGGAGTTCATTCCTAAGACAGTGGTGATCTTTTCTTGCAATTAAATGTTAATTTGGGCTCCAAGGCCATGTTTCTCAACACAACCATTTCAACAGGTCATGGCATCTTCTGTAAATTCATGTTAGTGTCATAACAATGGATTCCGTATCATGGTGAACATGAATGACACATGTTAAGCAGACATGACTGGAAGACAGCTGCGTTTACATGCTTTAAATAATATTGAGACTAAAACAGAATGTATAAATAGCTGCATAGTGCCATGAACGTTGAAGTTACTCAATACAAATCATTGCATTGAGAATGGGTCTCAGTAGACAACCTCTTAAAACATAAGAATCCTCAGTTTTCCATAAAAACTCGTGAAGAAGAAGCTTCTTAACAATTTGATAGGTTAAGTGCAAGAAGCAAGGCACAAGTCACCCCTCTTACCACAAAGTACAGTGAGTAATTTTTTTTTTTTTTTACAGTATAGAACCTGCTTAAAAACTATGAGGAAGTTGAGTTGGTACATAGATAAATTATCTCTAGTTTATTTTTAAACTTTACACCATATTTGGAGAATATGTGTGTGCATTTGGGGCAAGGGTAGGGACTCAGGTATAGAAAAATTTCAAGATAATAGTTTAGTGCTCCCTTAGTTTTATAAATTTTAAAATAGAATATAAATATTGTATAACCCTACCCCATACACAAAGTTAAATCTCCCTTCTAATTACGCCTATGGATGACTTGTCTCTTTAAGTTTCTCTATCTGTAAAATGGAGATAACAATATTTACTTTCCTCATTAGGAAATGATGCATTTCTTAATGTGCATAATATGCTTTGAAGATGAAAAGCTTCATATAATTGTTAAGTGTTATTATTGTGCATAAATTTATTAGGTATCACAGGTGCAGAATTGTGAAGAATACATTAAAGGTAAAATTCATAATAAATAGTCTTTGAGGTTGTAAACCTGAATTAAATATAAAGGGAAAAACAACCTTGTAAACATTAAACACAGATGGTAATGATTTTGTTCAGATTTTCCTTGTATATAGATTGGTTATATTTTACAATTAGACAAAGAGCTAAATAGGCATCAGTTAAGTTTTAAAAATCATGTGAAGCTTGGCTTTCAAAGCTTTGTCCATTCTTGGTAAAATTCTCAATTATAAAAGTTTAATAAAAGAATGCTTCTTTTTATTTATTTTGTGACTTTGGGGATTGATTGGTACAGCCTTAGGGTTTCACTCCAACACATCAACTGTAAAATTTTGGCCAAAAGGCATATGGTCATAATATTCTTGATTCTTAAATGCTCTCCTCATTGCCCAAAAAAGTATATTTTCGTTCAGTATACTCCTTCTGCTTCAGGAAAAATAAATCCCATTACTGTGGTAAAGGCCTTGTTGAAATTCTCTTGGGTTCATAATCAAAGTAACTCTTGTGTGTTTCCTGACTTTGTGCTATAGTAATGTATTTCAAGGATAGGTGAGAGATGCATTTTTGCTTAACTTGTGACAGGTGGCATTTTATTCCCAGGCAGCTATCTGCTTGGAATATTGTCTACTTCTTAGCCATGAGCACAAATCCAGAGGGACCTGGGCTCAGTCTGAACAGCAGTGTCAGGCACATTCCTGGCTTATTCCACAATCTCTGTGCTGGAGCTGGGGCTCGCCTCTCATCCACCCAGAGGGAGTCAAGTGGTCTTGAGTGAAGAAAGATTTATGTTTTTTTAGAATGAAATAATGCCATTTGCAGGAACATGGATGGACCTAGAGATTATCATACTAAGTGAAGTAAGTCAGAAAGAGAAAGACAAATACCATATGATATCACTTATATGTGGAACCTAAAATACGACACAAATGAACATATCTACGAAACAGAAACATACAGGCATAGAGAACAGACTTGTGGTTGCCAAGGGGGAAGGGAGTGAGGGAGGGGAGGATTGAGAGTTTGGGGTTAGCAGATGCAAACTATTACATATAGGATGGATGAACAAGGTCCTACTGTACAGCACAGGGAACACATTCAATGTCTTGTGATAAACCATAATGGAAAAGAATATGAAAAAATATATATATAACTGAATCACTTAGCTATACAGTAGAAATTAACACAGCATTGTAAAGCAACTGTACTTCAATAAAATTTTTAAAAAATATTTATGCCTTTTTAAACTTTCACTTTCAGCTGTTTTAAATGCAGGTATTTGGGGAAGTGGGGTGGGCAGTTTGGAACATGGTGAAGAAATGTCCTGCTGAAAATTGCTGCAGAGATAAGCCCCTCCCCTCCTGCTGCTTCACTGCACTTCTGTAAGGAGTTGTCATCATTTATAACCAATCTCTAGTCAGGAGGATGTTCAGGGCAGTGATGCATATACCTGACTAACAGTGAAAAATAGCGTTCTTCCTCTTTAGAGGAGCATTGATTTGTTTTAAGGGTGAGGGCTGCTAGCACAGTAGACAAAGCCATTCACTGAAATAGGGCTTCATTGTCTTGAGAGCTGATGCATGTCTAGAAAGGATGGGATTAATTCCATGCACATTGGAAGCATCAACTCTCTATTATAAATCACCTTAAAGAAGTTCAAATGAAGGTAAGATAAAAGTTAAAGGCTTTTTGAGATAAGTAAAACTTGGGTTTGGCCAGGGTAGAGCATTAACTATCTATCTATTTTGAAGGCTGCTTCTGAATCAAGATCAGAGGTGGGCATTCATTCCCTTATTCATTCAACCAACTAATTCTTCTTATACTGTGAGACAGTGCTGTATGTCAGGACTGTGATCCATGAAGGATACAAAATGAAATCCCTGCTTTCCCAAATATTATGTCTAGGGGAAAGAATTAAACAGTGAGGGGGGTAAAGAAATCTTGTTACTATCCATGGTGCAGGTCACCCTGTCTCTCACCTAGGATGGATCATCTGGAAGCAGAAGGAGAAAAGGAGGGAGGAAGGAAGGAAGAAAGGAAAGAAGGAAGGAAGGAAGGAAGGAAGAGGGAAGGAGGGAGAGAGGGAAGGAGGAAGGAAAGGAGAGGAGAGGAGTAAAGGAAAGGGTAAAAGGGGATCACTTTTCTCAAAATGCAAAGAAAAATCTCAATAATAGCAACAAAAACAAAAATAATTTCACTCTAGAAATTCAGGACAGATGCTAGAGAAGCCCAAGTGTCCACATGTATGGCCTTTTGATTTTCCTCCCTTGGTTGTCTGTTTGGGAGGCTCTTGAACTGCTGTTCTGTCCTCCTTCACAGCTCTGATGAGTCCACTGAAGTGGACGAGGATCAAATTCTAAGAGAAGCTTTGAGACAGACCTAATTGCGCCGTGCGACTTGTGTGATCTAAGTTCCCTGACCAGGGATCAAACCCAGGTCCTCGGCAGTGAATGCACTGAGTCCTAACCCCTGGACCACCAGGGAATTGCCAAGACAGATCTAATTTTAAAACAGATGTTATTATAGGACATGTTATTTGCAAACCAATATGCTTTTATATATAGACATTTCATTTACATTGAGGAAATGGGAGCAAATTTAAATGAATCATATCTATTTTCTTTATCCTAATAGGATAAAATGGTATTCTTGGTTTTCAAAAATAACAAAAATGAGTAGAATAAAACGTGTCATTATCAAGTACCTACCAATGAGACAACCAATTTTGAAAGGAAAAATATTTATCAGGGATTACATAATTATTGGGGTTTCTTATGTATTTTTCTTATTTAAAAAAATGGAAGCTTGGAAAGGAGAGGGCTATGAATATCTATGACTATTTTGCTTTAAAATTATAAATACCTAGAGCTTGGATGAAGAGTTCATTAAGAGCATCTCATCATTCCATCGCCTACATCTCATTATTCCATCGCCTACATCTCATTATTCCATTGCCTTCATCAACTTCTCTCCTATCAGGAGGTCTGGGTTCCACAGGCCACCCCTCCCTCCTCTGCCTTCTCCTAATCCATTCATGCTCCTAGGACACTGCTGGCCCCTCAGCCAGGTACCAGCTCTGATGGCACATAAAACTAGGATGAAGAGCTTTAAAAAAATGTAATACCTGGATTCAACCGAACATTCAATATATTATTAGCTCCTAATACTGACTAGATAAATCTTGCTATTGGTTAGCTATATATTTTAACACTGATCTTTCATAATGTAATACACATCTGTTTATCCAACTGGTATACTAGCTGCATACTGCATTAAGCACCCAATTAGACCACAAGTATCTCAAATTCTGTATCTCCCAAACTAAATGTATTGTAAAGTTTGTTCTCCTCTAGTGGATGGACATAGAGTCTGTCATACAGAGTGAAGTGAGTCAGAAAGAGAAAAACAAATACCATATGCTAACACATATATATGGAATCTAAAAAAAAAAAAAACAGTTCTGATGAAAGTAGCAGCAGGACAGGAATAAAGATGCAGATGTAGAGAATGGACTTGAGGACACGGGGAGGGGGAAGGGTAAGCTGGGACGAAGTGAGAGAGTAACATTGACACATATACACTACCAAACGTAAAATAGATAGCTAGTGGGAAGCAGCTGCGTAGCACAGGGAGATCAGCTTTGTGCTTTGTGACGACCTAGAGGGGTGGGATAGGGAGGGTGGGAGGGAGACACAAGAGGGAGGGCATATGGGGATATATGTATACGTATAGCTGATTCACTTTGTTATACAGCAGAAAGTAACACAACATTGTAAAGCAAGTATACTCGAATAAAGATGTTAAAAAAAAGAAGCCTGAGTAGCAATACTCATATCAGGTAAAATAGACTTTAAAATAAAGAATGTTACAAGAGACAAGGAAGGACACTACATAATGGTCAAGGAATTAATCCAAGAAGAAGATATAACAATTATAAATATATATGCACCCAACATAGGAGCACCACAATACATAAGGCAACTGCTAACAGCTATAAAAGAGGAAATCGACAGTAACACAATAATAGTGGGGGACTTTAACACCTCACTTACACCAATGGACAGATCATCCAATCAGAAAATTAATAAGGAAAGACAAGCTTTGAATGACACAGTAGACCAGATAGATTTAATTGATATTTGTATGACATTCCATCCAAAAACAACAGATTACACTTTCTTCTCAAGTGCGCACAGAACATTCTCCAGGGTAGATCACATCTTGGGTCAGAAATCAAGCCTCAATAAATTTAAGAAAATTGAAATCATATCAACCATCTTTTCTGACCACAACACTATGAAATTAGAAATCAATTACATGGAAAAGAACGTAAAATACACAAAGACATGGAGGCTAAACAAAACATTACTGAATAACCAAGAGATCACTGAAGTAATCAAAGAGGAAATCAAAAAATACCTAGAGACAAATGATAATGAAAACACGATGAACCAAAACCTATGGGATGCAGCAAAAGCAGTTCGAAGGGGGAAGTTTACAGCTATATAAGACTACCTCAAGAAACAAGAAAAATATCAAATAAACAATCTAACCTTATACCTAAAGGAACTAGAGAAAGAAGAACAAACAAAACCCGAAGTTAGCAGTAGGAAAGAAATCATAAAGATCAGAGCAGAAATAAATGAAATAGAAACAAAGAAAACAACAGCAAAGATCAATAAAACTAAAAGCTTATTCTTTGAGAAGATAAACAAAATTGATAAACCATGAGCCAGACTCATCAAGAAAAAGAGGGAGAGGACTCAAATCAATAAAATTAGAAATGTAAAAGGAGAAGTTAAAACAGACACTGCAGAAATACAAAGCATCCTAAGAGACTACTACAAGCAACTCTATGCCAATAAAATGGACAAGCTGGAAGAAATGGACAAATTCTTAGAAATGTATAACCTTCCAAGATTGAACCAGGAAGAAATAGAAAATATGAACAGACCAATCACAAGTAATGAAATTGAAACTGTAATTAAAAATCTTCCAACAAACAAAAGTCCAGGACCAGATGGCTTCACAGGTGAATTCTATCAAACATTTAGAGAAGAGCTAACACCCATCCTTCTCAATCTCTTCCAAACTATTGCAGAGGAAGGAACACTCCCAAACTCATTCTATGAGGCCAACATCACCCTGATACCAAAACCAGACAAAGATACTACAAAAACAGAAAATTACAGACCAATATCACTGATGAATATAGATGCAAAAATCCTCAACAAGATACTAGCAAACAGAATCCAACAACACATTAAAAGGATCATACACCATAATCAAGTGAGATTTATCCCAGCAATGCAAGGATTCTTCAGTATAGGCAAATCAATCAATGTGATACACCATATTAACAAATTGAAGAATAAAAACCATATGATCATCTCAATAGATGCAGAAAAAGCTTTTGACAAAATTCAACACAAAAACTCTCCAGAAAGTGGGCATAGAGGGAGCCTACCTCAACATAATAAAGGCCATATATGACAAACCCACAGCAAACATCATTCTCAATGGTGAAAAACTGAAAGCATTTCCTCTAAGATCAGGAACAAGACGAGGATGTCCACTCTCACCACTATTATTTAACACAGTTTTGGAAGTCCTAGCAGTGGCAATCAGAGAAGAAAAAGAAATAAAAGAATACAAATTGGAAAAGAAGAAGTAAAACTGTCACTGTTTGCAGCTGACATGATACTATACATAGAGAATCCTAAAGATGCCACCAGAAAACTACTACAGCTAATCAATGAATTTGGTAAAGTTGCAGGATACAAAATTAATCCACAGAAATCTCTTATATTCCTATACACTAATGATGAAAAATCTGAAAGAGAAATTAAGGAAACACCCCCATTTACCACTGCAACAAAAAAGATAAAATACCTAGGAATAAACCTACCTAGGGAGACAAAAGACTTGTATGCAGAAAACTATAAGACACTGATGAAAGAAATTAAAGATGATACCAACAGATAGATATACCATGTTCTTGGATTGGAAGAATCAATATTGTGAAAACGACTATACTACCCAAAGCAATCTACAGATTCAACACAATCTCTATCAAATTACCAATGGCATTTTTTACAGAACTAGAACAAAAAATCTTAAAATTTGTATGGAGACACCAGAGACCACAACTATCCAAAGCAGTGTTGAGGGATAAAAACGGAGCTGGAGGAATCAGACTCCCTAACATCAGACTATACTACAAAGCTACAGTAATCAAGACAATATGGTACTGGCACAAAAACAGGAGTATAGATCAATGGAAAAGGATAGAAAGCCCAGATGGTCAACTAACCTATGACAAAGGGGGCAAGGATATACAATGGAGAAAAGATAGTCCCTTCAATAAGTGGTGCTGGGAAAACTGGACAGCTACATGTAAAAAAAATGAAATTAGAACACTCCCTAACACCATACACAAAGATAAACTCAAAATGGATTAGAGCCCTAAATGTAAGACCAGACACCATAAAACTCTTAGAGGAAAACATAGGAAGAATACTCTGACATAAATCACAGCAAGATCTTTTTTGATCCACCTCCTAGAGTAATGGAAATAAAAACAAAAATAAACAAATGGGACCTAATGAAACTTAAAAGCTTTTGAAAAGCAAAGGAAACTACAAACAAGATGAAAAGACAACCCTCAGAATGGGGAAAAATATTTGCAAACGAATCAATGGACAAAGGATTAATCTCCGAAATATATAAATAGCTCATGCAGCTCAACATTAAAAAAACAACCCAATCAAAAAATGGGCAGAAGATCTAAATAGACATATCTCCAAAGAAGACATACAGATGGCCAAGAAGCACATGAAAAGCTGCTCAACATCACTAATTACTAGAGAAATGCAAATCAAAACTACAATGAGGTATCACCTCACACCAGTTAGAATAGGCATCATCAGAAAATCTACAAACAACAAATGCTGGAGAGGATGTGGAGAAAAGGGAACCCTCTTGCACTGTTGGTGGGAATGTAAATTGATACAGCCACTATGGAGAACTGTATGGTGGTTCCTTAAAAAACTAAAAATAGAATTACCATATGACCAGCAATTCCACTCCTGGGCATATACCCAGAGAAAACCATAATTCAAAAAGACACATGCACCCCAATGTTCATTGCAGCACTATTTACAATAACCAGGTCATGGAAGCAATCTAAATGCCCATCGACAGACAAATGTACAAAGAAGATGTGGTACGTACATACAATGGAATATTATTCAGCCATAAAAAGGAACAAAATTGGGTCATTTGTAGAGACGTGGATGAATCTAGAGACTGTCATACAGAGTGAAGTAAGTCAGAAAGAGAAAAACAAATATCACATATTATCACATATATGTGGAACCTAGAAAATGGTACAGATGAACCGGTTTGCAAGGCAGAAATTGAGACACAGATGTAGAGAACAAACTTACGGACACCAAAGGGGGAAAGCAGCAGCAGGTGGGGTTGGTGGTGTGATGAATTGGGAGATTGGGATTGACATGTATACACTGACGTGTATAAAACTGATGACTAATAAGAACCTGCTGTATAAAAAAAAATAAATAAAATAAAATTTTAAAAAAAATTCAGGAAGAATCAAATAAGGCAATTGGACTGAAATGCTGTAACCATTAACTATACTTGAAAATAATAATCTCTTTACTCCAGCCTGTACTCAAAATGGTGAAAGAATTCAACAAAAGGAGGGAAAGTATATGTTTCTGACATATATTTTGGGTAAATAGTAGAATTTAAATTCAATGGAGGCAAAAGTGATAATCCCTAAAAATCTTTAAGAGAACAATATAAATCGATTATTTCGAAGTAGATTTTTTTGCTTTGAAATATCTCAAGAAGTTAGGAAGTCTTCTCTAGCTCTATGATTCTACTGAAGTTATCCAAAAACATAGCATTGTATCTAGTCCACAGTAGGACAGTTGAGATGACAGAACCCTAAACATCTGGTGGCTTCGGTTTCACAGTTCACAACTTACATCAGTTACCAAGGTCATTTTTCCTGTAGAGAGTGATAAAAACATTTCCACTTAACAGTTCTATTGTCCATTTCATACTCCGTCTTATCTGTTGTCCCCAAACTCCTCAACCACATTTACTGCAAGTATATTTTGGCAAAGGGCAGAGGAAATAATTTTATATGCCTGCAAACTTTGAGCTTGCCAGAGAGCTGCCATGCTAAAATGTATCTATATCCATGGGTGAAGTTTAAAGTAGATCTCTACTTTTGCCTCATTTCCTCGGTTTATGAAGCCTGGATTTTCTGTTGTTCAGGTACAAGGACCTTATGGTTATATAAGTAAGTATGTACAAAGGAATGTATAAGTTGAATTTGGACTGGGAAATATAAGAATGAGTCAAGAAATCTACGCATGAACTGCTCTTGCATCCACTTTTAGTGCATCGATTTAGGGAATAAAGTGTGGGGATAACTCATTTTCCCAACTATTATAAAATTTTTCCAAAAATAAATATTTTTGTTTTTCATTTCCTTGAGAAATTAAAATTCAGACAATCAGATTTCCTCTTCCCAATTTATCTGGACTCATCATCCCTACAAATTTACTCCTTACTCATAATTAATGGTATAAAAAACAAGTCTAAAAAGTTTTTATTAAATAGCAGCTCTACCCGAACTATCTTACTCTTCAGATATTTGTATGTATCCTGTTTTATAATTAGAAATTTGATTTGTTTGAAATAATGAGAAAATGATTTGCTTCTCCTTGCTCATAAAAGGCTCTTGGAAAAATTATTAGTATTCTGCAAATAATGGAAGAGGTAGAAGTTGCTGTGAAATAAGTTTCTGGTTTTAACAGAAACAACACATAGAACTATTTAATCCTCAAATGGCTTTCAAAGCATTTGTTGATGAATACTAGTTTTTGAGGACAATATCTATTAGATGTGGTTGCTGATACATTGGAGAATATATGTTTGTGTATGTGTGTATACTCATAAAAGGCATATAATTTTTAAAAAATTTTTGACTTATTAACATGGTACATATTTAAGACAATTTTTAGTGCTTATTATGATTTAAAGTTTTGCCCATTTTGTCAATTTTAATGTTTTAGTTTAGAGAGGTTTTTACTTTAAGCTTCTTAAAATTATGACTTATAGTCTTTCTGGGTTATCTGATATTCAATGAAGAAGCTAGAACAAAAGTGGGCTCAATCATCCTTAAAGTCATATGAGTATTAGAATTGTTATAAAAGTCAATTACAAGCCTGACTGATTGCTAACAATGTAACATAAAGCAAGTTAGCTGAAAAGATTAATATCCAACTTTTTAAGGGACTTATAAAAGAAAGTCCCAGTCACACAACTTATAATCAATGTCAAAAGGTATCCAAATCCATTAACTGAGTTTTCTGTTATGCTGTCAGAACAGTTGAGAAATGTCATTAATAAAAAAAAAAAAAAAATGGCAGAACAGTGCCACTGCCTTGTTAACTGGCAACAACTTTGAGGAAAGACTGCCCCGTGCAGAAGGCAAGGAAGTGTTAACCACCCCACTTTGTGACTCGGTCCTACACAATTACCTGGTCATCCTCACCTGCACCGAGAGGGCTTCTCAATCTTGAATTTGAGAGGTAAAAAGAATGACATTGAAAGAGAAAGAGTTACAACAAATCTAAATAAACAGAAGCAAAGTGTTTGGAATGTGTCCAAAAGAAGGAGCTCATTTCATATAACCCTGTTGGAGCCTTACAAAGATGTTGTTAGGCTCGTAGCTTTCATTTAGGAAAAAAACATGTTGCTCTCTATGAGGAGAGTTTATTAGAGGCTTTTATCAAATATTCATTTACTCAATGTAATGGAGTTGAAAAACTAGATGAAATTTTAACATTATTTTGAAAAGAATACTTTAAATAAGTTAAGTAAGGTGTATAAATGTGACAAAAGTATTGTTAGAATGAATGACAAAAAAGGAAGTTAAAGAATGTCTGTAGATGTGTCTGTGAAGGTAGTTCTGAAATTTAAACACAAGGCTCCAGGAAGCAAACCTTGGAGAATTTCTAACTGGGTAACTGCTTGAAGTTAGATGCAGCTGTCTTCTCTCTTCTCCATCTTTTCCTGTCTCTTTCCCTCTCCATTCTTTCCTCTCCTTGCTCCTGTCTCTTTCCTCCCACAAGGTTCTCAACTTCTGGTAAAGTAGCTGTTTTGTATTCAATCTGTGAGTCAGTCATTGAATCACCAATTATTTACCAGTCTTATGGAAGCAAGTCTTTCTTTTTCTGACCAGGAATGGCAACTCCTGCTGTTCTTTGCCATAAAAAACCAGTATGCTTTTAAATTTTGTTGCAATGTCCAAAGTTACCTATTTAATTTGCCTAACTAAACAAACATTTTGACATTTACGGTGACTGTTTTTACCTTTCTGTTTCAGCACATATGTGAAGAAAATGAGTTTATCTTCTAATATGAACCAAGCTTCCAAATATTTGGTAGCAAGATTTAAATATCTAATATGGAGAATTGTTTTACTAAATTATTGTATATTCATTAGATGAAATATTTTAAGAACCCTACTAAAATGATATTTGTGAAGGTTTTATAGAAACATAGAAACTTTATGTTATACTGTTAAGAGGAAAAAAAAGAAAAAAATGAAATTAAATTTTCACTTAAATTCTGTGGTCTATGAGAAGAGTGACTTGGTTTTAAAAAGCTGGATAATAAAATGCCTGATATACTGTGCCCAGACTACGCTTATTGGTGTCACACAGTATATATCTTATTGTTCAGTTTCACCTGAGATGCAATCTGGACAATGCAGGAGTTCAGTTTCACCTGAGATGCAATCTGGACCCACCCACGGAGAAGCAGAGGGAACACCATCCTGTCCCACAGCCAGGGAAGAACACAGGTAAGACAGATAATCAGACAATGGATAGTTTAGTGCTGGATCAAGAAGGAGAAACCTCCCCAGTAATAAGCAACTAGGGGTAGGGATTTTCCAATGATAATGACCTCTTTAGGAATATCATTGACAACAAATACCTGCATTTAAAAGGATCTTTGTATAATTGCAGATTTAGAGACAGACCGTTTTCGGCAAATAACAGAGGCTTTGAAAGAGGAACTTAGCATCTATATGCACACCCGGAGGCAAGGTGTAGTCCATACAGAAAAGGAAATTAGGCTGAATGGAGATATTTCTCTGCCTCATTTGACCAAAGGTTTTCACTATGGCCTTAGTGGGAAGGAGTTGGAAATTAATATCAGACTCCACCATTATTCATTTAAAGTTTTACATGTTAAATTGGATTAATTGTATACTACTTGTCATTCCAGTTTTAATGGCCATGAATTTCTTTATTGTCTTTATAAAGAACCAAAGTTAAACAATCTCTAAAAGTGGGGTTCTACAATAAATAGGTATCCAGCCCCGATTAGATTTTTATCTATTATGCAACATTTCTGTTTTTTAATTGGTAACACCACATGCTCAACTCTTTTGAACATGTTGACTTACACTTATATAGTTGTAAAGCATAAGATAATTAAAATTCTATTATGAATATAGATGTGGGCTGCTAGGTAGCAAGAGAAAACTATAATTCAATTAGTGGGATGAGGTTTGGAACTGATTTACTCTCCTTTTTATAAGATTTATATTATTGTTAATCTATTAATATTTATATATTATTATGTTTTAGAAAAAAGTAAAAATTTATAACAATATTATCTGTAAATTATCTTTGAGGCTGGATTTGGATGTTGACAGGAAGCTGGAGTGATGATTCTATGATTGGGTATCTCAATATATCTTATCTGTCAGATTTTAAATTTATTTTATTTTTGAAGTGTATTTATTTATACTGTAGGTAAGATTTATTGGGATAAAGCTGTAATTTATAAAAAAGCAGCAGTCACTCATATTAGCTGGAAATGGGGGATATTTTATATTTGGCTGGTAGTAGAGTCCAAAATAGATATTGTTTTTGCCTCATTTTATGATGATCTCAGAGTAACCTTGTCTAAGGCTGGTGTTCTTTGAGATTGTTTATTTCTAACATGAGAAAAACATAGGCTAGTGGTGAACATCAGACAAGTTCTCAGATGTCAGGAGTTGCTGGTTTGTTGTTGTTGTTGTTTTCTTTCCTTCTCAATGGCAATGTCATATTCTAAAGCATTGCCATCATGTCTACTTTCACAAGCTTTAAACTTTGTGAGCTTTGGCTGAATCTGGCCAAAGACTAAGATCCCTGGAAAATAAGCTCTAAAAATCACTTAAGCAAAAAACTTTTTTATTAGCCAATTATATTTCTAAAGAGTTTCTATTTCCATTGGAAAAAATGCCGACCCCTAGTTATTACTGGGGATGGTTTCTCTTCTTGTTCAAGTATGAGAGATATCCTTTGTTAGGATATCTGTTCCGACCTTGTTTTTTCCCAGTTGAGAGACACATTCTCAGCTGGCTTGGGAGGAGCCAGTTGCTGTGGGTCAGGCATATACTGACCGTTTCAGCGAGCTGCCCCAAGGAGAAGGGAAACGCCGGTGAAATAAACCATACAGCAGCAGGAGAAGGACTGTCACTGCAAGAGTGCAGAGCCAGTCAGGTCAGAGGTCAGGACTGCAAGGAATGGAAGTCAAGTCCCCATGAGGTGGCAGGGCCCAGAGATGGGTCAAAACAAGGAACAAGAATGATGTACACGGAAGGGTGAGGGGAAGGGATAGATTTGGGAGTTTGGGATGGACATGTACACACTGCTGTATTTAAAACAGATAACCAAGAAGGGCCTGCTGTGTAGCCCAGGGAACTCTGCCCGATATTCCATAATAACATAAATGGGGAAAGAATTTGAAAAAGAATAGACACATGTATATGTATAACTGAATCACTGTGCTGTACACCCAAAACTAACACAACATTGTTAATCCACTATACTCCAATATAAAATAAAAATTAACAACAACAGGGCTTCCCTGGTGGTGCAGTGGTTGAGAGTCCGCCTGCCGATTCAGGGGACACGGGTTCGTGCCCCGGTCCGGGAGGATCCCACATGCCGCGGAGCAGCTGGGCCCGTGAGCCATGGCCGCTGAGCCTGCGCGTCCGGAGCCTGTGCTCCGCGACGGGAGAGGCCACAACAGTGAGAGGCCCGCGTACCGCAAAAAAAAAAAAAAAAATTAACAACAACAAAAAAAAGAATGAGGTACACGGGAGCAGAGGCCAAGAAAGGAAGTTCACCTGTGAAACACGCTGCCTCTGGGGAACTGTTTGCTTCTCCATGTTTGTTTTTCTGGGAAACGCCATCTGCTAAAAGTGGTCACATCTTCAGGTAGTCTCCTGACTCAAAATATACAAAGGAGGGAGTATATAAAAACCTCTATATATCCAGGAGTAATTTTAACAGGAAACACATAGACCTCATGAAAGATGTTCACATGAAAACGATATGGCTGACATGTTATTTTCAAGAGGCCATTTTACAAAACCTCAGACAACACAACAGCAACAAAAGACACCTCAGAAACCAAATAGAAGATGTGTACTGAGAGCTGAGACCATGTATGGAGTGCTTTGAAGGTGGTACCTGACATCCAGAAATCAAAGCCTTGGTTCCAGGCAGTAGAGGTTCCTGACTATGCAGGCTTGATCTTTCCTACCTGGATTATTCCCAGGGAACCACTTTCCCTCCCTCTAGCCCATCCTCCACTTAGCATTCAGGATGACTTTTTGCCAAATAAAAGTTTGTTCATGTGTCGTCCCAATGTAAAGTCTTCAATAACTCCCCAGGCTCCTCTTTTCTATGGGAGAGCACCTCTCTAATTGTTTTCCATGATTATTCTTAAGAGATGTTTAAAAGCATTTCATCGTTTTAAGGTTCTCTGGGCTAGTAATTTAGAAAACCTTGGTTCTGCAATGATAAAGAGGCTTCTGTACCACAGGATTTTTTCGAGCTGTGATTCAAATATGGGACTCAGAGTTTCCTCGTCTCATGTTGTACATGTGAAGACCATAGTAAGACCATTTTAAGACCATGAGGACCTGGTGTACGAAGGAAAGCTGTCAGAAATGTCTCTAAGTCCAGAATCATTGATCTTGTATCTGAGGACATTCGTGATCCAATCCCTCCAAGGACACCCATCCCCATGTCCCCAAACCTGTCTGTTCCACACATGTTTTCCTGTCACTTCTTCAAGGCATCTTATTCACTCCGGCCATTCCCTTTATGCCTCCTGCGTACATCTCTGTTTTAGTGCCATTCACTTACTTTAACAGCCGTTTTATTATACGCCTGCCCCTAACCCCGGAAGATGCATTCCTTGAAGGCAGACTCCTGTCATGTGTTACAGGAGTCTGTCCAGCACCTGGCACATAGTAGGTGCCTAGTCAGTATTTGCTGACTGAATTCCAGTCTAAATAGAGGGTTTCTCCTTGCAAATATCTGCCTTTTCGTACCGACATTGCCCACTGTGATTGCCTGGACATTTGTTTTTGGAAAGAGAAAAGGAAGTCAATTTTAAGTATTCTTCTCTCCTTTATTATATTAGAAACCATTGTCATAAGTATTGCAGCACTTAGTGGCAGTTTCTCTCCAAAGGCTTATAGTTAGTCATTTTGGTTAAAAATGGCCTCACGGATAGGCATCTGGCGTGATAAGAGTTTTGCAAGATAACAAAGAAAATGCCACCAAGAAATACAGCCACAGGAACCAACTTCTATTTTTTTTTGCTCGTGATGTTTCAAGGTTAAATACTAGACTGATGAAAAACATACAGAATTATGGAATTTCAAAAGGTTTGAAGTGACTTTAAAGATCATTCGGCTCATCTCTTTCCTGAATCCCAATATTTTTGCTACCAAGTGGATGTGCATTAGGCACAACATTGGTAGGGAATTGGTAGGTTCCATTGGTAGGGAATTAAGCTCAGTCTCTCTCGTGATGCATCTGACTAGTGTGAGAGGTATTTCTATTGATTTGAAAACACACACACACACACACACACACACACACATACACACATAATTCTTTTTTATTTTCTTTTTTTTTTTGGTCTTAGTTGCAGCATGTGGGAACTTCTTTGAGACGTGCGGGATGTTTCATTGTGGCATGAGCTTCTCTCTAGTTGTGGCATGCCAGCTTCTCTTTAACTGTGATGTGCGGGTTTTCTCTTTCTAGTTGTGGCACACGGGCTCCAGGGTGTGTGGGCTCTGTAGTTTGTGGCATGTGGGCTTAGTTGCCCTGTGGCATGTGGGATCTTAGTTCCCTCACGAGGGATCAAACCCACGTCCCTTGCATTGGAAGGCGGATTCTTTACCACTGGACCACCAGGGAAGTCCCCTTATATATATATAATTCTAATGCTGCCCTAAAAGACCATATGAGAAAATTTCCCATCCCTTTGCCACATAGCAATTCTTCAAATAATTCCTATCATTTCTTCCTCATTCCCTTCTCTAAAAATCATCAGCACAAATCCTTCAACTCTTCTACATCTGTCCCCAGTTGGGCAGTACCTTGCCTCCTATGCTTTCTTATCTCAACAATTATTATACATTACACTTTGTTACTTTTAAAGCATGGCATACAAAAATGAATCCCAAATTCCATGTGCGCCATAGTCAGCCCTTAAAAATTAGAAACACTTTTAGTCAAGGTATTATAATTTAATCAATATTGATTTTAGACAATGACATTATACTGTTGAGAATTCTAAGGTTGTATTGTCATCTAAAACCTCTTCAGCCTTCATTTAATGCATGCAATTTGCCAGCACACATGCTGCATTATGTGATCATGAATTTTGACCTTTGGAACTATATGTGGAAACTTACATTTATTCTTCTAAAATTGATTTTTTGAAACATTTTCCCAGGCTGTTGTTATAGTCTATCATGGTTTTGTTTTCTATTAAACCTTTACTGAGCTTCTAAAATGTATAAGACCCCATGTTTGACTGTAAGGATGCAAAAATCTGATAGGACATATTCCCTGCCTTCCAGAAATTAGAATCCCTTAAGGGAAGACAGACGGTAATATCAGTAATTACAGGATAACATGGAGAAAACTTTAACCAAGTTATTGGCAAAAATGTTACACAGTCAAGAAGGATCCTGGGAGCATGACAGTAATAACTTCCTTCCAGAATCACCTCTACAAGTATTCTCTATACACGTTTGCAAAAGTACTTGGAGTACACTTTTCTTGTTAGACCTAAGTAGATAGATGCCCTGAGGTCAGTGGTTAATTTGGGCTAAATCACAAGGGAATGTTAACAATATAGACCGAGCCTGGATAACATAGAGGATGAAATTTTATGTGTAGCTACCTCATCCAATCCCTACTGATTAATTTTAATTCTTCTGGCCTAAGTTTACAATTATCTTCCTATTAACTAGGAAGAAGTGACCCAAATCTCCTTGACAGTGATCTCCTATGTACCATTAAATAACCATGCTTTATTACTATGTTTCTAACAGACTGAACATAATCAGTTTCATGAACTTTCAAACACTCTACTTAATGAAGCTTTCCATTTTATTTATGACATGAAGATCTGTTTTCTATTGTAATGACAAAGTATAATCTGAATATAATACTTTTAATGAGATCTGAAAAAATGTCAAAAAGAGTGGGACAATTATTTTTTTTAGGTCTTTTTCGACAACCACATTTAGCTAGATCGTTTTTGAGAACTTCATCCCTGGGATTTATTGTTTTGGCAATCCTTATTTTTCTGCTTCCATCCATTTCCCTACACCACCATAGGGAAGGGGGAGGGAGAGGGGAATCGGAAAAGGACTTACCATTAGCCTTTCATTATCTCAATTTAACAGTTTTAGACCATTTCTTCTACCTGTTAAGCTAGTCACATTTTCATAATTGTCTCTTCTTTGCTGGAAGTTAAATGAAAGATTTTGCTAAGCTGTATATTAAGAGAAACCTGGGGAATATGTATGGGATGAATTCTGATTGTTCTAAATCGAGAAGAGGGAGAGAGTAGTCTGACTGTATTCGCAGGATGACACAGCATAGTGCAATTCATCAGGTCCTCAAGACTACCCTCAGGTTCAATAATTCACTAAAAAGAATCACAGAGGACTTCCCTGGTGGTGCAGTTGTTATGAATCCACCTGCCAATGCAGGGGACACGGGTTCAAACCCTGGTCCGGGAAGATCCCACATGCCTCAGAGCAACTAAGCCCGTGCACCACAATTACTGAGCCTGAGCTCTAGATCCCGCAAGCTGCAACTACTGAAGCCCGCGCGCCTAGAGCCCGTGCTCCGCGATATACTATACTGTGCATTAGATCTCTAGGGCTTATTTATCTACTCGTTGCAAGTTTGTACCCTTAAACAACATCTCTCCTACTCCCCAAACCCCCAGCCCCTGGCAACCACCATTTCACTCTCTGTTTTTACAAGTTTGCTTTTTTCAGATTTCACATATAGGTGATACCATACAGAATTTGTCTTTCTCTGTCTGACTTATTTCACTTAGCATACTCAAGGTCCATTCATGTTGTCATAAATGGCAGTATTTCCTTTTTGTGATGGCTAAGTAATATTCCATTGTATACATGTATACCACATCTTTTTTATCTGTTCACCCATTGTTGGGCATTCTTTAATTGGGTGTTACTAATTTTCTTCCCAAAGGGATTTCTTACTTCTTTTAGTTCATCAAGGAGTTCCACTTTTGTTTTCCCAAGTTTTTATAGAATCTTAAAGTCAATATTATTTAAAAGTGTTTTTTTTTATTTTTATGGATTTGAGAAAGAAAAGAGAGGCTGTAATCGGTTTAATCTTTTGAAACAGAAGTCATGATCTCTTTTTATACATACCTCCAAAAACTGCAACTCTCTGCAATCTAAACATTAGGAATTAGGGAAAGAATCATAATTCACTCTTACATTTTTAAAATAGCAATTATTTCTCTTTGTAAAAGTAATATGTACTCAGTACAAAAAAATATTGAAGGAAAGTATGACAGAAATCAACAATAATCTCACCATTTAAATATTATCATTTTTGTATTAATTCCTCTTTCTCCATGTACACATAAAACAAATGTGGATATCTATATTTAAATGCTTTATATATACATATATATCTGTATTTTAAATGTATAATATTATCACTAATAAATATGACACACATATTTATGTCAATATTCTCTATGAGATAATTTTAATTGTTATATGGTATACCATTATACAATATAATCTCCTTAACCAAATCCTTGTTATAAGAAAGGTAATTAGATATTTCCAGCTTTTTGCAATTATAGATAACAGCTCTGAACCCCACTATTCATGAATATTTGCATAGGATTTTGATTAATTCCCTAAAAAAAATTTTAAGTAGTGGTACTACTAGGTTCAAAAGAATTCACATTGTTAGGTTTAATACATGTTGTCTACACTGTCCTCAAAAAAGGGGTTATCCCAATTGACCCTCCCCTTAGCATTATAGGAAAGTGGCAGTTTCTAAATATTTCCCCAACACTAGGTTTTCATATTCTTTATACTCATTGATAGTATAAAAGGGAATATATGTTTTCTCATTATTTTTTACTTTGTGGGTTGAACACATGTTATTATGATCTGCTTTTTTGTTTTATGGAGAATTGCCTGTTCATCATTTTTCCCATTTTTGGTAATCTTTCTTTTCCAATTGATTTTTTAAATCTTTAAAGAATATCAGTCATACTTCGCCATGTATTATAAACATTTTTTGCAGTTTGTGCTTTGCCTCTTAATTCACAAAGCTAATTTTTCTAATCTAATCCTTGTTTTGTTATAGTTTCTACCAGTGGAGGCAAAGGAGAAGGGGGTAAGACCCCTTGCAGTTCATACAGAAGATGATTTTTTATTTGTTTAGTTGTTTGTTTCTCATATTCTGAATGAGTTAAGAGTATAACAGAACAAAGTAAGAGAGACTGAAGATCAGAATTCAGATGTCTCAATCTGAAATGACCACCCTAGTTTAACATCTTGCAGACAGAAAACCTACAAAAACATGCTGAGTTGATGAGTGGATGGATGGATGGATGAATGAATGCTGGGAACTGATCTAAGAGCTGAGGACTTGAGCTCCAGCTATAGAAATAACAATGGAATTTAATCAACAACTTGATAAAAATCTGAGAAAGACCATGGAATAAATCTATGGACACTGTTCATAAGTAATTACCAGAAATGGATATATCCTTTATTATTTAATGATAAGTGAGGGGCTTCCCTGGTGGCACAGTGGTTAAGAATCTGCCTGCCAATGCAGGGGACAAGGGTTTGAGCCCTGGTCTGGGAAGATCCCACATACCATGGAGCAACTATGCCCATGCACCACCACTACTGAGCCTGCACTCTAGAGCCCACGTGCCACAACTACTGAAGCCCGCGTGACTAGAGCCCATGCTCCACAACAAGAGAAGCCACCTCAATGAGAAGCCCGCGTGCCGCAACTAGAGAAAGCCCGCGTGCAGCAACGAAGACCAAACGCAGCCAAAAATAAATAAATTTATATTAAAAGATAAGTGAGCAAAGAGAAAACATTTTCTGCAGCACAGTAAGAATTTCATCTGAATCACTGGCATTATATCCATTACCCTACAAACATGTTTTAGGAATTCTGTCTTCAGAATCCCCTTGCGTGATCCCTCTCCCACTTCCTTCACACAAGCAAACGCCTCAAGAGTGATACCACTAGCAGTAAGGCCGTTTCAAAGCCACTCATTCAAACCTCTGAAATCTGAATCCTTCTCCTACCACTGGGGCTTTCAGGGAAGGCTTTATAAAGGACTTTAAAGATTTCTCATTTTATCAGCAGAGAGAACCAACTGTCTTGGATGTTTAAGGGAGACTTTATTAAGGAATTAATACAGATTCTATCTAGACTCAGAATTTTAGAGGACTCTTGGAAATAGAATTCTCAAGGAAAACCTATCTCTGCACTATCACCAATATAATCTTTCCATGAGATTAATGTTGCTTCTAGAACAGGCATAATAATCTATTTCCATTTGTCATGAGTAATGCAGCACTATATATGCTTTCTCTCACTGCAGATCATTTGGGAATCTTATTCGATTCTTAACCCTAAATGTCATTTTAGGAATGCAGTACATAGAAGCCAAGAGATCTTCTTTTCATACTAAATTTAATCCTAATTTCATATATATATAATACCTATGAATCTTTTCCACATGTATTTTTGGTGACATCTCAACTTATGATCTCATTGATAACATACTATCTTCTTCATTAATGGACTATTTTTCCTTCTAATTCTGTCAGTTGTTCAATTTCTATTTCCCTGTTCTAGCCTTACCTTTCTGTATCCATTTAGGAACATACAAAGAATTTCAAAAGCCTTTTTGGTCTTGGTTTTACTTTTGCATTTTTCTCCTTGGACATTACTATTTGCTTTCCTAATGCTTTTTAAGTAACTTTCAATTTGCTTTGAAACACTTCCCTTTCATGTATAACACTTCTTTCTATCAAAAAAAAATTGTTTTTGGTCACTCAGTCTTTGTTTAGTTTTGTGTTTGTGAACTACTGTTGCCTTGTAGTAAAATCGGAGCCAAATGGAGCTATTCAGTGTACTTTGCATTCACAGGGCTGTAAGAAGCCTTAAAACCATGAAATGGCCAGTCCTGCAGTGCCAGGCTCTCATGGAAACCCACTGAAAATAAGATGACCTGCTTCTCGAATGCACAAACCTCAAGTTACATAGCTTTTCACTGTCTTCTAAGACACCTCTTTCCATGCCCATTAAGGAGATACTGCTTCTGCCTGCTTTTCCTCTACCATTACTCTCGAAATTTCTTCTGACCATTTATGTCCTAGAAACATGATAAACTGTGAAATTGCAGTCTGAAGGCAGCCAGGGCTTTAAGAAATATGGATAGGTGAAATTGAAAAAAAAAACACAAAACACTGTCATAATCATTATTAAAATAGAGTGTCATTCTCACTGCATATTTGGAGAATCAAAAAGACTCATTTAGGGGGCTTCCCTGGTGGCGCAGTGGTTGGGAGTCCGCCTGCCGATGCAGGGGACGCGGGTTCGTGCCCCGGTCCGGGAAGATCCCGGGAAGATCCCACATGCCGCGGAGCGGCTGGGCCTGTGAGCCATGGCCGCTGAGCCTGCGCGTCCGGAGCCTGTGCTCCGCAATGGGAGAGGCCTGCGTACCGCAAACAACAACAACAACAACAACAACAAAAAAGACTCATTTAAAGAGCTTTGTGACGGGAAGATGGTTGTTCATTCATTAATGTGCATTAAAGCAATTTTAATTGTGTCTCTACTTCCACTCCATGCAGTCACAATACATTCTGAAATTCTCAGAGTTCTTCTTCATAGAAAATAACTAAAATCTGGTATATTTAGAGAGCATAATGTTTTCTAATCACAGATTTGTGATTGTTCTCAGTATGTCGTTCCTCTAATTGGAAGCCTTAAAATAGAAATTGCAATGCTCCAAATCTAATTTATGAAGATGACAATAGTGGAATTAGAGGATGAATGCACAGATAAAAATCTCTTCTCTAAATGAAGAATAATTATTCATGCTGGAAAATTATCAGAAACAATTTTGGGCTACTCTAATAACATACTAGATAATTTGTTATATTCAGTGGGGTTGCAAATACTACTTACTAAGTCCTGTAAAATTCAATGCAGCCTACAAGTAAAATTAGTGAGGGAATATGAATTTTATATTAAAATATCATATTAGAGTTTAGAGTAGAAATTAATTTAGCAATAATATAGTCTAATCTTCTCATTTACGAGCAAATCAAGTCCCAAAGAGATTTCAAAAATAAGTAAAAGACTATATTAACAGGGAATTCGCCGGTGGTCCAGCAGTTAGTACTCTGCGCTCTCACGGCCGAGGGCCCCGGTTCAACCCCTGGGCAGGGAACTAAGATTCCACAAGCCATGGTGTGGCCATAAAAAAAGACTATATTAATAATCTGTGGCGTTGGTAAGATTAGACGCTATTTCACCTAATTTCATGCCCAGAGTGCCTGCCACATCTTCACCAAGGACTTATTACGCCAGCAAACTTGAGAGCAGAGCTTGGTCGGTTAATAAATTAAGTCCTGGTCATTAAAACAAAAAAGGCAACTCTCATTGAATTTTTCTCTTTTCCTAGAGTAAGCTCTTTATTTCAAAAAAATAAATAACTAAAGTAGAGCTCATTGTTTATCAAAGCATACAAACTACCATAATTGCCTAAGCCCTTTTTGGAGATTGCTAAATTTTTGCAAATTATAAAATTGCTATTTTGCTTTACCCCTTCTCCCAAATTGAAAGCAATCTAAATGTGCGGTTTGTGGACAACTTGTGGATGTATCTGTGTAGTGCAGCCACTAAAATTGCCTCGATCTAGATACCCAGTGGCTTAGCCATTTTCGTTCCTGTGTACATACCCACCAGAAATGCACACACATGTGCATCAAAATAAATGTGCAGAAACATTCTTAGAAGCTTTATTCATAACCGTCATTAAGTTGAAATAATCCAAATGTCCAGTAGTCTTAATATGGATAAATAAATTCTGGTTTATTCATGAAATGGAATGGTACATAACAATGAAAAATGAACAAACTTCAGTTATATCCAAACAGCATTGATGCATCTCACAAACCCAGAGTTAGTGAGAGAAACCCGGACAGCAAAGGATGAATACTGTACTTTCTATTTATACAAAGGGAAAAAACAATCAAAACGAATCTCTTTTGTTAGAACTCACAATTGTAGTTACCTTTGGGGAGGAGAGAGGTAAAATGCTTTGGAGGGGGTAAAATAAAGGCTTTTGGGGTGCTGGTAATATTGTATTAATACTTCTTGACTGGGGTACTGTGACAGTTCTTCAAGTTGTTAAACTTAAGATTCGTGAACCTTTTTTTTTTTTTTTTTTTTTTGTGGTACACGGGCCTCTCACTGTTGTGGCCTCTCCCATTGCGGAGCACAGGCTCCGGACGCGCAGGCTCAGTGGCCATGGCTCACGGGCCCAGCCGCTCCGCGGCATGTGGGAGCTTCCCAGACCCGGGCACGAACCCACGTCCCCTGCATCGGCAGGCAGACTCTCAACCACTGTGCCACCAGGGAAGCCCCTAATTTTTGTCTTTTTACTTGCTCATTTTTTATTAATTTATACATTTATTTTTATATTGCACCACTTGATTGGCTCCAGGAGGGCAGGGATCGTATCTGTCTTGGTCATTACTGTGTCCCCAGCATCATGCATGTAGTAGGCACTCAATAAACATCTATTGAATGAATAAATGTGAGTGTGTCTCCCTCCTGATCTTGAAGGTCCTGGGCCTTCTTTGCCCAGGTTTCATAGAACTAAGGCATCTTGTGGCTCTCCCATCCTCGATGACTTTTTTCTTTTGTCCTTCCACCTCCAGGAAGACTTCCCTGATTCCTATAGCCAGGTTAAACTCCCCTCCTCTGATAGTTCCCAGGCTTAAACTGCCTGCCTGCTCACTTATATATATATATATATATATATATATATATATATATATATATATATATATTTAACTTTCTAATGAGAAAGTTATAGCATTCTCATAAATTATGCTTAAGTGTATTTTTAAAGAATAGAGACTGTCTCAACATCTTTCCAGGTAAACAGTGAAACATAGGCCGGGAAGGTCTATATTTCTTTTTCTCTGAGCTCCTTGAAGCTATTTTAGGCTATATCTATTGCACTCTATTTAATCATTCTTATTATCTAAGATTCAATAGGAATATCTTTGCAAAAGTTAACAAAAACTCAGAATGGACTCAGCCAGTAAAATATATAGACCATAAGAAATAAAGAGTGTGTGCACAACACTGATTGGGTACACTGCTGTGTTGTTTGCAGTAGTTCAGATTACAGCACTGACCCTCAAAGAAGAATTATTCAGTGACAGGCTGGTCCCTAACTTCAGCCTTGGCGGTGTATCAACCAACCAAGTGAAAAGAACTGACGTTGAGTTTGATTGCTCAATTTTTCTGTTCTAGATTGAACAGCACAGGACAGAAACCAAGCCATTTGATTTTCAAGATGTATTGGCACAAAGAATCCTATGTTTCCCATTGATGTCTGTCTTTGAAAGTAACTTGAGGGTAAAAGGCGTTGTAACTTTTGAACCTATATGTTGATACAGCACAAAGTCATCTCAAAAAGGACAGATGGAAAAGGTTAAATTTCATTCATACTAATTCATGTAGTTTTCAGAAAGTGGAAGACCTTGAAATTTATCAGAACATAATTGACCTTGAAATCTAGCACAAAACTGCTGTCCCACACCTATTCCAGAGGGCTGGATCATGAAGTTCCTCTTTAGGTCAAACCAATCCTACTATTGTGAGCTGGATGCTTCACTGAGTATACTTTCTTGGAAGGAGCACAAGATAAACCTTTCTTGGAAGGTTTAGGTTTACATCACCACTAGGTGGAACAGATCTCCCAATCCATATACTTCTCAACTAACAATATACATTAAATGTTCCACTCTTTTAGAATCAAAGTCTAAGTCTAATATTTAATTCTCTGATCTGATGTTACCAGTTATATTCTCTTACTAAATTAGATAATTCCTCTGAATCTTAGTTGTTGTTCTAACTTCTAAAATGTGAACATTTGCCTAGTGCAGTGGTTTCCAAACCTCGCTGATTATTAGAATCACTTGGACTGCATTTTAAACGTATAGATTCCTAGTTGGGGAATGAGAGCCTGTGGTCACACTTGTAAAATGTTGCCCAAGGTTGGTAACAACTGATCCACACTGAGCTTAAGATGGATTACAACTTTAAATGTAAATGATTTGTCAAAATGCTGTTCAAAAATGAGTTGCTGTTACTGCTATAGTGGTATTGCCAAGGACTTTTTTTCTTTGTGTTCGTCTCTGTGAAATTCTCTTTCAAAATGCAAATGTGCAACTCTGTAGACATGTGTAAGAGGTGACTGACTACCTTGTTACCTAACACTCCAGTTTCAGATTTAAAAAAAAAGAAAGGAAAGTCAGAGAAAGAGATGGTAGCACAAGAGTTTCCTGCCATTTTCTCTGAATACCACTCACCTCTTGCATTCTTAATTTTTATTTTCTCTGATACCATCATTTTGGGTCCCTTGGTTTTATTTATTTACTTATTTATTTATTATTGAAGTATAGTTGATTTACAATACTATATTAGTTTCAGGTGTACAACATAGTGCTTCAATATTTTTATACTTCACTTAAATTTATTATAAAATATTGGTCATATTCCTTATGCTGTACAATATATCCTTATAGCTTACTTATTTTATACATAGTAGTTTGTACCTCTTCATCGCCTACCCCTATCTTGCCCCTCCGTATGTCCCTCTCCCCACTGGTAACTGATAGTTTGTTCTCTATATCTGTGACTTGGTTTTGTTATATTTATTCATGTGTTTTATTTTTTAGATTCCACATATAAGTGATAACACGTAGTATTTCTCTTTGACTTATTTCACTAAGCATAATACACTCCACAGTGTTGCAAATGGCAAAATTTTTATGGCTGAAAACATCCATTGTACATATATGCCACATCTTTATTCATTCATCTGTTGATGGACACTTAGTTTGCTTCCATATCTTGGCTATAGTGAATAATGCTGCAAGGAAAATTGGGGTGCATGTATCTTTTTGAATTAGTGTTTTTGTTTTCTTCAGATATATACCCAGAAGTGAAATTGCTGGATCATATGGTAGTTCTAGTTTCAGTTTTGTTTGGAATCTCCATACTGTTTTCCATAGTGGCTACACCAAATTACATTCCCACCGGGGTTCTGGGTTCCTTTTTCTCCGCATCCTTGCTAACATTTGTTTTTGTCATTTTGGTGATAGCCATTCTGAGAGATGTGAGGTGATAGCTCATTGTGGTTTTGACTTTCATTTCCCTGATGATTAGCAATGTTGAGCATCTTTTCATGTGCCTGTTGGCCATCTGTATATCTTCTTTGAAAAAATGTCTTTTCAGGTCTTCTGCCCATTTTTATTTGGGTTGTTTGTTTTTTTGATATTTAGTTGTATGAGCTGTTTATATATTTTGGATATTAACCCCTTATTGTTCATATCATTTGCAAATATTTTCTCCCATTCAGTCTTTCATTTTGTCCATGGTTTCCTTTACTGTGCAAAAGCTGTTGAGTTTAATTAGGTGCCATTTGTTTATTTTTGCTTTTGTTTCTTTTGCCTTAAGAGACAGACCCCAAAAATTTATTGCTACGATTTATGTCAAAGAGTGTTCTGCCTGTATTTTCTTCTAGGAGCTTTATGGTTTCAAGCTTTACATTTAGGTCTTTAATACATTTTGAGTTTGTTTCTGAATATGGTGTGAAAGAGTGTTCTAATGTCATTCTTTTACATGTAGCTGTCCAGTTTTCCCAACACTGCTTGTTGAAGAGACTGTCTTTTCTTCATCTTATATTCTTGCCACCTTTGTTGTAGATTAATTGGCCATAAGTGTGTGGGGTTATCCCTGGGTTTTCTATTCTGTTCCATTGATCTATATGTCTGTTTTTGTGCAAATACCATACTCTTTTGATTACTGCAGCTTTGCGGTATAGTCTGAAGTCAGGGAGCATGATACCTCCAGCTTTGTTCTTTTTTTCTCAAGATTGCTTTGACTATTCAGAGTCTTCTGTGCTTCCATATAAATTTTAGGATTGTTTGTTCTAGTTCTGTGAGAAATACCATGAGTATTTTGATAGTAATTGCATTAAATCTCTGGATTGCTTTGGGTAGTATAGACATTTTTAACAACATTAACTCTTCCAATCCATGAACACAAGATATGTTTCCAATTCTTTGTATCATCTTCAATTTCCTTTATCAATATTTTCTTGCTTTTAGAGTATAGGTCTTTTGCCTCCTTTGTTAAGTTTATTCCTAGGTATTTTATTATGTTTGACGAGATTTCAAACAGAATTGTTTCTTGCTTTCTCTTTCTGATAGTTCATTATTAGTGTATAGAAAAGCAACAGATTTCTGTATATTAATCTTATATCCTGCAACTTTTCTGAATTCATTTGGGGTCCCTTAGTTTTAAAGGATAGTTCAGTCAAATGTCCAATCCAAATGTCCTAAGAAACCATTTACCTTTTTTTCCCACTTAAGTAACATTTTTTTCCAGCCTGTTATTTTAATAATTAATATTAAAACAACATTTTTTCTAAGAAATATAGAAATAGGCAAGGAGAATTATGTACCATAGCAAACAGTAGGATTTATAAAGTACAATAATTCCAAATTCAACCGCAAAAATTCTCTTTTTGAAAACCCTCATGGTAGGAAGATTGGTAGAAGCAAAGAAAACGTTATGGTAAAAAGCATGCAAACACATTTTTGAATATTTTGGTATACTGAAATAAAGCAACAAAAACATCGTAACAAGATAATATCCACACCAGCTTACACACATTTAATTAATAAGCAAATATTAAGAATAGCTACATGTATTCAATGTTGCTGGATTTCTAGAAACCTTCTTCTTTTGAACTTTTAATAAATACTCAAATTATGGATATTATGAATATTTAAGTGCATATATTCCATGACTTTCCTCCTTTTAAATTTTCATTTCTTTATGATTTTATCAACCAGAATTATTGACTCTCATCTCTTTGGTCCCAGTCAATTACCAAGTATTTTCCATGTACCTACTAATTTTCTATCTTCATTGCCATCCCTTTGCTCAACTGGACAATTGCAATAAACTCCCAACTGGTCAACTTTAAAATTTTCAGTAAGAGCTTCCAGTGGTCTTTGAATAATATCTGAAGTCTTCACTATGGCATATAACAGCACATAGATAGAGAAGAGATCTTATAAGTAACAATTTTACAATACCTAATTAAAACTTAACTTTTGGTTGTATAAAACAAAAGTAAACATATAATGCTCCAAGGGGACCAATTTCCCACTGTCCTACAAGGAGTAACATTCTAAAGTCAAGAGTAAAGATAAGAATTTATTAGATCAGTTTTCTACTGATAAAAAGAACAGTTACAATAAAAGATAGGGGACCTGGAAATAAAAGATAAGTGGCTATAGAAAGATAAGAAAATGGCACAGAAGAGGAATAAAAGGCAAATAAATAATGCATATTTTGCCTACCTCAATCTTTTCTGTAGCCTTTGTCCTGGTTGTCCAGGTTCTAACAGAGTTGTACAAAAAGTTATTAAATTACCAACAATATAAACCCACGGCCTACAAAGATCTGTATTTAATTCAATTAAAATGAGGCACAGAAGTGATTATTTTCAATGATACCTCAAAGATCCTCCACATTCAGTGGAAAATGTTTGCCATTGGTGATACACTCTACTCATCCCCCATTCAGGAGTGGCCAATACCATATTCCTGCTCTTCAAGAATGGAATCTTGCCAGGTGTATTTGCATGAAGAAGAAATGATCTTAGTGTGATTGAGAAACAGAGGGAAGGTTTCAAAAACAGAGGGAGAGCAATATGGATGAGGGGAGAGTAATGGAGAGCTGGACAGTGATGTAATTGTGCAGTTTTTTTAAAAAGACTTTTTTTTTTAAGAACAATCTCAGGTTCACAGAAAACTTGAGGGAAAGGTACAGATATTTCCCAGATATCACCTGTCCCCACATATTGTTCCCACATATCCATAGCCATCCCCATTACCAACATCCCCAACCAGAGTGGTATATTTGGTACAATTGATGAACCTACACTGACACATCATAATCACCAAGTCCATAGTTTACCTTGGGATTCACCTTGTTGTTGTACATTCTCTAGGTTTGGACAAATGTATAATGACATGGATCCATCATTACGGTATCATATAGAGTGTTTTCGCTAAACTAAAAATAATGTATGCTCTGTCTACTTATCCTGCCCCCAATGCCAACCCCTGGAAACCACTGATCTTTTAGCTATTTCCATAGTTTTGCCTTTTCCAGGACATCCAGAATATCATATACAGTATATACCCTTTTCACATTGGCTTCTTTCACTTAGTAATATGTATCTAAGTTTTCCCATGTCTTTTCATGGATTGATTTAGTTTATTTCTCTTTTAGTGCTGAATAATATTCCACTGTCTGGATGTGCCACAGTTTATCGATTCATTCACCTACTGAAGGACATGTTGGTTGCTTGTAGGTTTGGGAAATTATGAATAAAGCTGCTGTAAAGAACCATCCACAGAAAGGGATAGATGTCAGATTTTAGCCAGGTTATGTGAAATCATGTCTTAAGTCCTCATTATTTTAAGTTCTTAGTAAAAATTACAAGAAAAATGACAGGAAATTTCACACTTCATTTTAGGGTCAGCATCTCATCCACTCCCTGGATTATTCAAGTTGGGTACTGGCCGTGTGGTCAGTGCTGTATGATCCATTACAGGGAATATCCATAGAGAAGAGGAACAAACCTCAAGTCCAGATGGTCAGAGGAAAGACTGGCATCAGAATGTTGAGTAACCAGAAAGATTTCAGGGTGACCTGAAGATATTATTAGGGCAGGTCAGGAAAAAGATAAGGAAAGTTGGGGACAATTACTGTATCTTTAGCTAACTTTATTTGTTCAAGCACATGATCTATAGATACGTGATATGTAATAGAGAAAAATTACAGGGAGAGATGAGTTAATTTTATGTGTCAACTAGGTTAGGCTACGGTACCAGGTGGTTTGGTCAAATACTAGTTTATATATTGCTTTGAAGACATTGTGTAGATGTGGTTAATATTCACAATCATCAGACTTTAAGGGGATTACCCTCAATAATATGGGTAGACGTCATCCAATCAGTTGAAGGTCTTAAAAACAAAAACTAAGGTTTCCCAGAGAAGAAGGAATTCTGCCTCAAGACTGAGTTGCCAGCCTGCTGGCCTCGTCTACAAATTTCAGACTTGCCATCAAAGCATGAACCAATTAGCAAATCTCTCACTCTTTCTATATGTATATCCTAGTGGTTCTCTTTCTCTGGAGAACCCTGACTGAGTAAAACCTCCAATGCAGATTCCTCTCTGGTTTTCTTAGTTGTCTGAAGAAGGCAGAAACCTACAACCCACTTTTACTTTTTCCCTGTTAAGGTTAGAACAGGACCAGTCTCAGCCATTCACTCTGTGCTTCCCTTCCTTTAAGTTTCCCCAGGGAGACCTGCATGACTATTGAAAGATGAAGGTTCACATCTCATTGGCCAGGACTAGCTTTATGGGCCCACACAACACCAGGGGACCTGATCTTTTAATCTTAAGGGATAAATGACATCTGCATCTACATTATAGCACTCTTCTCTGCTACTGGAATGTAAATGATTGACATTGGGAAATTCATTTCAGGTAAGTGAAGTAGAAAGTTGAACATTTGCCTAGCAGATCCACTTGGGATCAGATAAGATGCTAGAAATGATAAAGACAATATTAATAATGTATATGAACATTTTTATCTCTCACTATTGACTTTAGCTTTTGATTAAGAGAAATATTTCCCAAGTCCTTTCAAAGTAACTTATGTATTCTGCAAATGCTAGGTCTTGTACATCCAAAGCAAAATGAAATAGGGGAGTCTTAATTGTCTAAATTGGGTGTCTGCAGTAACACAACACTGTTACTTTCTAGTCTAATTTGGCTGAACGTTTCCAGCCATGGGTTGGTGAGGAACAAAATGTAAACATGCCCAAATTAAATCCGGTACAGCATTTAAGGAGTGACTGTTTATTAATCTGTTAGTAGGAACTAGACCTAAAATAATTTTGTTTCTTACATATCTGAATTTGAAGCAATATACCTAGTTAGGAGCATGAGATCTGAAGCTCCACTCCCTGGATTCAAATCCTGGCTTCACATTAGCTATAGATCTTAGGCACTCCGTAAGCTCTTCCTGCCTCAGTTTGTCCATCCATAAAATGGTGTGATACTATTAACTCTTACCTCAGATGGTGGTTGTGCGGATAAAGCACGTAGAATGGTACCCAGAACACATTAAGCACTTAAAATAGCAACTGTTATTATTAGATACTACCTGACACTTTCCAGTGCTTTTCCTCAAACAATTGCTGCATCAGTTTTTGTATACAGCAGTCAGTTAGCAGTTGATGGGTAACAATCTGGACCTAAGTTTGAGTCCTAGATCTGCAAAGAAGAGGTTAGGCGACCTTGGAAGGCCACCATCTGTAGTTTCCCGCCTAGGAAGTGGACCTAATACCTGCCATACCTATATCATTATGAAAGTCAAGTGTGATTATATTTACTGAATATAAATTATAAAATCTTATACAGCTGTAAAGGCCTGCTGTCTATTCATTTAATCAGTTATCTTCAAAATAGTTAAAACTACAATGAGATTCTGCAACTGATACTCCACAGCCGTGTGCCAAAAAAACATTTTTTAAAGTAAATATCAGAATATCCAGTTATTTTTGAGTACATAAGTGTCCATTTTCCTTACTTACCAAGGAAAGTAAACTTACCTTTCCAACCAACATAGTAGTGAAACTTAATTATTTAAACAGAGCTGGATTTTTCTGTAGTTCTCCCTCCATCTTCTCACTCTCACATTTTTTTCCTCCATTGTTGATACCCATGAGCTCCAGGAGCGAATTTGTCTAATGTCCCTTCCCTGCTTCATGGCTCATCAATTTCTCTCCCCTGTACCTGCCTGGGTGTTTTTGCTGTCCTTCTTTCCCTCTTCAGACTGATTCTATACCAGAGTAAAACAAGAGATGATCTACACAGAGGATAGTGAATATCAATCTTCCAATTTAGCCCCAAAACACCTACCACAGTGGATTGGCTTAAAGAACATTCGGGTGTAAGAAAACCTAATAGTTACACTGAAAACAACAGCAAGTTGTATTTTGATGGGACCATGTCTTCAGCTGTTTGAATGCTGTTCTCTTTCACAGACTTTTAAACTAAAATCATACCATGGCTTTATGCTTTGGACTCTACATATTTTTCTAAAAAGAGGAGAATAACAATACAAAGATTTTAAAGTTATAGGGACTTTATATTAAAACACAATGGGGAAAATCAATGCAGGCAAACTGGAACACTTTGCTATTCTCCTCTACTTTCATTCGCTATCAGATTAATATAAGAATTTGACAGTTAAAAGAGGATAATTTGAAATATCCAGACAACAATAGAAAGATCTAATTGTTCCCTCACTTAATCCAGCTAAGGACTTTTAAGGACATTTTTGCTAGCCCACCATATCCTAGTTGCCAAAAGCCTTTCATAGATATGAACAAAATTATTGGTGACTTTTTGCAACATTGTGCTCTCATTTCATAGCAGCATTAATATTCTCTTTATGCAGTTTTTAATTTTATACTGTGTTGTCAGAAGATAGGCTTAATACATGTAAGACGGTTGTCACAAATATGTGTGTAGTTAATATAAGATTATCTAATTGCTGACTATGGAACTACTGGAGATGGAATTTCTCTATAAACGGAATAAAATAAGCACTGACAGAAGCAAAAAGACACAAAAAAAACAAAACAAAAACCCCCCAAAGCCTTTATAGCCCTGATAAGAGTCTCCAGTGTTTAAAAATTAAACGTATGCAATCTTCAAAAATCAGGGCCTGGACTTGATTTTAGAATGGTGATTAGACAATATCCAGAGGCTCTGTTTGACTGAGTATATGTCTCTCTAGTCCTCTGGTTAAATAGGCTTTCCTCTCACACTTTGCTAGGCATATTATGGCCCCATTTGTCAAGCTCACTCATAGTTTCTCCAATGTTTGCTGTTTGCTGTTCTTTCCTGCCCCATGTCTCCAACTGCAGAAAGTAAAGCTCTCTCGAAGACTTAGATCAAAGGTGAATTCTTCCATAAAGACTTTCCTGATTTTCTAGTAGGAATGAATCTTTCCCTCCTTTAATTTTCCAGTTTTTTAAAACCTATTTAGTGCAAATTGTCTTATACAACTGTAACTACTAAAGCAGATTACAAATTCTTTTAGGCCAGGGACTTTGTGCATCTTGTCATCCTGAATATCCCCTAGTACAATGCCTTGCAGGTAGTTGGTTGTTAATAAATATGTGTAGGAATATTTTAACCAAATTTGTTGAGTAAAACGTCAACTAGATGAAAAAGTTGTATCACAGTTATATTACAAGGGTTATGATATCTGGTTTGCAGTGATGAAAACCAAATGAAAGTCCCGATGAGGTAATACTAGTTAGACAAAAACCTATCCAAAGATGAGAAAGCAAACTAACAATCATTGAACAGTATGTTATTTTATTTTCCTGTGGCTTCTATAACAAATTACAACACACTTGGTAGCTTTAAAACAACAAACATTTACTGTTTCACAGTTCTGGACACCAGGATTCCAAAAACAGTTTCACTGGGCTTATATCAAGGTATCGGCTGGGCAGCACTCCCTTAGGAATTTCATGAGGAGGAGTCATTCCTTGCCTCTTCCAGTTTCTTTCTGATGGTTGCTGACAGTCCTTGGATTATGGCCACATCCCTTTTTTTAAAATTTTAAAAAATTTTTTAGGTTGCGTTGGGTCTTCGTTGCTGCGCGTGGGCTTTCTCTAGTTGTGGCGAGCGGGGCTACTCTTCCTTGTGGTGTGTGGCCTTCTTATTGCTGTGGCTTCTCTTATTTCAGGGCATGGGCTCTAGGCACGCGGGCTTCAGTAGTTGTGGCATGCAGGCTCAGTAGTTGTGGTTCACGGGCCCTAGAGCGCAGGCTCAGTAGTTGTGGTGAACGGGCTTAGTTGCTCCGTGGCATGTGGGATCTTCCTGGACCAGAGCTCGAACCCATGTCCCCTGCATCCCTCCAGTCTCTGCCTCTATGGTTTCACTGCCTTGTCCTCTTCTGTTTTTCTGGGGATTTCTTCTCTTTCCTTTGCTTTTTTTTTTTTTTTTAATAAGGGCATTTGTGGTTGCATTTTTGGATACACCCAGATAAATAATCTTCCCATTTCAAGAGTCTCAATCAAGCTACAAAGATCCTTTTTCCATAAAAGGTAACATCTAAAGTTTCCAGGCATTAGAATTTTATATCTTTGGGGCCATTATACAGCCTGTTACAAATACCAACTAGACATGTTCCTTTGTGTGAATCTACTCAGTCTTCACAGCTGGTCTGTGAAGTAGTTTCTGCTGTTCCAATTTATAGGCAAGACCATTGAAATCCAAGAGATGGGTGACTTACCCAAAGGTATGTGTGGTAAGTGGTTGAATATTTGATTCAAACCAAATTCTGTCTGGCTCCAAATTGATTTTTTCTGTTATATCCTAGCAGTAGATACACAGTAGATTCTTCATAAATGTTTGTTGATATAAAAGGAAATCTTCATTGAGATTTTGAAGTTTGCTGCTTAATCATTTTTGTCACCATTTCTAAAAGTTCATTGATTTTTAAAACATTTTTATACATCAGATGTCTCTTCAGAAGGTGTTTTCTAAAGTGAGTACAGCGTTGTCTCCAAATGGATCACCGCTGAGAACTGGAGGCAGTTTTGTCCATGTAATTCCACATAAGGGATATGAAGATTTCATGTAAAAAATAAAAAAAGAATTGAAAATCTGAGAGGATGAAAATACACACCAAAGTCATTAGTCTACAAAAGCTGAAAGCCTCCATCTTCAGTCCCATCCAAGATTGTTGAGAATTAGCTACTATATCCCTATGAAATAATGAGGTTTCTGCAGGTACTGAGCATAAAGCTAAAATTCATTCAGTGTTATATATCTCCTTGATTTCCCCTAAGTCCTAGATGTGTGTGAAGCTGTGAAGTTATTTTTGAAAATTCAGGAAGCACCACTGGGTCATTTCCTCTCCACTAGTTTATGCTACCTAATATTAAGACACTGGTTTTCTTGGCCCATGAAGGCATGTATAATCTTAATTTTCCCTTGCTGATGTAACAAATTACCACAAATATAGCAGCTTGAAATAATACCCATTTATTATCTCACAGTTACGTCAGAAGTCCAGGCACGTGTCTCAGCTGGTTCTCTGCTTCTGATTTCAAAAGTCCAAAGTTATTGGCAGAACTGCATTCCTTTCTAGAGACTCCGGAGGTGAATTTACTTCCAAGCTTATTTAGGATGTTGGCAGAATTCAGTTCCTTGTGGCTGTACAACTGAAGTTCCTGTTTCTTTGCTAGATATTGACTGGGGGCTGTCCACGGCTTCTAGAGGCCACCTGACTTCCTTGGCTTATGGTCCCCTTCCTCCACCTTCAAAGACAGCAGTGATGGGCTGAGTCTTTCTTAGCTTTAAATGTCTCTGATCTCCCTTTTTGCCTCATGGCTCCTCCGACGTCTTCCACCGCGTCTTTTGACTGACATTTCTTCTTTCCTCTTCTTTTAAGGGGCCATGCGATTATATTAGGTCCACCAGGATAAGCTTCCTATCTTAAGGTCAGTTGAATCATAACCACGCAGTCCCTTCACGGAAGTAACTAGACTAGTGTTTGACTGAATAAACATGGGACAGGAATATCGTGAGAACATTTTTAGAATTATTCCTAAGCTAGGTGTACGGTCTCAAAAAAAGTGTACTTTTAGTCTTCTATATTTTCAGGCTTTAAAGATCAGATTACTCAGGAAGGATATATAAAACCGGAAATATGGAAATAGCTGCCTATTTTCCTAAATACAATTGAAAGACACAATAACTGAAGGTTCGAACACACAGCCACATTTTCATCTCATATATGAATAATAGATGGTGAGCGAAGTTTAGACACAATTTAAGAAAGAAAAAAAACTTCACTTATTCTCAAAATCTTATATATGTAATGCACAAGGGATAATAAGCGTGGGCTGTGTTCAAATGGAAAGAACAAGCATGTACTGAAATCTTAAATTCAAGGATTGAAAAGAACAAATAGTGTATAGTGTACTGACAAAGAGTGTTAAAACACTTTTCCGTAAGTGATTTAATGAGTCATGGTAGATCACCTCAGCATTATCAACTGTCTTATCTTGGAGGCAGATCTTCTATTCCTTTCAAGTTGCTTCCTTTGGAGTCATTCTAGCTGGTGATAAGGGAATTTTCTCCAGGAGCCAATTAGACATTGAAAGATAATTCTACATGTGATAATTTAGTGCTTTCATTTACCATAATAGAAAAACATTATTACCACTCAAAACCCGATATGATTCACACCATAGCATAGTGTCCTTATGTCAGTGTTCTCACAGAATAAGAATGCATGTGATGTTGGAACAAAGATTTTTAGGAGCAGGTGAATTTCCTCCCCTCACAATTTCCCCTTCAGTCAGTTGGACACTGAGTTGAGGATAGTGAGGAAGTGCTAGGGGTTGGCTGAGCCACAGTAAGGAGGGAGCCTGGGTCACTGGATGTCCACGTGGAGAAGACCTCTGAGCAATCAGGAACGCCTGCACTGGATAGTTATGTGAGCTAGAAATATCCTTCTATTCTGTTTAGGCCTTTATACACTTTGGATATGTTCTTTCCAGCAGCTGGTATCACCGACACTAATACATCTCCACTGATCCTACCCTAGAGTTCATAACATAAACCACACTGCAAGTTCTCTAGTCCTTGACTCTTCAGATTACATAAATCCTTATCACTCTCAAAATTTTTTCAAGGATATCATTTATGTTGTAAAGGTTAAGAGTCTATTTTGGAATTCAGAGCTAAGAATTTGAAACAAATATAAAATTTTTTGTGCATTATTTCCACAGGAACAAAACACTTTAACACCATTTTCTTTAAGTTTTAATAATGGAAAGGCTGCAGAGCAAAGAGCAAAATTTAAAATAGTATAAAAAATACATGGACAAAAGTGCTGAAATGTTATTCTCTTGTACAATGTTAACTAAATAGTACAGGATGATCTTGACATAAGATTAAATTTGGGCTTCCCTGGTGGCGCAGTGGTTGAGAGTCCACCTGCCGATGCAGGGGACACGGGTTCGTGCCCCGGTCCTGGAAGATCCCACATGCCGCGGAACAGCTGGGCCTGTGAGCCATGGCCACTGAGCCTGCGCGTCCGGAGCCTGTGCTCCGCAACAGGAGAGGCCACAGCAGTGAGAGGCCTGTGTACCACAAAAAAAAAAAAAAAAAAAAAGTAAATGGTAGAACTGGGCTGACACCTGAGAAAAAGTCTACAGGGTCAATAGAATCAATAATTATTAGTAATAACTATATTAACATTCATACTACTACTGCTTATAACATCTTTTACATCTATAATATCTCAACAAGCATACATGGAATTAATATTAAACATTGTAAATATATGAGTAAACAAGCTTAGAGAGATTTCCAGCAAATGAGCCAATGTCATATAGCTACTATGCTCATGTTTCAGAATTAGGAATCATGTCCAAGTCCTTGCATCATTTTTAAAAAGTCCTGATTAGGAGTCTCTGATTCACCATAATAACCATCAACAAATAAGAGTTAGTGATAAACTACTCCATTCTGAGAATTTTAGGATTCTTTCCATAGTAGCCCATTTCAACTAGTGCTTTTACTAATTCTCATGCCACTATCCCTGGCCTCAAATAAAAAGGTAATACTGCTTTCTTGAAGATAGAGTTAACTCCTCTGAAAAATAACAAATTCCCATTGGGAAAAAAAAACCATTTGGACTTACACAGAATAACATTTTAAGATAAAAGTAAAGAATGTTACCCATTCTTTTCATTTAATAAATACAACATCCAGATTAAATGCTTTTCCTGATTTAAAGTTTCTTAAAAGTGAGTTAATATACTATTTCTGTTTACTACATTACCTAAAGTGTAAGGATTTTAAGAAAGCCAAATACTGAATTAAGAAAACAGAGCAAATATGATTTGTAACTATAGTGACAGCTTGATTTAAACTTGGTCTTTTATATATGATATTCAGAATTAGGATTATTTACAAAATCACATTATTGATTATTCTAGGAAGGCAATGAAAAATTGTGTAAATGAAGGCAAATTACATTATGCTCACACAACACTGAGTTACATTTAGTTATAGGGAAACTAATGAAGGTGGGTGAGAACTCAGATTCAAATCATTAATCAGAATGTTCATTAGCAAAACAGTCTTAAGAATTACATTATTAAATCACTCCCTTTTACATAGAATTTATTCAAGTCATTTGACAGTAATTTATCGTTGTACCAGAAACAATGGTGATACGTTATAGGTGCAGGAGGCATTTTGGAGAAATAAGACATACTATTGTTAAGTCCCTCCTCCCCTAGGGCTTACTTTCTAAGTGCTTACTTGTCTAAAAGAGACAAGAAAGAAAGCAAGGAAGAAGAGACAGGAGGAGGAAAGAGTTAAATAACTGTCAAATGTTTACTGAATTAACTGATGAAAAATAATAATAGAAAAGAAGTGTACAAGTGAATACCAATGAACATATTCTCAATAGATCAGCCAGACTTTAATCAAGGAAACAGAACCACTATGACTGTGATGCAACCAAGAAGTTTTTATAGGAATTAGACATTGCGCAATTGTAGGAGAAATTGGGAAAGTATGGGTTCACAAAGGGGAGGTGGAAGTTTATTTAGCAGTCACTATACATCATGAGGCACCCTCCTGAAGCAGTGGCACAGGGGCCCATGTTAAAGCTTACAGGAGATCTGGAAACAAGGACCACCCAGCTGCTGGAGTGGGCTGCAGTGGGTGTTGGTATAGAAGGAACGCTTCGGTTACTGCCTCTGTGAGTTCACAGCCAAAGCATGTAGTGGGCCTGGGAGGCTGTGGTTCAGGAGGGTCAATGGACAAGAAGAGCAGTATTCAGAGCGCGGAAGAAGAGTGAGGACACACTGGGACCCATCAGCACCTCCACATCTGTCTTTCTCTGCCTCAAACCATGATGACATTTAGGGAGTGACAGCTACTGCTTCACTGGTCCAGATCTCATGCAAATTCTCTTGTGGGCAACTCCAAGCTGGGACCATACAGGGAAGAGGATTCTGAGACATGTCGTTCCAGACTAGCCAAGCTGACAAAATTCAAACTCTCCCATGAGGGCTTTTGGAGTACACACAATTTCACTTTTATCTATGCTATGTGGTATCTAGATTTCCTGTTTATAACATGTTATTTCAAAATAAGGTCATAAGCAAAAATAATTACTTTTAGAAATGATGTTAACATCAAAGTCAGTAAGTGCAAAGCCATAAACTTATAAAATCCCTTTTTAGTCTCCGTTTGGTGATTCTGCAAGTTGCTCTGCTTACTCACCTAATGCTTTGCACTTTGCATGTATCATTTCAAATTGTTATGAAATCCCCACAGAGTAGTGGCAATTTGCCAGAGCTTTTGCTCTCACTTTTCTGAAAAAGATAAACGGAGTGAGGAGAAATGTAGTGGCTTGTGCAACATTCATGGTGGGGTGAACTCCCAGAAGATGCTGGCGTGATGACTCCTCTATTCACTAGTCTGCGCAGTGAGGACAGCTTCCTCTGCTGCAGGAAGTCAGGACAGATATCAGGGGATGGCATCAGCTGGTCTGCAAGTATAGTGTGTACACTTGTGCCTTAAGTGCATGGAATAGCTCCATACCATTCAGATCATTTCTCCGGAGAACGTCAAGGACTGGAAACCACATGCAAAACTCTGGCAATCTTCATAGCATGAAAATAATTCATTGCACACTTCAAACTGAAAGAGTGGGCTTGTGCATGATTTAATAAATGCGACTTGTGGATGTTTCAGTACAAATTCACTTTATTTCAGTAATTCTCTGGAGCCCGGATATTGTTTCTGTTCTCTAGTAATCAACAGCCAGAGTCAACCAATTTGACTTTTTTTAGTATTTATTTATTTAGGCTGTGCCGGGTCTTCATTGCAGCATGAGGGATCTCCGTTGCAGCATGTAGGATCTTTAGTTGCGGCATGCGGACTTCTTAGTTGTGGCATGCATGCGGGATCTAGTTCCCCAACCAGGGATCAAATCCAGGCTCCCTGCATTGGGAGCACGGAGTCTTACCCACTGGACCAACGGGAAGTCCCTTGATTTTTTTTTTTAACACAGCTCATCTGTTATATTTAGACAGTACCTGTAAATAAAACAAAGTGATTTGAATTGGAGAGATATTTGGTATTGAAGACAAAGTCATAAAACTGTTTTGTAGTTAAAACAGACATTTTTATATTTCCAAATCTAATATGATCCGAAACCTGTGAGATAATGTTCATACCAATGGACTTGAAGTGGAGAAATACAGTGTTTGCTTCAAGAGAATTACTACCTTAAGGTCAGGCTAAATGTATTTTTTTCCTCTACAGCTATCAAGTGGATTTAGACTGTGTCATTAAAATGAAAAAAACCTCTATATATTATCTTTAGAGATGGATGGGAAAATGCTTTAAGAGGAGATAAATTGCACATCGAAATAAACAATTTTACTAAAATGTGGAGTTTCAAGTAAAAAGTTATTTCAGCAAATAATCTGCTATTTTTATAGGAAGCATTTGGCCTCACAGTCACAGGTCCATATTTCAGAGACAATGACAATGAAGAGGTCTTTATTAATACCAAAGAACACTAAGCTGGATTAAAACGTTAAATAACTTTTTTTTGCCTGTATTTTATTTATTTTATTTTTTTAACATCTTTATTGGAGTATAATTGCTTTACAATGGTGTGTTAGTTTCTGCTGTATAACAAAGTGAATCAGCTACACATATACATATGTCCCCATATCTCTTCCCTCTCGCATCTCCCTCCCTCCCACCCTCCCTGTCCCACCCCTCTAGGTGGTCACAAAGCACCGAGCTGATCTCCCTGTGCTATGCGGCTGCTTCCCACTAGCTATCGGTTTTACATTTGGTAGTGTATATATGTACATGCCACTAAGTACATCAGATGTACTTTCTTCATCCATAAATATGAACTAATTCTTACTTAATTCTAAGACTGTGGAGATTAAATGCGATAATCCATTAGAAAATATCTAGCATCTATTGATACATGGTGTATGTACACTAAATGTGTATTTTCTTCCTTTCTTTCTTGAGATTTACTTATTATGGCACAATTTGCAAAATCAGTTTACTTGCCTCAAAGGATTCGCTCAAGTATAAAAAGGGTCAGGCGGAACTCTGAGAACAAATATCAGATTGTATTAACATGCAACCCATTTTTGGTTCTAATATGCGAACTGTTTTCCTTCCTGTAGCAGAAAATCTTACTCCCACAGAATTAAAAAAAAAAGAAAGATGTCACTATTGAGACCTGTGTTTCCTACTAACCTCTACCAGTATGCCAATACCTAAACTTATTTGACCAAATAGGGACCCATAATCCATTTATCCTAATGTTATGTTCATGTCTCTTACCATCTTCTCTACTAGTTCTGAACAAGAAAAACTTAACATTCCCCTTAGCTAGACTAAACTTTAAGCAAGTTTCTTTCTGACTGCAGGCCCCTGACCTTTCTTTTCTTAGAGCATTTATTTTAGAAAACGTGTAATTGCAAATTCTTTCTCTGCCTCTTTGAAATGTAGACAAATCTTCTCCCAGCCTCTTACCAGTTTTACAACCCAGGGATGTCTTTTTCAAGGACCTGGATGCCATCTCTGAAATGTAATCAAGAAAGACAGTACCCCTATCTCCCAGTGAGGGGGTAGCAACCTAACTCAATAAATAGCCATTAGCAAACACAGATGGCTTAATCACAAAAGAAAACATCTGAAAACTCAGGAGTGATTTTCAATGTGCTAGACACAGCCCGTTGACCAATCCCACCTTCCTATGTCCTCTAGTACTTTTCCACTAACTCACCCCAGCTCTTAAAATCCCTCCTGCCTTTTGTTTCAGTGGAGTTCTCCTCCTGGGCAGTAGTCTTGAATAAAGCCAACCTTGTCTGTTCAACTATGTCTGGTGCCATTTTTCCTTGACAGTGCCCTCCTTACCAAGTGAGTTCTATGACTCATCATTAAAATAATACCCTTACGAATATCTTGAGCTCATGTGCCCCTCTTGTGCCCAAGCCCCAAATCCAGATAATCAGCCTCTTCAATGCTTTGGTTACAGAAAAACACACAGCAAACTGATTCACTTCACTCCCTGTCTGCTGACTTCAAGTCCTAGAACCCCATTTCATCCCTTCGTTTGCCTTAAATGCCCCACACCTCCTTAGCCACACTCATTTTTCAGCAGATGGCATCATTTCCTATTCTACAGAGAAAATAGAAGCAACCGAATGAAATCTCCACCAGCTGCCACCATCTAACCACCTGCAACTGAGACTTTATACTCTGCCTTCCCAACAATCGTTGTTGATAAGCTGGGGCTGTTCCTAGGTCTCAGGCAGCCCTTCCACTGTGTCCCAGAAACTATTCTCCCCCAGTTTTACTCAAGAACACAGCAGTAGAAACTCTCCTCGCTTTTACCTTGTGTTACCAATTTTCACTGCTCTGCTCAATCAGTCCCATCATCCTGCAACATTTTGTAGGTACTCCCATTTAGGAATAATTAATAGCAACAACAACAGCAACAAAAGCCCTCTCAATTCCAAATCCCCTTCCAGATACTGAAATTGATTTCTCTTCCCCTTTTCAGCAAGTCTTGAGAAAGTGTTTCTAAGTTCTCTCTTCCCATCCTCTTTTAAACTTCCTGAATTTAGGCTTTAGCTCCCACCTACCAAAACTGTTTTTGTCTAGGCCACAGATAAACTTTAAATCCAATTCTAAGTAGGCAATTGATTTGACTTGTCAGCAGCATTTGGTATAAGCAATATTTCCCACACTTTCTTCACATGTCTTAAAGAACACAAAACTATTTAATTTTCCTCTTAAATAACTGACCCATCTTTCTCAGCATACTTTACTGTTTCTTTCCATCTTTCTATCCCTTAGTTAGTGTGACTGGAGCTTCAATTCTCTTTCTTCCATAATTGAACTTACTCCCTAGGGGATCTCATTCAGTTTAATGGTATTAAATACCATCTAGATGAAAACAATGCCCTAATTTTTATATCCAGCTCAGATTTCTCCCCTGAATTCAGAGTATTTATCCAACTACTTACCAGACATTTCCATTTGGCTGTCTAATGGAAATCTCGAGCATAACATGCCCAAACCAAGACTTCCTGATTTTCATTCCAAACCTGCAATTTCAGGGTCTTCACCATCTCTGTCAATGTCAATGCCTGTGTCACCTTTTCATTTGTCAGGGAATGAAGGGTGAAGGTGGCACATGGGAATTAACCTTGATTTGTCATTCTCTGTCTCACAGAGTGATGCTTTACAAATGTAAGATATTACAACTTTGTACAAAATACACTGGTAGCTTCCTGGCCCATATAATATGAAAGCCAGTGGCCTCACAATGGCCTATAAGGCCTTACCTGGTCTAATCTCTCAGTTACCTCCCTGAGCTCATCTCCTACTGCTCTCTACTCTATCCACACATGCCGCTTGCTGTCCCTTCAGTATGACACACATGCTACTGCCTCAGAATGTTTAGAGTTGTATTTATTTTGTCTGAACACTCTTTTGCAAATGTCATGGCTCACTCTCTCATCATCACTACTCCCCTGGCCATCCTATTTCAAATTTCAACTTTACCCCTGCACCACTCCATCACACTATCTTTCTCCTTGCTTTACTTTTCTCCAGAACCCTTCTTAACACCTGATGTAACATATATTGATACATGCATGTATTTATCATCTGTTTAGCTTAATTTAACACAAGCCTTGTGAGAATAGAGATTTTTGTTTTCTTGGTACCTAGAAAAGTGTCTGGCACCTAAATATTTAAGAAGGAAGGGAGGGAAGGAGGAAAGAATGAACCTAATTTCAATTCCATAATATTAAGAATTATATATTATTAAGAATCAATCATCTATGTGGTAGTTATTAGAGTGTTTATTTTCTTAGCCTTCTTTTTGAAACTTCATTGCATATTTGTCAGCTCTTAGAACTTGGTTAAGATAGAAGGTAGGGGGCTTCCCAGGTGGCGCAGTGGTTGAGAGTCCGCCTGCCTACTGATGCAGGGGACACGGGTTCGTGCCCCGGTCCGGGAAGACCCCACGTGCCACGTGGGCCCGTGAGTCATGGCCGCTGAGCCTGCGCGTCCGGAGCCTGTGCTCCGCAACAGGAGAGGCCACAACAGTGAGAGGCCCATGTACCGCAAAAAAAAAAAAAAAAAAAGATAGGAGATAGGACCCTAGCTTGAATATAAAATTCCAGGGACAGATATAAAAACACTGCATCCTCTTTCTCCCACTTATGCTGCCCTTACAACTTAATTTTATCTCAAATCCCTATCCCCTCAAACCCTGTAAAACTGTTAGAAAGAGTTCTATTCTTAGAAATTATATGAATTCAGTATCATCCTCTCTCAAAACTCTTAGCTACTAAGAGAGAATTAGACCAGGTGGTCAGGTTGAGTTTACTGCAAGACCTAATTCTTAGTAGAGTCTCCCTGGGTAAGGGTTTGCTTCTCAGTGTTGATGATTCTACATCTTAAAATTATTTAACTAAAATAATAAACAGCCTCAAGAACATATTGATTTTTTAGAGTAAAGGCACAATTTGTTAATGTACCTTTACTGTAATATAGAATGTATCTTTCCACTCATCAGGAAACATGCTTCTCTATATTTAACCTCTAATATCTCCTCCATAATAATCTTCTATTAAGGACTGTCATGTTAAACTCCTGCACTTAAACTCCTGTAATGGTTCCCTATTATTTTGCAGATTAAGTCTAAAATTCTTATAGTTATACAATTATTATTAAAGATCCAATCTCAAAATCAACTTAATTTTTTATAATTCAATTTAACTTCTGTTTCTATTTTATCATTGTGGATGAAATCTTCAGTCTCTTCTAGGGTCATCTATATATTTGTTTTTATCTGAAAAATAATATTAACTTTTACTACCATTTAATGTAGTACCCACTCCCCACATACACCATATACCTCGCAAGGATTTCTTATAGTACTCAGGTCTTAAGTTGTGTCAAGGAACGAATCGAGGGAGGGAGGATGATGTGGTCCTTTCCTCCAATAATTTGACAGTGTGATATACATCACCCAGTTGGTTTGGCTACCAGTGACTAGACACTGTTCTGTGCCACGTGGAACACAAAATACTTTGGAGAAAACGTCCAAGGCTTCATCTTTCTAGACACACCACACGCTTCTCTCTGGGGACATGCTAGATACCTTCTGAGATGCTAGGTGGCTGTCCTGTTCACAAGATACAAGACTCACCAACACATCTCTCTCTTTCTCCATCTATCTTTCTTACTTTTCCCCTCCCTCCCTCTCTCTATCTATCTTTCTCTACCTTCTCTTCTCTCCACAGTTCAAGGGATCTCTTTTGAATCTAGGGGCCTATAAGTGGGAGCTTCCTGCTCTGGTTCTCTCAACGCTAATTGTTTATACCAGGAATCCTCTCCCTATTTGATGCATCTAGATTCTGGAAATTAAACTTATAAGGACTTGTAAGTCTTGTCCTATTAGCATCTCTAACACATGCCTCCTCCAAAACAATGAGCGCAGAGCTCACTAGCTTCTTGAATGGAGAGACAAGTAAGGGGAGGGGGGAGAATTATGACTTAAGATCAATAACACAACAGTTACAGTTGGATTCCCACTTCATCTCCTCACTCATCCACACTCTGCCTGCATTCCCATAACATCAGATGGTTCAGAGCTTCCTGAATGCATTCTCTCATTCATATATCCCAATCTTTGACCAGTGTATTTGTCTTCTGCCCTGAATGACTCTTCATGTACAAACAAAAATGTGTGCAGTATGATGAAAGAGAAGGAGATAGGGATCCCACTCCCAGCACGTTCATACTTGGCCGCATCACCCTCTTCCTAGAGGAGGATGACAGTGTTAACCTCTGCATTAAATAGTGGGGAAGATTAATTATTTTTTTCAGATAAAAACCTATAAATGCATGTCTATATATACATATATGCACATATATATGTGTATGTGTCTGTATACACACATCCATGTATCTTTAGATGCAGGAATATTTTGTTTAACATTCACATAGATCTGTTGACCATTTTATGGACCCTTTAACGTGTATACACACTACTTTGAAGACTTCTATTTAACATATATTCACCTCTAACATTTTATGCATTTAAGGTGCCATCTTAGTGTCCTGGTACCAATTTTTCAGACATATTACAACTCATTATTACCCAACTTACCTTACATTAATTACTTGATGAGTTTTGGGAGAGAGATTAAGTCACTTGATAGTAATTATGATCACATTAGTGTTCTCAGAAGAGCTCCCACAAATCATTTCTTCCTGTGGCTTACCTCTGGAGGTGGATAAACACAAATGTTTTATGAAAATGGTGATTACTTTCAATATCATAGGGTAATATTTTCTGACCTTGCTCCTGAATTCTGAGGATGAAGCTCACTATGCCCAGATTAGAGCTCATCTGTACAAACCCCCAGTTAAACCCCTTGGAAAAGAGTTTTCAATAGTAAGGATTTGGATTATTATCATGCAAGGATATTTTTTACCCCCTATCTACAATGTACACCTTTATACAGCTTTTATTTTCAGGGTTATCAGCCACAAGTAAGCCCTCAGTACAGTCTAGAGATTCTTCTAGGTTCATTGGTCAGCTCCATCTAACTTTGTTTCCAGCGTCTGCTCTAAATCCTGCCAAGGTCACTAATGATATAATGTTGCTGAAGTATCTGATCACCTTTTGGTTGTTATCTTGACGCATCAGCAATTATCAGGTTAGTTTGCCCAAGAAGGCCATTATCTCTCTGAGAAGCAGCTCTCTCAGTAACAATACACTGACAAGTTCACCTTTACCTGTTAAGGATTCAACAAAGTCTCTTTGCCACAAGACATTTTTCTTGATCACAGTTCTATCCATACAGTCTTAACTCTCACCATTCCCTACCTCTTACCTTTTATTCCAACCATATCCAATTTTCTCAAGTCTCTAAGTTTTTGCAAATGCTACTCCTTACTGTAATGTCCTTCCCGCATCCTTCACATTTAACACACAGCCCAGATCTCTGAAAACTATCTCTGTGCACCCACAAATATCCTCCTTCCCTTGTCTGGGTCTCAGCCTTCTCCTTTGTGCTCCAAGCACCTCCTCTGTGATAACAATTTTTAACTGGTTTTATTGTCAGTTTACTTTCTGGCCTTTCCATAAGATAGTAGGTTCTTCTGTATAGTATAGGGACTTGCAAAGATTAGCCATTCAATAAATGTTTGTTGAATAAATTAAAGAATAAATCTCCATTCTTTCCCCACTTTCCCTTTTTTCCTAACCTTTTCACATTTAAGTATTTTGAAACTTTAAAAGTCAAATTATTTTTTAAAAATCAGAATCTCATAACCCCATTGTGTGCTAACATTTATAAAAATAGCAAGAGAAAACATATATTTTTGCTTTTGATTTTAATACTATTGATATTGTTGATGTTGAAAACAGAATTGTTTTCCTAAATATGTTAGAAAATGAATCAATAGATTGAATCAGATCTCTTTTAGTCATTTAATGATTTAAAATTTAAAAATGAGATACAAAACATAAGTTTTTATTTTTCTAAAATTGTCTAATTTTTTTGAAAAAAGATCTTGTCACTATTCTACATTCACCACAAAGCTGCAATATAATTTGTAGGCAGGAAGTTTTAAATACTAAGCTTTGCTTATTAATTCCTTGAATTTAAACAGCTCTTAAAAGAAAAACAACTAAATTGCAGCCAGCATGAAGAAATTGAATTCAGTGATGATTGCTATCATTAAAGCTTGTGACCTTACATTATTCTGTCATATGCCTAAGGGCATTAAAAGTACTCTAAATTAATTTTAGGAGCTACACAGTAATGTTTCCTTTAATCATAGAATCCAAGAGCAGTATGCTCCTTGGTGCTCTGCTATCATATTTTTAATCTTCATAACATGATTCTGTAATGTGTCCTGTTTATAGAAAAGTTCTGCAGATTTTTCCAGAATTATTTTCTTTTCATCTTGGTAATAATATGCATCTCTTCATACCTTCTCCCAATGCTTCACTGAAATGAGAAAAAGAAATTTTTTCTTTGCATTATATGTTCAATCAACCTGTCTACTCCCAGTGTTTAAAGATGCCTTTAAGGTTGTCAGTAACAGACAAGCACGGATGCTCATATATCTTAAAGATCTTTGTGTGCTTTCAAAATGGCAGAAACTTAAATAGTGTTTAATTTGTGGCGAGCAGTGCAATTCTCACGGTAACCATTTATGCTTCATCCCTCACTTTATGGATAGGGTAACTGAGTCCTAGAGAAGTTTAGTAACTTGCCTGAGGTCAGCCAGCTGGTCAGTAGCTGGAATACAATCTGACAGAGCCAAACTTACAGGAAATGTGGTGTGAACGTAAATAATCCTCCCACCCTTACCTTCCTCCTGCAAATTAAACCTAAATGACCAAAAAATTACTAAAACTAATGGAAAAACTTACATCAGTCTCAGACACTAGATAGAGAATGACATTATTATGTGTCCTATGTCAAATAACTTCTAGATATGATGCAGATATTACTAAAAATAAGCTTCGGAGGAGAAACATCATCTTTTGTGGAGGAAGAAGTTCCATATCCCTGAAAGCAATAGTAGAGGCGATACTAAGAGATCAGGAAATACTGGACTGTCTGCTGAGCCAGTTTCTTAAGAGTCATGGGGGCACTCAGCAGCAGGCTAGTTATGGAAAACAGCTCTTAGGTGCAGGAATTTCTCTAAAAAGAGAGTAGACTCAAACCAAAGAGGAAGTAGTATCAATACAAGACCAGCTCACTCACCACTTTTATCTGGCTAGTGGATCACCTAAAGGGAACTGCTAACCCTATTAGCAGCATTTGATTCAGTTGATTAGTTCCTTCTTCTTAAATTATTTCTTTACTTGGCTTCTGGGAAATCATAGTCTCCTAATATTCTTCCTACAACTTGTTTCCACCTCAGTCTATTTACAGCTTACCCCTCTCCTTCCTGAATGTTTAGTATCTCAGTGCCTGTGGCTCAGTGCTGCATTCCCTTTGTCATAGGCACGCTCATTCTTGGTGACCTCATCCAGTCTCATGGCTTTAAATACCGTCTAATCACTGATGACTCTGACAGTATGTCTCCAGCCTGACTTTCTATGATGAACTCAGACACATGTCCAACCGTCTACTCAATCTATCTTCTTGGATATGTTAAAGGAATCTGAAGCACAAATACCAAAAATGGAATTTCTGAGCTTTTCCCACAAATCTGCTCTACTTGAAGTCTTACCCATTACAATTAATGGGAATTCAACTTTGTTTTTATTTATTTTTCGTGGAAAGGCATTTTATTTTAAATATAGCAGTGTGTACACATCAATCCCAAATTCCCAACCTATCCCTCCCCCCAACCCTTCCCTCGTGGTAACCGTAAGTTAATTCTCTAAGTCTGTGAGCCTGTTTCTGTTCTGTAAATAAGTTCATTTGTATCATTTTTTTTTAGAGTCCACATACAAGCAATATCCTATGATATTTGTCTTTCTCTGGAATTCAACTTTTTAATTTCTGAAGCCAAAAACCTAATGTTCAATTGGCAAGCAAATATTGGATTTTTAAATTTGTGCTTAAATACTAATTACAGTGTATACACAGGAGCTGGAACTGAGAGGATGGAGATATAGATGGGGAGACATTTCACTCTCTATGTTAATTTTTTTTAATACATAAATGTATTACCTATAGAAAAGTTAAAGGTAAAATTCCATAGGCTGAAGTAAATAGGGATACATTACTCATAGGGACAACGACACATAGATGTTAACATACTGCCTCCATGAGAAGAAAGAAAAGTTGCACGTGTCCATCTTTTACAAGGAAAAATTAGAATTTTGTTATCTGCCTTATGATCCATACCACAAAAACAACACTCTTTTTAACTTTATCATTTGCTACAAATAAACAGTTTATATAGATGAAGTGCTGAAAAAAAATCAGTATTTATTAATCAATTTCTGTGACTACTTATTGCTTCTGTGTCACTAATCAATAGTATTTATCTTCTAAATAGTCCATAACATTTAGATAAGCAATAAAACCCGAGAATTGAGGACAGCCCCAATTTGATTCTATTCCTCTTGTTTTAAATTCCATCCTTAAATTTCAAAACATCACAAACCATATTTTAATATTTACATTTTAACTGTAATCTCTGCTTACAAAAATATTTGGATTATATTTTGAAATATGCAGTTGTAAGATGTCCCCAGGAAGAGAATAATAAAATTCTAAGAATTAAAGGTACTGAAAAATTTCATCAATAATCCCATGGTGTAAGGTAGAGAGAATTAAGAAATGTAGAAATGATGGGTTTCCCTTTACTTCAGTCCAAAACAATCAGTGCTAGGGAAGCTGTGGAGTTCTGCTCTCAGCTCCGACATGTAAAGAGCTTGAGCTATTTGTAATGAGGTGGATGGACCTAGAGTCTATCATACAGAGTGAAGTAAGTCAGAAAGAGAAAGACAAATACCATATGCTAACACATATATATGGAATTTAAGAAAAAATGTCATGAAGAACCTAGGGGTAAGACAGGAATAAAGACACAGATCTACTAGAGAATGGACTTGAGGATATGGGGAGGGGGAAGGGTAAGCTGTGACAAAGTGAGAGAGTGGCATGGACATATATACACTACCAAACGTAAAACAGATAGCTAGTGGGAAGCAGCCGCACAGGGAGATCAGCTTGGTGCTTTGTGACCACCTAGAGGGGTGGGATAGGGAGGGTGGGAGGGAGGGAGACGCAAGAGGGAAGAGATATGGTAACATATGTATATGTATAACTGATTCACTTCGTTATAAAGCAGGAACTAACACACCATTGTAAAGCAATTATACCCCAATAAAGATGTTAAAAAAAATAATAAGAAAGAAAGGAAGAAAGAAGAGAAAAAAAAAAAAGAGCTTGGAAGTCACCTCTCCCATGAGAATTAGGGTCCCAGGGCAAATCATCACCTGAAATCTGGGGAGAAAGGTGAATATAGAGAAGATTCTCTTACCTAGAGGAAGACATTGAAGCCATAAAGTGGCTGGAATATTTAAATTATTTTGACGAATTGCTGGAAGCTTATTTTGCACTAACTACAGGAGAGTAAGAAGCTCCTGGAGGCTACAGTCATAGCTCCCCAGCATTTTCATGGGTTTTATCTCCAGGGAAGCTACTAGGTTCTCATGGTGAAGATCAGAGACAAATCCCTTTATGCTTCCGGCAGGGGTAGTGGAAAAGTAACCATATTGAAATATGTCCAGAGCATGACAAAGGACTTCTCTCCAAGGGAAACAATTTTACCAGAACCTTATCTACCTGGGGGGAGGACAGTTAGTCAAATCCAGTCCTAACCTTCCTGTACCCCCTAAAGACAGGGGAAAAAAAAAAAGCTAAGGACACAAAATGAAGGTCACAGCCCAGGTACACAGGCCACTCTTTGACATAAATCATAGCAATATTTTGGTGGAATCTGTCTCCAAAGGCAAAGGGGAAAAAAAGGAAAAAATAAACAAATCAGATCTAATTAAACACGTTTTTGCACAGCAAGAGAAACCATCAACAAAATGAAAAGACAACCTATGAATTGGAGAAAATATTTGCAAATGATATGACTGATAAGGGGTTAATATCCAAAGTATATAAACAACTCATAAAACTCAATGTCCAAAAACAAACAACAACAAGAACAACAACAACAAAAAAGATACAAAATGGGCAGAAGACCTGAAAAGACATTTTTCCTAAGGAAGACAAGCAGATGGCCAACAAATACATGAAAAGATGCCCAACATAGTTAATCATCAGAGAAATGCAAATACAAACCACAATGAGATATCATCACGTACCTGTCAGAATGGCCATCATCAAAAAGCTCACAGATAAATGTTGGTGAGGATGTGCAGAAAAGGCAGCCCTAGTACAGTGTTGGTAGGAATATAAATTGATGCAACCACTATGGAAAATAGCATGGAGGTTCCTCAAAAAACTAAAAAACAGAACTACCATATTATCCAGCACATATACTCCTGGGTATATATCTGAAGAAAATGAATACACTAATTTGAAAAGACACATGCTCACCAATATTCATAGCAGCATTATTTACAATTGCCAGGATATGGAAGGAGCCTAAGCATCCATCAACAAATGATTGGATAAAGAAGAAAAGGTGTACAGGTATATCTTATGATAGCTCCAATTCAAAGACGGGTCTAGTTCTGTACAGCACTTTTCCTTCATGGGGCTGTATTTTTGTCAGGGTTGATTTCTCTTCCAACACAGCTTCACTCTGCCCTTGATCCTAAGGACACAACATTCATCACTATGATTTGGGCTATAGAATGACAGCAGGCCCAATGCCGTTTTGCTTCCCAGGTGAGGAATGAGAGTGTTCACAACATCTCAGAGGAAACAAAAATCCTCTTTGGGGCCAAAAACCTCACACCTACCTTCCTCTTCAGTTTTTGAACATAACAGCTGCTCTGAATTTAACGGAAGCAGGGACTATTGCCAGAATGAAAACAGTATTAACTAAAATAGCCTGTTGAGTCCCAGGCCAGATTTGCTTTATAAGTTAGAGCAAAGAGAACACGAGACTGTGTTGTTTGTCAGTTGGAGGTAATTTCCTGGGGTTATTTTTAAACCACGAGCAGAATTTCTCTGTGGTTGTCAGGACCTCCACGGACAGGGACTCACTTTTAGGACATACTTATTTGAGCCAGCATAATGTGTAAGCAAGAGAATTTCATTTGATAAAGCTATTAAAATAATGAATGTGGTTCACTGATTATTAAAACATTACTGTCTGACTTTGAAAAGGCTTGAAAAACTCAGGAAAGTATAAAGAGAAAGTGCAAATCACCTGTAACCTCGGCTCCCAGAGACAACTACTCAGCATTTTAGTCTTTTTAAAACACTTATAATTTTACGGAATTGAGATCTAAGCGAAAACGGTGTTTTAATTTAGCATCTTATTATGAGCATTTCGGCAGTTTTTATAGCCATCACTTTCTTGGACTGGATAAAAAGTGTCCTACAATTTTTTTTATAGTTCCTCTATGGTGAATCATGTAAAGAAATTCAACTTTAATGTATTTATCTTGATAACCTTTCTGGCATTGAAACCCTTAATTTTATCATTTATAATAAGCAATATAATTATTTTCTTTTCACAAATATTAATTAATAGTTTCAACTCATTGGTAAACCATATCCTCCTCAGATGAAGCAGCCACTGTTCTGATGAAAAAGATCCTTGTGTCTCTTTAATATGAAAGCTCAGTCACCACATTTAGCATCAGATGAGCTCTCATGGTCAGGTCTACGCATGTGCAAAATATGTGTGCTGTTTATGTGTGTGTATTTGTAAGTGGGATGAGGATGTTTAGGGAAAAATCATATTGGCAATTTTCTCCTTTCAGTATTTTTAAAATGACATTGAGTTCTGTGAGATTGATTCACACTCTGAGTTTCTTATGGAAGAGCCCAAGTTTAAGCCTTTAGAAATAGGTGAAAATAAAGCCTTTTCTTCTTGTTTATAGTACATATATTGTGATTCCCCTCCCCCCCCCAAAGGTATAATCTTCATAAAATCCTTACTTAATAGCTATTAGGAAAATTGAACCAAACCCCTAAGAAATACATTTAATGTTTACCTATAATACCCTTATTTTATGCCTGTTTTAGCTGAGATTCTGCAGTTCCTTGAAACAAAATATAATCCATGATGATGTAGTTTGAAACTATGAGAAGCAAAATAAATGTAATAGATAAAGCATAAAAGAAAATTAGTACAGTATTAATTTAGCTAACTTTGTACTTGCTGACAGTAACAAGAGCAACTCTTGATAAATTAAGCATATTCACATTGATTTGAAAGTATGCATACTTAATAGAGAAGCTTAACTTTGCCTACCTATTGTGTCTGTTGGAAAAATACCAATTGGAGTTTACTTACTAACAAAATATCACAACTAGTCATTATGTAAACAGAGCTTCCCTTCAAATTTCCTTCTGCTTCTTTCTGGATGAGAAATCCATGGTAAAATTGTACACAGCACTCCTGTATTCCCTGTCATAGATTCTGTACATTAAAAAAAAAAAAAAAAGTTTTTCGTTCACCCTTGCATATTTTCTCCTCTGTGAGCATTTCTGACTCATCTTTTCCATGAAAGTGCTAAGCTAGTGATGTCAGGATTATCACCACTCATTAAAAGGTAACGATTTCTGAGGGATTAGCTCAGTTTTATTTTGTCATATATTCAGGTGATTTTAACCCGTTTTCCACATATTGTACTTTTGACAAACTATTTTATTATAAGTTTAATATTCTGAAAACTGGAGCTTTAAGTCAATTAAGTGATATGCCAGTAGACTAAGCGGTGCATTTATAATAGAAAGGAGAGATAACAGTCCCTTCAGATATCTTGTATGTGTACTGATGATTATGATACTTGAAATGCTACTGGAAAAGAAAGAACACCAAATCAGGTATATTTTATATACAAAATAAATGTTTATAAAATAAATCATCCCAAAGAAAATATGTCTGATACCAAAATGTAAATACACCTATTTAATTTATTTTTCTATACTTCTGAAATGTTTAAGTTCATTCAGAAAGTCATTTGAGATGTAAGATGAAGTCATTCAAAAATGATCGTTTTCGTGCTCACGTCAGCAGCAGATATACTAAAATTGGAGCGATACAGAGAAGATTAGTATGGCCCCTGTGCAAGGATGACACGCAAATTTGTGAAGCGTTCCATATTTTTGCTGGAGAGGGTGTGGAGAAAAGGGAACCCTCTTGCACTGTTGGTGGGAATGTAAATTGGTACAGCCACTATGGAGAACAGTATGGAGGTTCCTTAAAAAATTAAAAATAGAACTACCATATGACCCAGCAATCCCACTGCTGGGCATATACCCTGAGAAAACCATAATTCAGAAAGAGTCATGCACCACAATGTTCATTACAGCACTATTTACAATAGCCAGGACATGGAAGCAACCTAAGTGTTCATCGACAGATGAATGGATAAAGAAGATGGGGCACATATATACAATGGAATATTACTCACCCATAAAAAGAAACGAAATTGAGTTATTTGTAGTGAGGTATCTGGATCTAGAGTCTGTCATACAGAGTGAAGTAAGTCAGAAAGAGAAAGACAAATACCATATGCTAACACATATATATGGAATCTAAAAAAAAAAAAAATTGGTCATGAAAAACCTAGGGGCAAGATGGGAATAAAGACACAGACCTACTAGAGAATGGACTTGAGGACACAGGGAGGGGGAAGGGTAAGCTGGGACAAAGTGAGAGAGTGGCATGGACATATATACAGTACCAAATGTAAAATAGCTAGTGGGAAGCAGCTGCATAGCACAGGGAGATCAGCTCGGTGCTTTGTGACCACAAAGGTGGGAGGGACGCAAGAGGGAAGAGATGGGGATATATGTATATGCATAACTGATTCACTTTGTTATACAGCAGAAACTAACACAACACTGTAAAGCAATTATACTCCAATAAAGATGTATAAAACATGATCATTTTCTTCTTCACTTTAGATAATTGAGGATATATTTAAATAGAAGTACCTGATCAAGGATCCTTCCATTCAAATGGTGATTGGAGTAGGGACAATTTTGTCTTCTCAGGCTGTTCTTGAACTTCATTTTTTTTTAATTAATTTTTATTGGAGTATAGTTGATTTACAATGTTGTGTTAGTTTCTTCTGTGCAGCAAAGTGATTCAGTTATCCACATACATATATCCACTCTTTTTTAGATTCTATTCCCATATAGGTCATTACAGAGTATTGAGTAGAGTTCCCTGTGCTATACAGCAGGTCCTTATTAGTTATCTATTTTACATATAGTAATGTGTATATGTCAATCTCAATCTCCCAGTTTAGCCCCCCCACTTTTGTATATGGACATCCTGGATCTTAACTACTTGAAGCGTAATTTCATCATAGATAGAAAACACAATGATTGCAATGCAAATGTCATTCAAAAATTTTCTGCTATGAAATTTTAAAGCACCCAGAGCACATCTTAATTTTGAAATGTCAACTAGAAGGAATAGATATAAAGAAAATATATTTTCATTTCCATATAAAATATGTAATATATATTTAATTATAAAATGTAAATATGTAATTATATAATCATATCATAATCAAATTCAAATGATGGACCTTAATTCAGGGAAAGTATTTTAAATTCACATACCAGACAAATGGTTGACATCAATTTTTGACAGTCTACTTGACATTTCCCCTTGATCTCTAATAAGTATTTTCAACTTATACATAAAATTGTAACACTTGATTTGCCAAAAAACCCTTCTCCTCCCCTAGATTTTTCCAGTCTCAGTTAATGGTACTTCACACATACCAGTAACTCAAACTCTGTATTACAAATATATGAACAACTTCACTGAAGGAGGTAAGGGACAAAGGTGCTGACCTAAGTAAGTTTGGAAGTCAGTGGATACTTTCAAGGCTAAAGGAAAACTACACATAACAACATACTCTGGGTGATAATGTTGTTTTCCCAGGACCGCAAGATAACAATTCTGAAACACTTCAGTATATATGCATACTGGAATTGATCAATTAATATTCTCACTGCTGGAGTGGGAGTTTACAGATAAACAAGGGGAGATGGCTAGAATTATCCATGTGGTAATGGATTAGAGTTGGAGACATCTTATGAATCTATGTACAGTTCAATACAGAGATGGATAGATAATATAGAAATATTTACATATATATGAGTATATATAAGGGTTGGTAACAACTTTGTTCTTCGACTTGGAAGGCCTGGAAGTGATGATACCTCAGTAACAATGAGCATGCCTAGCTCTTGGTTTCTAATACCATTCTCCAATTTTTCTCATGATTAGATTGTGGTTATGGGTTTGGGGAGGACACTACGGGGGTAACGTGTCATTCCCATTACATTCTATCAAGGGTACGTATGCATTTATTGGTAAAGAGGCAGATCCAAAACCGTAGCAGAGGAGCGAATTGAAAGAGCTCTGAATGGCCAAAGCTGGAATAAAATTAATACACTCAAATTTTAAAATAAATTTGCATGAGTTCATACTGATACAAATAAATGACTTATTAAAGAAATAAATGGGGGAGAGCAGACAAATGACTTATGGTGGTAATCCACACTTACGGAAGTGGTGCATGACTCCCCAGTCTAAGTGTGGCTTACAGATGGTGACTTCTCCCAAAGAGGGCAGCTTGGAAGTGGGGTGGGGGGAGTCACCTTACAATGGAGAAACCTGACCATCCACTGCCTCCGCCAGGTGATTAAAATGAATGTCAATAGTGAAGGTCATGTTGATTGAATGTGATGTGACTGACACTTTACCTCTGTGGTCGTCCTCCTAACCACAATGTAATCATAAGGAAAAGCATCACTCAAAGCCCAATTAAAAAACATTCTACAACAGAGCTGAGGAGTACTCTTCAAATCCTTCAAGGTCATCAGAAACAAGGACAATCTGAGAAACTGGCACAGCCACGAGGAGCTAAGGAGACACGACAACTAAACGCAATGACTCAATGTAATGCGATATCCTGGATGGGATCCTGGAACAGGAAAAAGGACGTTAGTTTACAAAGGAAGGAAATTGGCATAAACCATGATTTAAGTGAATACTAATGTACCAATATTTGTTCATTGGTTGTGACAAATGCAGCACGTTAGTTACATTAGTTATGTATTAATATGAGATTTTAAGGATAGGAAAAACTCTCTGTACCATCTTTGCAATTTTTCTGTAAATCTAAAATTATCCTAAAATAAAACGTTTATTTTTTAAAAAGTTTTTAAAATGTGAAACAAGCCAGACATAAAAGGATACATACCATATAGACCCATTTGTGTGAAAGTCGAGGAAACATTGTTCCAACCTCTAGTGATGGAGAGTAAGCTTATTAGCAATTGTCTGGAGCCCAGGATGGAGGCTGGGGGCTTCCTGTATTGACCTGAAAGAATATTTGAGGGTGATAAAAACATTCTCTATATTACTGTCACATCAGTGTGTGTGTGTGTGTGTGTGTGTGCGCATGTATGTGTCAAAACTCATCGATATGCATTTTATTATATGTAAATTATACCTCAATAATTTTTTTTTAAAGAAAAGAATAATCCCTTTCTAAATATGGGTACTACAGTCATACTCCTGGGTGGAGAGAATCTATCGTGTAAAATTGAGAATGTATTTATTTATTACTGCACATGTCTTAGATTGTGATAAAAAATAGCTGATGACTGATCTGCTTCATCTTTCTCCCCCAAAAATGGGTTTTTTATGATTAGAGACTTTTTCTTTTGTGATTTAGCTTTGACCTTTTTATTATGTGGCCACTTCCTTGGTGGAAAATGACCCCCTCTGAGGGCCTGGAGAAATAATTCATATAATTCATTGTGCTGTACAAAATTAAGATAATGGAAATAGCAGTTTATGTGGACAGAATATATATTTCAAATAATATAAAGAGATTCATACATGCCATTTAATCTTGATCTGAAACCCTTTCCAATTTAATAAGATGCCAAGAGAACTGTTAATAACGGAGTGCTGGATACCACAGTGAAGCGTGGGTGCTGACTTCTTAAACTAACAGGAAAAGAACAGCTTTTTAATTGGACTGGGTGATGTTTTGCTAAAGTCACCAGGAGAAAAATGATTATGTCTTGGCAACAAAATGCTTCCTGACCATACCAATGATAAAGAATGAAATAGAAAAAAATTCCTTTCCTCTCTGGGGACTATTGAAAATCACAGGTAGTCATTCCAGTTACATGTATTTACTGGTGTCCATGGGGTGCAGAGCAGTGCGCTAGACGTAAGGATATACTTTACTATTGTAGATCCCTCTAATGCCTGGTGGAAACCAAGTGGATGACAATCTCAAGCCAAAAAAGGTGTGTTTTCCACTCCCTTGCAGAGCCTACAAGTGATCTAGACTTCTGTGTGGGTTAGGATTTTTACAGAATGAGGCAATATTTGCACTGAATAAAGGTCATATGTAGTTTTACTTGAAATATAAACAGATTTTCTTTTATCCTAAAAATATTCCAGCTCCAGAAACATCCTAATCAGAAAGCTACTTATGTGAGTCAGATGTTGGAATTACCACATGACCAGTGTAAAATCTATAGGAATGCTACACAATAGAAGGAAAATGCCCTCTTCTTTTCTATCTCCCCTGTCATAATTACATAAATAAACAAAAAGATAAAATACTTTATTTTGATAATTAATACATCTTTCCCTCTGATATACTGCACTTCAATAAAACTAGTGTTCAGAATTTCATTGTCATGAAAATGTTTTCATAATAATTAAGGAGGTATTTGTGGATTCAAATCAAACTTTCCTCAGATATAAAAGGAAGATATTTAGTGGTCTTGCTTTAAAAATGGCAAATATATAGCCTTGAAATTAGTGCAAAGAAATCATTTACTAGATAAAAACTCAATAAAATAAGAATGCAAATAGGACTATCATTCTTATAAACAGGAAATTTAATACCATGTTGCCTAATGGATTCTAGATTCAAATAAAGTGAATTAATTCAAAGTACATGTTTTTATTTAAATTATCTACCTAAGACTGAATACCAAGGTATTGGAGACTATTTTCAGTGGAATGGAATAGAAGGCTATGTTTTAAAAGTAAGTAGAGGACTTCCCTGGTGACGCAGTGGTTAAGAATCCGCCTGCCAATGCAGAGGACACGGGTTTGAGCCCTGGTCCGGGAAGATCCCACATCGCGCGGAGCAGCTAAGCCCGTGCGCCACAACTACTAAGCCTGAGTGTCACAATTACTGAAGTCCACGCGCCTAGAGCCCGTGCTCCACAACAAGAGAAGCCACCACAATGAGAAGCCCGCGCACTGCAATGAAGAGTAGTCCCCGCTCACCTTCAACTAGAGAAAACTCGTGTGCAGCAATGAAGGCCCAATGCAGCCAAAAATAAACAAATAAATAAATAAAAGTAAGTAGAACTTGTAAAATAAAGTTTACAAGTAGAACTTGTAAAATTGATAAGATTTTAATCAATATTGTATTGAAAGTTTATGCTTGGGTTGTCCCCTGATCTCTCAGTTCCAGTCACATAACAAGGATGGAGAAAGTTAATGAGGTAAGCATCTCAGTGTACCCAAAGTGTAAATGGAAGACAAAGTAGAAAGTCCTGCAAAAACTGTGGGCCTGCTGAGCTATGAGTCTGGAAATAGGGTCAGGGAGAAGAGTTTATGAAGTAAAAGACTAAAAGTGACCACATGAGGCAGGGAATGAGATGTACTCACTATTTGAAACCAGAGCTATGATGCAAATAGGAAGAGGCTGAAAAGAGCTGGGGGTGTTTGTTGCCTGGGTCTCAGGTGTCTGTAAAGGTGCATTCCAAGGGAGACATTAATTAACCGCCTTACAGCCAGAGCCTACATCAACTCACCAGTATAACAAGAGGGTCTAGAATGAGATCCGTAGGGGCCAGATGAAGGCAACAAAGAAATGCTAAACAGCAGATATAATAGGAAGTTCCAATGCTTATTAAAAGCTTATATGTCCAGAACTGCCTTTAGTGACTTACACTTACTGCCTTATTTCATCCTAATATTCCTTATTGGGAGCCCATGCAGGACCCCACATTCCAGGTGAATCTGCCAAGAGAAACTCCAAAATGCCTTCAAAAAACAAGTACAAAGGAAGAGTGAACAATGTTTTATCACTCTAGAAGGATTAAAACCTTAGATCAATTTAAAAATAACTTTTTTCATTTAGGATTTCTTCCTTTTCCCAAAACAAACAAAAAAGAAAATGAAAGAAAGAATATCTTTAAATATATATAAATAGAAATACAGGAATCAGTGCAACAGCAGCTGTTAGATATAAAAGGAACTTATTAAAAAATCCTATAAAAGATAAATATGTTCAAAAATATTTTAAAGATAAGCTAAAATATATGTATAAATGTAAAATGTACTCTTTGTAATACATATGTATACAATATATACATGTCACATGATATATACATATGGACTAAGGTATACTATAGTATATATATTATATAGTGTAACAATGTCATGTATTTTTATATATTATGTGTATATAATATATATGCATAATAATGGCAGAGAAACTATTTTCAAATATATATTATATATGAATTCTCCAGAACTAAAACTTCAAGAATTTCAAACCCACACATCTTGGATACTTCATATTGAAACTAAAAGACATTAAAGCCATGGAAAAATAATCTTAAAAGCTAGCATAGAGAAAAGAGATTACTTAAAAATGAAGGACAAGTAGATGGACAATGGTATTTCATTTGCATTGCTATATTCCAGAACTTAGAATAAGATATTCTAAGTGCTGAGAGAAAATAACTATCACCTGTAATATATTCAGCTAAAGATATATTCAAGAATAAGAGCAGAGAGTAATAGTTGACCACCTAGAGATACATAAAACCAGAGAAAATGAATGGGATGTGGTTAAGAGCAGATATTCTCTAGCTGGATTGCTGGGTATGAATCTGGGTTCGGCTAATTATTAGCTATGTAAGCTCGGGCAATTTACTTAACATTTCTCATTCTGTATTTCTCATCTATAAAATGAGGATAATGTATGCTATGGTATTTTTATGAGGATTAAGTGAGTTAATATAGGCATAGCACTTAAAATACTGCATGGTACACAATTAATATGCTATATGGTATATATATGGTGAATGTGTGTATATATGAGGATGGGTATGTACAAACATGTATACATATGTATGTATATATGATAAACGTAACTATTAAATCTAAAAATTATGCTTTTTATGTTAAAAAGTAAAAAGCTCAAGGAAATGTTACATTATAGTGAAACAATGGAAAATGTAGCAGTGAGCGATGGTGTTGCAAAGTGGCTATGAGCACAGAAAATGAAACCAGATGGCTGGATTCAAATCCTGGTTTCCATCTGACTGACTGTATAACCTTGAAGAATTCACTTAATCTCTCTCTCTCATTTTCTTCTTGGAAAAAACAATGGTAATTATAATAGTAATATAGACCTCACTGGGTTATTGTAAGATTATATACAGTTAATATGACATACATCTGGCATATATAACAATATAATTGTAGGTTATTTTATGTAGCATTTAAAATAAGCATGTTGGATCTACCTATCACATGAATGAAAATCAAAGTCAGAATGTTAAATGAATGAAAGGCAAGCTGTAGAATAATAAATGAATGATTCTGCTGTTGAAAAAAATTTTTAATTTCTTTATTGTATATTGTTGCATTCATGTGAAGTAACACTACATAAACATGTAGGGACAAGGAAAGAAAGACGAGATATGAAGGGGTAAAAGAAAGCTATAAAGGTTTATTTCTTAAAGATCAGAAACAAATAAAACAACCTGTTTTATATTTGTCTAATCTGAGTGGTGAATATTGGTTGTCCATTATATTTCTATAATTTCTGAATATTAAAATAACTTATCTTAAAATACGTCAAATAAACAAAATGTTCTATATTTTTCTGTACCCTATGTAGTTTAAAAATACAGGTTGTTAGGGCTTCCCTGGTGGCGCAGTGGTTGAGCGTCCGCCTGCCGATGCAGGGGATGCGGGTTCGTGCCCCGGTCCGGGAAGATCCCACATGCCTCGTAGCTGCTGGGCCCGTGAGCCATGGCTGCTGAGCCTGCGCGTCCGGAGCCTGTGCTCCGCGGTGGGAGAGGCCACAGCAGTGAGAGGCACGTGTACTGCAAAAAAAAAAAAAAAAAAAGGTTGTTAGGACTCTTCTATAAAATAATCTGGGTCTGGCATATTTTTCAGTAGTAGATCTTTAACTACTTGTGAATTTCATGTGTATTTCAATGTGTGTGAGTATAACTAAAATAAGATTTCTGAGTCACAGTGCTGTTACAAAGAGATCCAATAGATCTTAGTACAAGGATCTGAATTTGTCTTGTTATGATAATTTGTATATTCTTAATGTATAAATAAATATGTTCGGGAATCTTAGATTAATGTAAAACATTGAACCGTGGCATATAGAAAAGAGGTTGGTCTATGGTACCTGCTCTATAAATGGTAGTTGTTATTTATTATTTTATACTTATTAGCATTATTATCATTGTTGTAGCTGATGTTAACTCCTTTTTACATTTGATTTCCAGAAAATAAATTTCAGATCCTAATTTGATATACCATAATGCAAAAACAATGCATAAAATAGAAGTTGGGAAGAGTAGCTAGTTTCTGTGGGAGTTTAGATCTTGTAAACTGGCATTCTGACGTTTTACAGAATGTAAGTTCAGTCCTTGTGCCTGAATTGAGCCAGCAAATCAGTTTTCTGAGGTGGCAGGGCCTAGTACTACACTCCTGAACTTGACAGAATCACTAAGCTAATGGAGAGCCATGAAAGAGGGATGGAGAGTAAGTTTCAGGTAAAATCCTAACTTCACTTCCGACCGTCCATGAAATTTACAAAACTTCTGTAGCTTACCTTCTATAATGTCAGATTTCCCCAAACTTTTGGTATAATTAAATTTACTTAATAAGTTGCTTTTAAAATATTTAGAAAAATATCAATCGGTCAGAATAATTGTAGAATGCCAGTAAGAGACAAAAAAATCTTGATCATAAAGTTTTTTTTAAATTTAATTTAATTTAATTTTATTTTTTTAACATCTTTATTGGGGTATAATTGCTTTACAATGGTGTGTTAGTTTCTGCTTTATAACAAAGTGAATCAGTTATACATATACATATGCTCCCATATCTCTTCCCTCTTGCATCTCCCTCCCTCCCACCCTCCCTATCCTACCCCTCCAGGCGGTCACAAAGCACCGAGCTGATATCCCTGTGCTATGTGGCTGCTTCCCACTAGCTATCTACCTTACGTTTGGTACTGTATATATGTCCATGCCTCTCTCTCGCTTTGTCACAGCTCACCCCTCCCCCTCCCCATATCCTCAAGTTCGTTCTCTAGTAGGTCTGTGTCTTTATTCCTGTTTTACCTCTAGGTTCTTCATGACATTTTTTTTTCTTAAATTCCATATATATGTGTTAGCATACGGTATTTGTTTTTCTCTTTCTGACTTACTTCACTCTGTATGACAGATGCTAGGTCTATCCACCTCATTACAAATAGCTCAATGTCGTTTCTTTTTATGGCTGAGTAATATTCCATTGTATATATATGCCACATCTTCTTTATCCATTCATCCGATGATGGGCACTTAGGTTGTTTCCATCTCCGGGCTATTGTAAATAGAGCTGCAATGAACATTTTGGTACATGACTCTTTTTGAATTATGGTTTTCTCAGGGTATATGCCCAGTAGTGGGATTGCTGGGTCATATCGTAGTTCTATTTGTAGTTTTTAAAGACACCTCCATACTGTTCTCCATAGTGGCTGTACCAATTCACATTCCCACCAGCAGTGCAAGAGTGTTCCCTTTTCTCCACACCCTCTCCAGCATTTATTGTTTCTAGATTTTTTTGATGATGGCCATTCTGACTGGTGTGAGATGATATCTCATTGTAGTTTTGATTTGCATTTCCCTAATGATTAATGATGTTGAGTAGTCCTTCATGTGTTTGTTGGCTGTCTCTATATCTTCTTTGGAGAAATGTCTATTTAGGTCTTCTGACCATTTTTGGATTGGGTTGTTTGTTTTTTTAATGTTGAGCTGCATGAGCTGCTTGTAAATTTTGGAGATTAATCCTTTGTCAGTTGCTTCATTTGCAAATATTTTCTCCCATTCTGAGGGTTGTCTTTTGGTCTTGTTTATGGTTTCCTTTGCTGTGCAAAAGCTTTTAAGTTTCATTAGGTCCCATTTGTTTATTTTTGTTTTTATTTCCATTTCTCTAGGAGGTGGGTCAAAAAGAATCTTGCTGTGATTTATGTCATAGAGTGTTCTGCCTATGTTTTCCTCTAAGAGTTTTATAGTTTCTGGCCTTACATTTAGGTCTTTAATCCATTTTGAGCTTATTTTTGTGTATGGTGTTAGGGAGTGATCTAATCTCATACTTTTACATGTACCTGTCCAGTTTTCCCAGCACCACTTATTGAAGAGGCTGTCCTTTCTCCACTGTACATTCCTGCCCCCTTTATCAAAGATAAGGTGACCATATGTGCGTGGGTTTATCTCTGGGCTTTCTATCCTGTTCCATTGATCTATCTTTATGTTTTTGTGCCAGTACCTTACTGTCTTGATTACTGTAGCTTTGTAATATAGTCTGAAGTCAGGGAGCCTGATCCCTCCAGCTCCGTTTTTCGTTCTCAAGATTGGTTTGGCTATTCGGGGTCTTTTATGTTTCCATACAAACTGTGAAATTTTTTGTTGTAGTTCTGTGAAAAATGCCAGTGGTAGTTTGATAGGGATTGCATTGAATCTGTAGATTGCTTTGGGTAGTAGAGTCATTTTCACAATGTTGATTCTTCCAATCCAAGAACATGGTATATCTCTCCATCTGTTGGTATCATCTTTAATTTCTTTCATCAGTGTCTTACGATTTTCTGCATACAGGTCTTTTGTCTCCTTAGGTAGGTTTATTCCTAGATATTTTATTCTTTTTGTTGCAATGGTAAATGGGCGTGTTTTCTTGATTTCACTTTCAGATTTTTCATCATGAGTGTATAGGAATGCCAGAGATTTCTGTGCATTAATTTTGTATCCTGCAACTTTACCAAATTCATTGATTAGCTCTAGTAGTTTTCTGGTAGCATCTTTAGGATTCTCTATGTATAGTATCATGTCATCTGCAAACAGTGACAGCTTTACTTCTTCTTTTCCGATTTGGATTCCTTTTATTTCCTTTTCTTCTCTGATTGCTGTGGCTAAAACTTCCAACTCTATGTTGAATAAGAGTGGTGAGAGTGGGCAACCTTGTCTTGTTCCTGATCTTAGTGGAAATGCTTTCAGTTTTTCACCATTGAGGATGATGTTGGCTGTGGGTTTGTCATATATGGCCTTTATTATGTTGAGGAAAGTTCCCTCTATGGCTACTTTCTGCAGGGTTTTTATCATAAATGGGTGTTGAATTTTGTCAAAAGCTTTCTCTGCATCTATTGAGATGATCATATGGTTTTTCTCCTTCAATTTGTTAATATGGTTTATCACATTGATTGATTTGCGTATATTGAAGAATCTTTGCATTCCTGGAATAAACCCCACTTGATCATGGTGTATGATCCTTTTAATGTGCTGTTGGATTCTGTTTGCTAGTATTTTGTTGAGGATTTTTGCATCTATGTTCATCAGTGATATTGGCCTGTAGTTTTCTTTCTTTGTGACATCCTTGTCTGGTTTTGGTATCAAGGTGATGGTGGCCTCATAGAATGAATTTGGGAGTGTTCCTCCCTCTGCTATATTTTGGAAGAGTTTGAGAAGGATAGGTGTTAGCTCTTCTCTAAATGTTTGATAGAATTCGCCTGTGAAGCCATCTGGTCCTGGGCTTTTGTTTGTTGGAAGATTTTTAATCACAGTTTCAATTTCATTGCTTGTGATTGGTCTGTTCATATTTTCTATTTCTTCCTGATTCAGTCTTGGCAAGTTGTGCATTTCTAAGAATTTGTCCATTTCTTCCACATTGTCCATTTTATTGGCATAGAGTTGCTTGTAGTAATCTCTCATGATCTTTTGTATTTCTGCAGTGTCAGTTGTTACTTCTCCTGATCATAAAGTTTTAACATTATACTCTTTCTATTTATGTAGTCATTCAAAATAAATACACTTACAATTAAATTTTATTCTGTACCTACCACATCTAAGGCACCATGCTGGGTACAGCGCCCATGAAGCTGAATAAAACAGAGGCGATCAGAGGGTACAGATGTGTAAACTAATAATCACAAGCTGTGATGTTAGTAGCAGCAATGGACGTGCACAGGAGGAAAAGCAACTTGAAAATGCTAAAGGCCAAAGCTAGAAATAAGCTAAAAAGATCCTGAACCATGCTTACATGATGGTTCATGCTTTAGTAAAAAGATAGGAATGAATTCTAATTAGTCTTTCAACTGCTGGATTTTAAATGTGTGCTTCCAAACTGCAAAAGTGTGCTTAAAAGCAGTTTCTCTCTTCATTGAATTAAGTACCTTCTCTATTATTCTTTAAACTACCAAATTTATTTTAATAAAGCTTTTCTTCTTAGATAACAATAAAGGTAAATGAGGAATTTGAGTTAATGGAAAAGTACAGCCTTTCTCATATTAACCACTTTCAGCGATTAATGTGCTGAGTGTAGAGAGCCTCACATGCCTCTGAAGTCAAGGCCAGAATTCTCCCCGAAATACGCAAGACCAGAGTGTAAGGTTTTAGTCATTTCTGAAACGATTCAATTAACTTCTATAAAGCTATTAACAATATTTTTTGTTTTATATAAGAATTTCTGAGAGAAACTGGAATGATAAAATAAAATTTAAAGTTTATTATAATTCTAAGACTAATATATACACTTAGCAACAAAATGTTCTGGGTTTTAAGCCTTGAATTTCCATTATTGTCACAGATGATAAAATAGGAACCCTCTTATCTCAAAGTTTTAACTCTTGAGTATCATTGGTTTCCTCACTTAGTAAAATTTAGCAAAAATAGTTGCATACAAACACCCAGGCTTTTACTTGACTCCTAAAAGTTAAAAGGTCATATACCAAGTTCTGGTTTCTGGTAATGGTAGAGTGGCTTACTATACTACTAATGCTAATAAACTCTGAACAAAATATTTAAAAGGAACTGGTTAAAGAACTTAATGTTCGCAGGAGCTAGAGAGCATATGACCCTTGAAGGATCCATATTGATTTTCCCTTGGGGCACTCCCCAGTCCCCACAGCAAGGCAAAGATAATACTCAAGTACAAAGTCATAACTTATTGGATTTCAGGACTGTCTCCAAGCCTGGAAAACTAGGAAGGCAGTATCTCAGAAGGCAGGGCCACAGAGAGAAAACCCCAAAAATCTTCTTTCAAACTCTCCACCCATCCTTGATGGACTTATGGGCTGGGAGGCTCCAAGGAGCCCAGAGGGAAAACAATAACTAGAACTGAAAGTCTTGAACAAGGATATTAACAGCTTCCTAGTGAAAGAAAGACTGAGTTTGAAGTTGAATCCCTCCAAGTTAAAGAGGTTTAGTAAACACTCCAGGTTTTTCATTAATGCTGCAGGTGGGTTCCAGCCCCGGACTAAGGGATTCAGGCATGAAGTCAAACCTACTATCAGATATTGTGGAAGGATCCTGGGAAGAGGAGAGAGAAATGAATGCTGAGAAATAGAGTTTTCCAGTTTTTTCCTAAAACATCAGAAATGGTTTCTGAAAACAGTAATCAGTGATTTCTACTTCAAACTAAGGGAAAATTCTAGAATGAATTATTAAATACTTCAGATGGATTGCATACTGTACAGGGAACTCAGTTTACACTCCCACAGACTCTCACACAGCATCATTGTAAGTCCAAATGTATACCTTTTTTATGGTAAATTTGGAAATATCTGGAAATTGTAAAAAAGTAGAGGATCATAAATACCTCTTTTAGAACATTTCCTACACTAAATTGTGCACAGATGTGTGTAAAACGTAGCTCACTGAAATTTTTTGCAGTAGTAAAATATTGTAAAGAATCTAAAAATCGTCAATAAATATATCTATCAGGATTCTTGTCAGAAACAGATCGCCCATTCAATTTGATGAAGGAACAACTTAAATATGTGTTGGCAAGGCATAGGGGAAATGGTGCTAGAAACAACAGGAACAGTTATCATCTCTGTGCCTAAAGGGGAAAGAGATAGAGGGTCCCCAGAAGACAAGAAGAGAGGGCCACCTTCACAGGAGCTAGGACCTTTGGTCAAGGGAGGTAGCCAGTGCAAGACAAACCTTAAGAGAGGGAAGGGTGACTCTTCCCCTTCTCTCCAATGTGTTGCTGGTGCTTTCTTGTGGTTCAACCAAACTGAAAGTCAAAGGGTAAGGGAGTCTGTTGATGTGGTCCATGCATGCCAGCCTCCCAGGACACAGAAGAAGGTGAAGAAGGGTGGCAAATAAATCTGGAAAAGCAAATAGAAGTTATCTACACTTGATGTAAATTACAATGTAACTTGAATTATTCCATTAAAATAAATCAGTGTATTTAGAGTAAAAAAGGCCATTAGCTGAACAGGATGAAAGCATTGGGTAGTTAGGTGGGTGCATTCATAAACAGTAGACGTACGATAGATGGATGGTATAAACATATATGTGTTCTGTCTATATCCAAACTCACAGATACAGGGTATAACCATTCCTCTATCTGTATATATGAATATGAATATAACATGAAATATGTTTGAGAATATATATGACAAACTTTTAACTGTGTTACTTCTAGGGAGTTGTGTATGGGCACTGGAGAGAATGAAAGTCTTTTATGTTTTATAGTTGTGTGACTTTAAATTTTATCATGAGAACCCATTACTTTTATCATTATTTTTTAAGCACATAGTTAAAGAAGATAACCTAGGACATGAGGAGAAAAAATAAGAAAGTCATGATCACTAGGATCATGCAAAATTTCAGTAAGAAAATATTCTATTATCTAATTTAACTTTTATACGGGCTTACTAATCTTGCAGATGAGAGAAATGGGGTAGAAAAATATTTCACATTTTCTCAGGTTATCACTGAGGACAAGCTGAAGAAATGTGTTTGAGTTGATCATACACCTAGGAATGTTTGAATCCCAAACCTGAGTGACATCTTTGATGCTGTGCTCTGTCTTCTGCCCTCACTTTTATATCAATGACATATCAAGTTATTAAATGACATGGTGGCTCAGACACTGTACTGAGCAAGATATGTGATCTAGTGACTGAATGAAGAGCTAAAAATGTCCTGACAGAACAACAGACCAATAAAATAATGTATCATCTGATGTAACTGTAAGGTCCCAAACTTGAAAGAAAACAAAATTACTCATATATATCCAGGATCCAGTAAAGATGGCTTAGTAGCAGCATGTGTTTAACTTGAATCAGTTCAGTAAGTGTCAACAGTATGATATGGCTCATTGCAAAACTCAATGATTGACATCACCTTCGTAAAATAATAGTGGCCAGGAGGCTAATCAGATTATACTAAGAATTTTAAAATAAGTGGAGTACGCCCAAAGGAGAACACTAATGCTGATAGCAGAGTTTTAAAATCATACCTTATGGACCCTGGTTAGAAGATTCGTCTTTATGTTACCTTGAATAGACCACCTGATGAAGAGCACAGTAGCTGGATCTGATGTAGAAGACTTGAGTCTTTTTATGTGGCCCTACAGTTAAGGCCAATGAGTCATGGATGCACAGGGAGAGACTCCCCAACTCAATACAAGGTAGACATATCTGACAGAATATTCTGACCAAAATGGACTGCCTTAGAAGTAATGAGCTTTTGGAAAATAATTTATAAATGAGACTCAAGCAACTGACACCCATCGGATGCCTTCAACCCTAGGATTCTGTGGTCCCATATACTTCCCATTTTTTCATAGTCGAAAATATGACTTCCTCTGGTCTCCAAGTCAGCACATTGATGTTAAGTTTATATTATTCTGGTTTTTATCTTCACCATATGATGAGCACCTCAGATGTAAGGGAAATTTATAATAAAAGGACCAGTTTACTGGGCTGTTGAATTCCTGTTAACCTGCAGGTAAAATCACTTCCAGTTTTCAAAGTTCCTCCTCAACTCTCCCTTCTATACATACCTAATTTTCTATCTGTAAATATCCCTGCTTGTTTTTTATGCAACTTTTATCTTTTTCTCCTCTGGTGTCTCACTTTAAAGCCTTATGTTTCTGGAACTATTTACCTCCTCTGATTTGCCAAGTTTTACTTCTGAACTTCTCTTTGACTAAGCTGTGATTGACACTCCACTCGGACATTTCCCCTCTCACTAGCAATGCCGTCTATTCTCTTTTCATTATAGATCACCTGAGAGAATATGTAGTTCAATCTTTTCAACTTTTAAATCTCTTCTTTTATTACTATCTTTAAGTTTTATTCATTTATTCCCCTTGAAAAAACATTTTTCTATATGATCTGTGCACTTGTTATCATTTTACCAAAAATGTGTTGTAATTATGAAGTATTATTTTTTACTGTAAAATATTTTATTGTATCTGAGACATATGGCTAGTTTATGTCCCCAACCATGCTTTTTCTGTATGTTTTTCACTACTACCAAGCTGTCTTTCCATGGAGAAGAGATATTCAACTCACTGATATTTAAGAACTATTAGAAAAGATACACTGCAAAACTCTATAGCTTTGCTCTAATAATTCAAGCATAATCATTCAAGGAAAGATGGTACAATCCAGTGGAAAACAATCTTACTCTTGGCCAGTCGAACATATGGAGATTCCAGAAGAATGTACAATGATTCATATATTTGTTCGACTCATATGCTTCAAGCCATAAGGCGTTTGTGGGATGGGTGTTGCATGGGGCGTCCAAAGTGACTTTTCAAGTTTAAATAATTTGTTCTGATCTCCTGAGCAGACTTAGGGTCAACATTTTAGACTCTCAGGATACATCCCTGTGGGCAATAAGGAAAACGTTTCCTTTTTTTAAGGATTCCTTTCTCCAGGACACCAAAGACTTATGAACTCTGGTTGTTCTAGATATAGAGGTTGTCAGTAGTTTGATTCAACACCAAAACATTTACTTCTTGACACACCTCCTTATTAGATGCAGAAAGAATCATTCTCCCAATGTTGCTTTGAAATATTAAATGAGTTGAGTATCTTCAGTATGTGCTTGGGCCTCAGAAAGACAGAAAGGGAGGTGAGAAAGGAAACAAAATAGGTTCAACATAGCAATAATACATATGATTTTCTACAGTTCTCAAATATCTGGAGAGCAGTTTGATACATGCACTTGATATTCCACTAAAATCAAACCTTGAACATATAATGAGATTACCTTGAAAATAAATGTTAGAAATTTTAACAGATAAAATGCATCAAAATAAAGATTCTAACATCTAATAGAGTAAGGCTGGGAGACATACTTGGCTGTGATGGTGGAGACCAGATGATGAGGAAAGATTATGGCCATGAAGGGACTCACCTCAGTGCTCAGAGGTTGGTGGGCTAGTGAGCATCCCCAAAAGATGCCCTTTCCCTTCTTGCCTCTGAATTTTTCTTCCTTGAAAGTAGCTATCGTAGTGTATTTACCAGCAAGTTAAGATTTACCTTCAAAGTTATTGGAAAGGTGGCATTTCTACTTCAGAAAAATAACAAAAACACTATAAACCAAAACTCTACCTCAGCTTGTTTGTAAGCTTTCATGCTGTATCATTTTTGTTTGTTTAGAGTTGTTTGTGATCATTATCCAACAGAGAACTTTACAGCATATTAGGTTTTTTTTGTTTGTTTGTTTTTTAAACATCTTTATTGGAGTATAATTGCTTTACAATGGTATGTTAGTTTCTGCTTTATAACAAAGTGAATCAGCTATACATATATCCCCATATCTCTTCCCTCTTGCATCTCCCTCCCTCCTACCCTCCCTATCCCACCCCTCTAGGTGGTCACAAAGCAACAAGCTGATCTCCCTGTGCTATGCGGCTGCTTCCCACTAGCTATCTATTTTACGTTTGGTAGTGTATATATGTCCATGCTACTCTCTCACTTTGTCACAGCTTACCCTTCCCCCTCCCCATATCCTCAAGTCCATTCTCTAGTAGGTCTGTGTCCTTATTCCTGTCTTACTCCTAGGTTCTTCATGACCTTTTTTTTTTTTTCTTAATGGAAGTTTTGCTGAGTATGGACCTACAAATAAAGCCCAGTGAAGACTTGATAATAAAATGAATATGCATAATGTCTGGCATTTTTCACAGAACTAAAACAAGAAAATTTTTAAATTTGTATGGAAACACAAAAGACCCAGAAAAACTAAAACAGTCTTGAGAAAGAAAAACGGAACTGGAGGAATCAGATTCCCTGACTTCAGACTATACTACAAAGCTACAGTAATCAAAACAGTATGGTACTGGCACAAAAACAGACATGTAGATCAATGAAACAGGATAGAAAGCTCTGAAATAAACTCACTCACATATGATCAATTAATCTTTGACAAAGGAGGTAAGACTATACAATGGAGGAAAGACAGTCTCTTCAATAAGTGTTGCTGGGAAAACTGGACAGCTACATGTAAAAGAATAACATTAGAACATTCTCTAACCACATATAGAAAAATAAACCCAAAATGGATTAAAAACCTAAATGTAAGAGCAGATACTATAAAAGTCCTAGAGGAAAACATAGGCAGAACACTCTTTGACATACATTGCAGCAATATTTTTTTAGATCTGTCTCCTAGAGTAATGGAAATAAAAACAAAAATAAACAAATGGGACCTAATTAAAGTTAAAAGCTTTTGTACAGCAAAGGAAACAATAAACAAAAAGAAGAGACAACCTAGGGACTGGGAGAAAATACTTGCAAATGATGTTACCAACAAGGGATTAATTTTCAAAATATACAAACAGCTCATACAGCTTAATACAAAAAAAAAACACAAAAAAACCCAATCAAAAAAATGGGGAGAAAACCTAAATAGGCTTTTCTGCAAAGAAGACATGCAGATGGCCAAACAGGCACATGAAAATATGTTCAATATTGGTAATTATTGGAGAAATGCAAACCTAAACTACAATGAGGTATCACCTCACACCAGTCAGAATGGCCAACATCAAGAAGTCTACAAACAATAAATGCTGTGGAGAAAAAGGAACCCTCCCTCCTACATGGTTGGTGGGAATGTAAATTGGTACAGCCACTATGGAGAACAGTATGGCTGTTCCTTAAAAAAAATAAAAATAGAGCTACCATATGATCCTGCAATCCCACTCCTGGACATATATTCCGAGAAAACTCTAATTCAAAAAGATACATGCCGGCCCTGGAAGGCAGAAGTGGAGCCGGTGGGTAGAAGGGACAGGGAGGCCGACTTTCCTCGCATCCCTGTAAGGACAGCTTGTTCAGCGGCGGAGCCATCCCACTGGCTGCAAGAATTAGAGGTTCCGCGGGGAGTACCTCCGGCCATGCCTGCAGGTGCCATCCCCCCGTGCCCATGGTGCTGCCTGCCCTTCAACCCCAAGAAAGTGGACAAGGCCGCCCACGTGGAGAAGCAGCTTTCGTCCTACAAGTCACCCTGCGGGGCTGCAGCAAGAAGGTGACGCTGGCCAAGATGAGGGTGCACGTTGCCTCCTGCCTGAAGGTCCAGGAGCAGATGGCTAACTGTCCCAAGCTCGTCCCTGTGGTGCCCACATCCCAGCCCATCCCTAGCGCCGTCCCCAACAGGTCCACCTTCGCCTGCCCTTACTGTGGCGCCCGCAGCCTGGATCAGCAGAAGCTGGTAAAGCACTGCATGGACAAGCACTACAGTGACCCCAACCGCGTGGTGTGTCCCATCTGCTCGGCTGTGCCCTGGGGCGACCCAAGCTACCAGAGCGCCAACTTCCTGCAGCGCCTGCTCCCCCGGCACAAGTTCTCCTACGACACCTTTGTGGACTGCAGCATTGATGAGGAGGCCGTCTTCCAGGCCTCTCTGGCCCTGTCTCTGTCTGAGAACTGAAGGCACGGTCACTGGCCCAGGCCTCCTGCCTCAAGGGACAGGCCCCGCCAGCTCCTGTGGCCCAGGCCTGCCTGCGAAGGCGCCTTGAGGGCCAGGTGGAGCCTCACTGCTGAAGGAGGAGAGGCCACGTCCCCGTCGTCACCGGCTCTTCGGTGCTTCGGGCTGAGCAGGTGGCTTCGGGGGCCCGGCCACTGGGGCGGAGTGTGGCCACTGTCTGTGTCTCAAAGCCATGATGTCCTCCCTGCAGAGAGGACCCTTCAGGCCCTGCCACGTCCACAGGCCCCGGCACTGAGCAGGGAAGTGCGGAGGGGGCCCCGGCCCAGCACCTAGCAACTCTTCCCCCTCGCGTGCTCGGTACTGGCTTTTGTGATACCTAGAGGTTCCACACTCTTCTATATTATCCGATGTGATGACCTTTTCACATTTTCTAGAGCAAAGACAGAGCAGTTACCCTTCATATTGCAATATCTGTGTTTGACTAGGAATAATAGTATTTTTATGGAACATTTACAAAATTATATTTAAAAAAAAAAAAAAGAACCGTTGTGGGATTGGTAGGGGGAGGAGAGGAGAGACAGGGCAATCGCTGTGTGCGGGGACCGAGGTCACCACGTCCCCAGGTCACCTCGCCGTTCCCCAGGGTCACTGTGATAATAACGGGAAGAAATCCCAATGCCCGGCCACTTGCAGTGGCTCTGTGTCTGCTCCTGGCCTCCCGCCTGGGTCTTGGCCTCGGCCCTGCTGTCACTATTCCAAAGCTGACCACCTCCCACCCCCGGCAGGGCCATCCCCACCAGTGGCAGAGCGCAGGGGCCGGGGCAGTGACCAGGCAGTTCAGAAGATGCTCATCGGCACCCTCGTTTGGTTCATGGCATAAATTATTGCTGTCTTTAAAAACAATTTAAATAAAATGTCTCAAAGCATAAAAAAAAAAAAAATACATGCACCCCAATATTCATTGCAGCACTATTTACAATAGCCAAGACATGGAAGCAACTTAAATGGCCATCTACAGATGAATGGATAAAGAAGATGTGATATATATATATATATACACAATGGAATATTATTCAGCAATAAAAAAAAATGAAATCATGCCATTTGCAGCAACGTGGATGGATCTAGAGATTCTCACACTAAGTGAAGTAAGTCAGACAGAGAAAGACAAATATATCACTTATACGTGGAATCTTAAAAACTGATAAAAATGAACTTATTTACAAAACAGAAATAGACTCACAGACATAGGAAACCAACTTATGGTTACCAGAGGGGAAAAGGTGAGAGGGATAAATTGAGAGTTTTGGGTTAACATATACATACTACTATGTATAAAATAGAAAAACAACCTACTGTATAGCACAGACAACTATACTCAGTGTCTTGTAATAACCTACAATGAAAAGAATCTGAAAAAGAATATGTGTGTGTGTGTGTGTAACTGAATCACTTTGCTGTACACCTGAAGCTAGCACAACATTGTAAATTATACTCCAATAAAAAATCGATAAGAAATGAATATGCATAATGTCTTTATGTTCTCCAAAGTCTTTCTCTCGGCATGCTTTTTTAACTAAACAAGCATTAAAAGGAGTTTTCCCGGGAAAGTTAATTAAACAGAGACCATGATTTCAGTATTTAGAAATTATTTGATAATTTAAAATATTTTAAAGTTAGTTATGTCAAAAGTAATACTTTTATTCATAAATTATTCTAAGTAGGGGGAAGTATTTCCCAACACATGCTGAGAAGTTAACATCTGGAGGGAAGACTTCTAAATTTGAAATTACATCTACACATATTATGCCCTTGATCACAAACATTCAGGAGCTTCTCAGGATAAAGTTCACATTTTGGTGAATGATTTTATAGTCTTAATTGCCACTACTTTCTTGTATCCCATTTATCTCCCAACAGATTGCTGCTGCAATTACTACACGCTTTCCTATCAGGTTTTTGCACATTCCTGCTTTGGACATTACTAATAGATGTTTCCCTGTCTGGATTATCTTCACTTCCTGCTGCCACCCTCAGTTTAGAACTTTCCTACAAATCTCAGTTCAAATCACATTTCCTGCTTGAAGCCTTCCTAGATCCTGGGTAAGCATATATGATATCTACTTTTTGGAATCAGCACATTTATAGCCTGTATCACTGATTTTACCTTATAAACATTATTTTTAGCCTGTCTTGAATTTCTGACTTTACTTTTTCTTATTTTGTATCGTATCTTCCAAGCAAAGCCGTGTGTTCCACAGGGTTCCACATAACTTATGGCTCTACATAATTTAGTCTTCTATGAAACCCTGGAGGAGCCATCACAGTATTATTATGTAGGAGATGTTTAATAAATATCAACATTAAGCCAATGGATGGATTTCTCTGAGAGAAAAAAATATATAGTATTGTCAAGTTTTATAGGAATAAATTTAAATATACACTATAGTATTATAAAAATACACAAAGACTGCCCAAATGAGAACAGAGGTTATTTATGCAGATTTGCTTTAGCAAAGTCACTATTACTTCATTTGGCAGAGATTCAAAGGCAGACAGGTAACAGATTTGAAAAAGTTGTATAGTGGAAAAAATGAGAGAAGTTTTTAGAAATGCTTTTATTGGAGGTTGCTGGCAAGGGAAGTTGAAGGTGGGCTAACTAGAAAGGAGGAATCCTATTTGGATTTCTCTGGCTAGTTCTGAATTGGAAGTGGGGGAGAAGGATTACAAAAATTGGGGGAGCTAACAATTGTTGACCAAGTTCTAACCCTTTGGAGCCAATTGCTACAGAGCTTGTGGTTTGGATTCCATGGCTGGTTGCTGCACAGGTTGTGGGTCGGAATTTTATTGTTATATGTGGTTGATATATTTAGTCTCAGTAAAATAATAGCTAACATGTTTATAGTACATTATCATGTCCCTAGCATTGTACAAACCCTCTTTCATTTGGTCCTTATGACAGCTCTGTAGGCCCAACAGATATAAACACTCAAATTTTACCAAAAAGAAGACTGAGGCTTGGAGAAGCAAACCATCTTGCCCAATGTATCCAATCTAGTAAAAGGAAGTGCTTCCATTTGGACTCACATATTCTGAATCTAAATTCAGATTTAAGAGGAAATAATTGTAAATACTTATGGATCCGACCAGGCTGGTACAAATGAGAAGAATAAAAACCCAGGGAAATTCCATAAAATTGCTGAAAGTTAGGAGGATAGTATCTTGAAAATCTAAAGGACATCTGGAGAAAATGAAGCGTCATTCAGAACGTAAGTGGAATTCTGAGAATATTTGGAAGGAGGAGACTAAGTGATAGCTAAAGATTAAATATTTCTAACAGGGGTGACTAGAAGGGAAGGAAGCATCAGCTTTTCCATTTGGAATTTCAGTTCGTTTCTGTCAACGTGGATGTACCATCTACAGTGGGCAACTCTGTGCCCTCTGGGTGTTTGCAGTATAATAGGAGGGAGACACTTGGAAAAGGGGTGTTTCAGCGCACTCTTCCAACTTGATGTAAGAAGTGTGTTAGAATTTTAGGGATATGCAGAGAGAAGAAAGGGGAAAGGCAGGGGCTTACTATTTATCAAAGTGCTGTTTACCAGAGTCCAGCTAGCAGAAATAGTGCCCGAAGTAGGAAGAGTTGCAGAGAGGCAGCAAAGTGATTTAGTTACTAGCTGATCCTGCTGCTAGTAATTACTGCCTTAAGGCTGGAGAGGAAATGAGAGAGATATAAATGCTTGTGAAAATAACAAGTGGGCAGGCTTTCATGGTGGCGCAGTGGTTGAGAGTCCGCCTGCCGATGCAGGGGACACGGGTTCGTGCCCCGGTCCGGGAAGATCCCACATGCCACGGAGCGGCTGGGCCCGTGAGCCATGGCCGCTGAGCCTGCGCGTCCGGAGCCTGTGCTCCGCAATGGGAGAGGCCACAACGGTGAGAGGCCCGCGTACCGCAAAAAAAAATAATAATAATTAAAGAACAAGTGGGCTTTAACACCAGCCTGGCTGGGGACGCAAGGAGCAAGCACATTTATTTTAGGATTAATCAAAATTATATTCGCTTTGCTTCCTTGCATCGTGGGTCAGCTGCCACCTCCTTTACGAGATGTTCCCTAATTACTCTCTCCCTCTCTACCTTCACAAGATGTATGGATGTTTTTCTTAGAATTTGACCGTAACTATTTACCAATACAGGCAAGTATAATGATAAAGATGGTGTCATTACCATCAACGCCATATTCATTCCTGCTCTAATACGTCCTTTTCATCTTCTTATCAAATAACAAGGCTGTCACACTCCAAAATTTGGTCATTACTATAACTTATGGAAATAACAAAAGCCAGGCAGCTTTTTTATACAGCTAATTCCTCCCCATCCAAAAGAATTCCGTTTTCTTAACTGTAAGGAAATTCTCTAAAAGCCCCTTACACAATTCCTGCACCACACTGACAGCTGTCTTTCCTATAGATTCTTGACCTGTGGCTCCAGGTGGTGTGTCCCTTCCCAAACCCCAAATTCCAGGGAGCAGTCAATCTTTCTTGGTACATGTCAGGATGCTCATAATCTAAAAGTGGCTGCTCTGAGACAAATGGCTTACAGACTCCAGGCCGGGGGGTGACAGGGACTTTTCACATTAGTGCAACACCATCTCTACAGTTCTTACATCAACACATTCTCTGCCCACAAAATACCAAGTGAAGTGGATATTTGGGGACTTAGTGGCTTCATTTCATCAAAAAGAAAGTTAAGCTGAAACCACTAGACCAGAATAATATATCAAGTAGAAACATTTCAGTTTTAGTTACCACTCGCATTCCCACTTGGTTTCCAGAGCACAGTTATCTGAGGGGATGGCTTTCAGTTATCCGGGCACCCTCCATTTACCCAAGGCAGAAGACCAATTTGCACATTAGGACCACTGCAGACCTCCATCAGAGTAAAGTTAGAAAGGTGGAAAGCACAACATACAAGTTAGCTAATAGATGCCTCTAACTGTGCTCTGGAAATCAAGTCTTTCTCCATGTTCCTACTCAGTTGAGCAACCAGACGATAACAGGGAAGATAATTTAGTTCAACCCTGTTGATGTGCCATCTGAAGAGGGACACATTCAGTGAAGCCATGACCCATCAGGATAAACTGAAAGACATGGCTTCAAGAATAGGATTCTTTGGTGTGGATATGCAGCAGTTCTGTTGTGTTTCCTTCACAGACATCACATTCCTTACAGCTTTAAGACACACAAGTATGGTTCCCTTTCCTAATGTGCTTCTCAGTAAGAAAATATCAGTAGAATACAAACTTTTCTAACTAAGACGACATCCACTTCCCATGACTAATCACACCCCACCCCTTCCTGCAGCAGGAATCTTTTGTTCTGTTACTATTGCTGCAACTGCTATACCAAGATCAGCTGCCCACCCCCCCATTGATTATACTGGTTAATTCTTATCTGAATCCTGAAGGTGAGGGGTTATTATTCCCATTTTGCAGGTTGGGGAGGAGAAGCTGAGGCAGCCTCACAGTGGTGAAGTCATCTGCCCCCAGGTTCCCAGTGTCTGTAGTGGAGTCTAGATGCCCCTCTTATAAGCCCTACATCCATACCTCTGTGTCAGGCTGCCTCTTACTACATACTTAGTGACATCTAGATACTCATGTTTTATAAAGAATTATGGTTGCTTAGAACTAAGGTAAAGATATGTTTTAAAAGATTGCTTCTGCTCTTCAAGCTATGGAAATGCAGATTTCTTAGGATGGAGAGAATCTTTTTTCTTGTCTGTTTGTTTTGGGGTACCACATCTTCTGGATGTCTTTAAGGCAAGTGGGCTTTGCTTCACCAACTGACTTCCTCAGGTGCATTTACTAGGTGTGTGTGGTTGAAAAAAAATCAGTCAAATCGTGGGCAATTACATTTTTAAAGCATCACTGCATACAAAAGTTTAAACAAAACTTCTGTAAAAAAGACTTCCAGATGAAAATATGTACAGCTTTTAATGTTAGAAAGACAGTACTGGAAAAGATTCGTGTGGCTGAAAGTTCAGTCAAATACTCAGGAATTTCTTTTTCTAAGACAGAATTATATACAAGGGTTTAAACAAAAAAATATTCTGAAAATAAGAATGAATACTGCGTGAAAATAAGAACAGCTTTAACTGTTAGAAAAAGAATATTGCAGAAAATGTTGTAACTAAACAGTAGTTCATTAAACTGATTATGCGGGAAACATTTAAAGAAAAAGTTTCCAGAGCAGTAAGAGACTTACTTTTTCTTTTTTTAAGTCTGATATATTCTTCTGCATGTCGGTGAGGCAGTAAAAGACTATGTTCTTTAGCGTTGTCATCTTTCTTCTAGGACAAATTGAAAAAAGATATTTGAATTAACTTTTATCTTCTTTATCGATTTTCAGAATCATTAATATAAACTCACATAGAAATTTCTGAGACATCTGATCCTTTTCATTTCTCTATTCATAGCTGCTGCAATGGTAAGTGTATTACCTTGCAGAGACAGAACTTTAACATTGATGAAATGCATCATCCAGTTGTAAAGCCTACTAAATTGAAAATCAACTACGAAAATGGACTATGGTGAATTAGGGTCAAAAAAGTTAAACAATTGAGAGAAAGGCTATTCCAGGTAAAAGATGATGAAATCTGTGGTTTGGAGAGGACAGTTATTCACCTTATATAACTATAATACATGTTAGACTCTATGGTGCCCCTTCCCTCAATAAACTGATTTTGAAATGAACGAAAAGATATCTCACCCACAGGAAGGATTTCGTGGAAGAGGTGGCATTTGAGATGTGCCTTGCAGGTGAGTAGGATTCAATAAAGAGGGACGATGCTATGTGAATGTTTCATTAAATGCTGAATTAAAGTTCTGAGAACAGGAAGCAGGTTAGTACCAAATCAGTGGATCACTTTTGCCAAGGAATCCAGTAATCAGCATAGAAGGGTCAATCTAGCAGCACGGTTAAGCCAGACCAGTGAAAACGGGGGGCAGAAAAACCAGTTCTCTTAGTAAAGAAACTGACCGTTAGTTCAAGTGAGAAGAAATAATGCCTAGAAAGAGAGCAGAGATAATGGAAATGAAATGGCAAAGGCTGCTGCTATAGAATGTTGTAGGAAGTCCCTTGATGGCAGGAAGAAGGACTGGTTGGTCGTCTCTGTAGTTCAGCCTTGAGTTTTATGTCTGGAACTTAGCAGGGACTGATTATGTTTTGAAGGAATGAATGATTGGATGACTAGCTGAAAGCCAGAATGTATATGGCTTTATATCTATTTTATGAATGTACCTATTGGAGTTTGAATATGAGTTAGGCTTACCCTGACATTAACAGAAGTATTAATTTAGGAGAAGGAGACAATTTCAGGGAAAGGGGATGTGTTCATTTTGGACAGGTTAGGTTAAAAAAGTCCAACGGGATATCCAGGTGGAGGTGTCTAACAGAGAGTTGAAAATATATTTGTTACTAAGAAAAGAGTATGTTTGTTGAAATAAATGAATGACTCATCTTACAAAAAGTGAGATTTTTTATTATTTAGATATGAGACTCTGTTTTTTCCTTATCTTGATTACTGTAAATTAAATTTTCCACTTGAATTTTTGTACCCTTTTTTTTTTTTTTTTTTTTTTTTTTTT